>NC_139237.1:74340081-74527889 GCF_977018435.1 Lepisma saccharinum
TCAATCTGTTCAGGGAAGACTTTTAGTCGCATTTTCGACACACAAAGTGTGTGTTCTCAACTTCTATCTGTTTATTTCACAAGTTTAGGCTTATTATTACCAAAATAATACAATTCAATCTGTTCAGGGAAGACTTTTAGTCGCATTTTCGACACACAAAGTGTGTGTTCTCAACTTCTATCTGTTTATTTCACAAGTTTAGGCTTATTATTACTCAAATAACACAATTCTATCTGTTCAGGAAAGATTTTTAGTTACATTTTCGACACACAAAGTGTGTGTTCTCAACTTCTATCTGTTTATTTTACAAGTTTAGGCTTAATATTACTCAAATAACACAATTTTAATCCAGTTAGGAAGGATTTGTTATTATATTTTGGATGCACAAAGAGATGTTTTCAATTTTTTTACTGATTTTTTGCAGGGTATGTATTAATTTTTATTTATTTTGTTTTGTATCATATATACATTTACAAATTTTTAACTTAGAGTTTAGTATTTATTTAAATCTTTTCAAAAACACTAAAGAGAAAGTACTTTTAGCTAAAATGTAAGCCACAGAATATATTATTATTATTATTATTATTATTAAGGTTTACTGATTTCCACTATGCTATTTTTGGTTCTGTATTTCTATATGTATTTATTTAGGTCAGGTTACGCCTGCTACGTAGGAAAGTTTGTTTATTTTAGAGTTTTGCTGAGTATTTGTTACTTTTATACTAGGTAAAGTTTCCTAAATATATCAGGTAGGACTCCATCCATATACTTTTGTTTTTGCTGTTTGGAGATGATGCGATCAGCATCACTCTCCATCTGCTTTTTATTTTATGTACCCAATATTATTTTGAGGCTTAGTGAATTCTAGAGCCTATTTATGCAGGAGAGAGGGCTTGAAAATTTTGATCTCAGATAACCCACAACTATTTGTCAGAGTATTTTAAAGGATATTTTATATTTATTATGTGCCACTAGAATATCAAAGCTTGCTTAATTTTTATGTCTGTAACGCTGTTATTGTATTTCTAGCTAAGGCTTACTGGATAAAGTACACGAAATGTTTATCATTTCGACTATTTACTTTTATACGAGGCCAATTCTTTAGTGTAACGAAAATTATTGTGTGTCTATAAAGACTGAAATCTCTTTACCGATGGGTCCATAACTGAACGCTTACCAACATTGTTCCTTTTTTAAAAAAAATATATATAACCATTTATCAATACATTCTCAATTCACAGGACAAGACGAAGTTCACAGACGATTGACTATATGGACCATAGGTCTATTTGCTAAACTTTTTTCTATGCTAGAAGAATAATTTAGCCTTATAGCCTTTTTCAAGGTATTTTTGAAGTATTACTGGTTTTTGGGTGCATCAACACTTGGGTTATTTCCATTTGGTTTATTATACGAGGCTACAATCACTATCTGGACACTGAAATCCTCTGATTGAAACTAAAACCTTAGGCTGTAACTAGGGACTTAGTATGTATATCGACAATTTATAGGACAACACAAACCTTACAAAGATTTGTAGGTGATGTAGGCCCACACGCCAGAGCTTTGTTAACCTGCAAGAAGCATTTACAGCTAATGCTACGAGGAAATGAGGTTGATTTTTTACTGTTTCACAAGAATGCTATTTTTTATACACCCAATATTTGCTTTTTCAAGTAACTACATGTACCAGAAGCACTTACAGGCCAACTCTAACTAGACTTCGACTTATTCTATATCAGGTGCTAAATTTATAAAGAACTATGATTGTGTATATTTCTGAGGAAGTACGCAAAAGCAGATTACCCGATTAAAGTATCTGAAAAACAGATTTTTCTATGCAAGTATATTTTTATTGACTGGATTATTTAACAGATTCAACAGGAAGACTGCAAAATTCTATAAATGTAGTTCTATAGTATAGGTGGTTTCAGAGATATGAAAAGAACAAATATAAGATTTCGCTTTTTTTTGCTTCTGAGGCTAATCGCGACGCTAAGGGTAAATGGCGAGGAAATGTAACGGAGGAGAAACAGTCCCAAAAGTTATGGGCTGCATGTAAGTTAATACCACAGAGATATTACAGTAGGTGTAGGTTCTACCACCAGAACATTTCTATCATAATAATGCTGGTTATGCTGTACTGTTAGCTAAAGATGCTGATATTTGAGAAACTTAAAAGCTTATTTGCAAAATTTTAGATAAATAATAATCTGTTAGACTGTAAACATATTTTATATCCATTCTGCAAAAGATCCGATGACAAAATCTAAAATTGTAACAACCCTGCCAGGGACTTGAACCCTGGACAGATAGGTTAAAAGCTAACGCTATACCAACTAAGCTATCTGGTCACAAGGTATTCTTTTCTTGAAAAGTTAGTTATGTTAAGAAATATATTGAAACACCTGAGAACACTCTTGGTCTGGTTCGACAGAGAAGGAGACAACATTTCCAAATTTTTACAGACTGGGTGTATTTTTCCACTATAGAGGCTTTCACTAATTCGAAACGCTAAAGTTCAGCTAGCTTCCAAAATTGAGGTAAAGATTGTGTTTGGCGAGATTAACAAGTTACAATTATATCCAGCTAAAACTCTCAGATTTACTGTACTAGCCAAGGTTTAGTAACATTTTCTTCACTTTAGTACAAATACAAAGAAATAGGTATATTTTATTTATAATTTGACAAAATGTACTAGTATTTAATTCACAAAGTTAGGTAAAAAGCAGTATTTTTAAAATATTGTTACTGCCTTCAAACTTTATGTTATTTAGCCACTAACATCTGGTTTACACTGTTTGGCATCTTTTAAATAGGAAAAGAAGGAATTATTTGTTTAGTATTTTTACTACTTTATATTTATTTAAGAAAACAATTCTACAGTTTAACTTAATTTTAACAAATTGTTACTAATTTATATATCAAAGTTATGTTATTTAGAGTGTATGAAGGCGTATAAAGTTAATATTTGTGCTTATCAGTTCAACTAACAATTATATTTTACACACAAAAGATAATGTTTACAGTTAAATTACTTGAATCAGAGAATAATATTTTACAGTAATTGATTCATTCAGCACTAGTCAGTACTTTTATGCATCAGAAAGTTTTTTAATTTTCTATTACGCATGCTATTTTGGGATATTCTTAAAATGTATTTCTAGGACAAACTGGTTTAATTTTCTGCTTATAATGCAAAGTTGACAGTTTTCGCACAATGCATTGTACATTTGTTATATTCTCTACTTACAATCCAAATATTATGCTTATTTATTGTATAACTAACTAACTCTCTAGCCTTCTTAAACCCGAATGTTCATGGCTGCAGCAACTTATGCCTTTCATCTGTCCCTGTCCTGAGCAAGATCTATATACTTCTTTCCTTCCCTACCAATTTCCTTTGGGTCCATCTCTACATTATCCCTCCATCTTTGTTTTGGTCTTCCTATTGGTCTTTTACCATCAGGTTTCCCAACAAGAATCCTGTATACTCTTCTTTCCTCTCCCATTCGTACCACATGATCTACACACCTAAGTCTTCTTGATTTAATCATTCTAATACTATCTGGACATAAATACAAATTATGTACTTCTAAATTATGTAACCTTCTCCACTCATCTGTCTCCTCATCTGTTTTAGGCCCAAGTATTTTCCTAAGGATTTTATTTTCAAATATTCTCAATTTATGTTCCTTTTTCAATGTAAGGGACCAAGTTTATTTACTGTATTTAACTTTTATTTTTTTGTAATTAACAAAAATTAAAAGCTTATACTGTAGTTATTATATCTTTTTCTATCAGCTTATTTTGAAATCAATATTATTAGATATAGTCTTTGATTTATAACTATATTGCTTTTTTTTATCAATTTATCTAAGAGTACACACAGACAAACACATCTGTTCACACTTTTATGTACATAGATATGCCTTTTTTCAATATTTTAGTATGAAGATTGCACTTTAGCTATTTGAGCAAGTGTAGGAAAGGTAGGATTTCTGAGAATTTCTTGCAGGATTTTGTTGTCCAAGTATAGATGAGAACTGAGCTGGGAGACTGTTTTGAACCTTTTCATGAGAGTTTGCATGTGAACTGTATGCAAATTGAGCACTATTGACTGTGAATGCTTCTAAGTTTTGATGTTATTTTACATCAACCCTGTGAGACTGTAGAGAGTTTTCCCTTTTCAAGTAGTTTTTACTGATTGTATTTGTATATGTTTTGGGGAGTTAGCAGTTTTATGTTATGAGGCAGTTTATTGTAGAATATTTTTACCTGATGGTATGATATATTGAGTGTCTGCTGTTTTACTTGTAATTATTTTTTCTTTTTGTGTTGTGTATTTGACTATATTTTGTCCAAGTTCGTAGTATTTAGAATAATTGTTATTGACTTGTAGATGTAGGGAGTAATAATCCTTTGCAAGATGCCCTATACTTTAGTCTGAATATTATTCTTAGTGTTCACTTTTGAAGCCTTAGTATTCTGGTAGTATTATTAATGTAGAGGTAAATTAGGCTGAAACATAGGCATTTTTTCTGATAAATTATACTCACTTAGTTGTTTCAGCAGGTAGAAGTTGCATGATGGTTTACTGCTGATGATGATCATTTGCTCTTCTTATGTACTACGTATGATGTAGCTTACTTGAGTAACTGGAATTTTCTACTGAAAAAAAGGATTGCTTGTCTATTTTATTCCTATGTTGTTGAGTTTGTCCATAAGCAAGCCATGTTTTTTACTCTATCCTATGCCTTGGAAGAATCTAGATATATTGTGCTTGCAGTTTTATGTTTCTCTAAGGTTTCAGCTATGTAGTTTTTAAACTGTGCTATGGGTGTGACTATTGATTACTCTTTCTGGATGCCATGTTGGTTTCTGTGTATTCCTCTTGCTGCTTGAATTTGACTTAGGTTGTTTGCTTGTTTTCTTAGATCTTTATTTGCTCAGTATTTTTTATTTTTTTAATATTCTTTTACATAAAAAATTCAAAGTACATTGTTAAAGTCAAAGTGTGTTAAAATTCAATTTTTCAAAGTTAAAATTTTAAAAATACAATTTTCTAAAATTTTGTTAGTAGAAGTTTTTATACTAGGGTAAATGGTTTTGTTGTTAAAGTAAAATATGTTAGTTAATCTAAAATTAAAGTAATTAAAATTCAATTTTTCAAAGTTAAAGTTTTAAAAATACAATTTTCTAAAATTAAAAGTTATAATAGTACATTTTTGTTAGTAGAAATTTTTATACTAGAGTAAATTATTTTGTTAAAGTAAAATATGTTACTTAATGTAAAATTAAAATAATTAAAATTCAAAAAAATAAAAAATACTGAGCAAATAAAGATCTAAGAAAACAAGCAAACAACCTAAGTCAAATTCAAGCAGCAAGAGGAATACACAGAAACCAACATGGCATCCAGAAAGAGAAATCAATAGTCACACCCATAGCACAGTTTAAAAACTACATAGCTGAAACCTTAGAGAAACATAAAACTGCAAGCACAATATATCTAGATTCTTCCAAGGCATAGGATAGAGTAAAAAACATGGCTTGCTTATGGACAAACTCAACAACATAGGAATAAAATAGACAAGCAATCCTTTTTTCAGTAGAAAATTCCAGTTACTCAAGTAAGCTACATCATACGTAGTACATAAGAAGAGCAAATGAACATCATCAGCAGAAAACCATCATGCAACTTCTACCTGCTGAAACAACTAAGTGAGTATAATTTATCAGAAAAAATGCCTACGTTTCAGCTTAATTTACCTCTACATTAATAATACTACCAGAATACTAAGGCTTCAAAAGTGAACACTAAGAATAATATTCAGACTAAAGTATAGGGCATCTTGCAAAGGATTATTACTCCCTACATCTACAAGTCAATAACAATTATTCTAAATACTACGAACTTGGACAAAATATAGTCAAATACACAACACAAAAAGAAAAATAATTACAAGTAAAACAGCAGACACTCAATATATCATACCATCAGGTAAAAATATTCTACAATAAACTGCCTCATAACATAAAACTGCTAACTCCCCAAAACATATACAAATACAATCAGTAAAAACTACTTGAAAAGGGAAAACTCTCTACAGTCTCACAGGGTTGATGTAAAATAACATCAAAACTTAGAAGCATTCACAGTCAATAGTGCTCAATTTGCATACAGTTCACATGCAAACTCTCATGAAAAGGTTCAAAACAGTCTCCCAGCTCAGTTCTCATCTATACTTGGACAACAAAATCCTGCAAGAAATTCTCAGAAATCCTACCTTTCCTACACTTGCTCAAATAGCTAAAGTGCAATCTTCATACTAAAATATTGAAAAAAGGCATATCTATGTACATAAAAGTGTGAACAGATGTGTTTGTCTGTGTGTACTCTTAGATAAATTGATAAAAAAAGCAATATAGTTATAAATCAAAGACTATATCTAATAATATTGATTTCAAAATAAGCTGATAGAAAAAGATATAATAACTACAGTATAAGCTTTTAATTTTTGTTAATTACAAAAAAATAAAAGTTAAATACAGTAAATAAACTTGGTCCCTTACATTGAAAAAGGAACATAAATTGAGAATATTTGAAAATAAAATCCTTAGGAAAATACTTGGGCCTAAAACAGATGAGGAGACAGATGAGTGGAGAAGGTTACATAATTTAGAAGTACATAATTTGTATTTATGTCCAGATAGTATTAGAATGATTAAATCAAGAAGACTTAGGTGTGTAGATCATGTGGTACGAATGGGAGAGGAAAGAAGAGTATACAGGATTCTTGTTGGGAAACCTGATGGTAAAAGACCAATAGGAAGACCAAAACAAAGATGGAGGGATAATGTAGAGATGGACCCAAAGGAAATTGGTAGGGAAGGAAAGAAGTATATAGATCTTGCTCAGGACAGGGACAGATGAAAGGCATAAGTTGCTGCAGCCATGAACATTCGGGTTTAAGAAGGCTAGAGAGTTAGTTAGTTATACAATAAATAAGCATAATATTTGGATTGTAAGTAGAGAATATAACAAATGTACAATGCATTGTGCGAAAACTGTCAACTTTGCATTATAAGCAGAAAATTAAACCAGTTTGTCCTAGAAATACATTTTAAGAATATCCCAAAATAGCATGCGTAATAGAAAATTAAAAAACTTTCTGATGCATAAAAGTACTGACTAGTGCTGAATGAATCAATTACTGTAAAATATTATTCTCTGATTCAAGTAATTTAACTGTAAACATTATCTTTTGTGTGTAAAATATAATTGTTAGTTGAACTGATAAGTACAAATATTAACTTTATACGCCTTCATACACTCTAAATAACATAACTTTGATATATAAATTAGTAACAATTTGTTAAAATTAAGTTAAACTGTAGAATTGTTTTCTTAAATAAATATAAAGTAGTAAAAATACTAAACAAATAATTCCTTCTTTTCCTATTTAAAAGATGCCAAACAGTGTAAACCAGATGTTAGTGGCTAAATAACATAAAGTTTGAAGGCAGTAACAATATTTTTAAAAATACTGCTTTTTACCTAACTTTGTGAATTAAATACTAGTACATTTTGTCAAATTATAAATAAAATATACCTATTTCTTTGGTATTTGTACTAAAGTGAAGAAAATGTTACTAAACCTTGGCTAGTACAGTAAATCTGAGAGTTTTAGCTGGATATAATTGTAACTTGTTAATCTCGCCAAACACAATCTTTACCTCAATTTTGGAAGCTAGCTGAACTTTAGCGTTTCGAATTAGTGAAAGCCTCTATAGTGGAAAAATACACCCAGTCTGTAAAAATTTGGAAATGTTGTCTCCTTCTCTGTCGAACCAGACCAAGAGTGTTCTCAGGTGTTTCAATATATTTCTTAACATAACTAACTTTTCAAGAAAAGAATACCTTGTGACCAGATAGCTTAGTTGGTATAGCGTTAGGCTTTTAACCTATCTGTCCAGGGTTCAAGTCCCTGGCAGGGTTGTTACAATTTTAGATTTTGTCATCGGATCTTTTGCAGAATGGATATAAAATATGTTTACAGTCTAACAGATTATTATTTATCTAAAATTTTGCAAATAAGCTTTTAAGTTTCTCAAATATCAGCATCTTTAGCTAACAGTACAGCATAACCAGCATTATTATGATAGAAATGTTCTGGTGGTAGAACCTACACCTACTGTAATATCTCTGTGGTATTAACTTACATGCAGCCCATAACTTTTGGGACTGTTTCTCCTCCGTTACATTTCCTCGCCATTTACCCTTAGCGTCGCGATTAGCCTCAGAAGCAAAAAAAGCGAAATCTTATATTTGTTCTTTTCATATCTCTGAAACCACCTATACTATAGAACTACATTTATAGAATTTTGCAGTCTTCCTGTTGAATCTGTTAAATAATCCAGTCAATAAAAATATACTTGCATAGAAAAATCTGTTTTTCAGATACTTTAATCGGGTAATCTGCTTTTGCGTACTTCCTCAGAAATATACACAATCATAGTTCTTTATAAATTTAGCACCTGATATAGAATAAGTCGAAGTCTAGTTAGAGTTGGCCTGTAAGTGCTTCTGGTACATGTAGTTACTTGAAAAAGCAAATATTGGGTGTATAAAAAATAGCATTCTTGTGAAACAGTAAAAAATCAACCTCATTTCCTCGTAGCATTAGCTGTAAATGCTTCTTGCAGGTTAACAAAGCTCTGGCGTGTGGGCCTACATCACCTACAAATCTTTGTAAGGTTTGTGTTGTCCTATAAATTGTCGATATACATACTAAGTCCCTAGTTACAGCCTAAGGTTTTAGTTTCAATCAGAGGATTTCAGTGTCCAGATAGTGATTGTAGCCTCGTATAATAAACCAAATGGAAATAACCCAAGTGTTGATGCACCCAAAAACCAGTAATACTTCAAAAATACCTTGAAAAAGGCTATAAGGCTAAATTATTCTTCTAGCATAGAAAAAAGTTTAGCAAATAGACCTATGGTCCATATAGTCAATCGTCTGTGAACTTCGTCTTGTCCTGTGAATTGAGAATGTATTGATAAATGGTTATATATATTTTTTTTAAAAAAAGGAACAATGTTGGTAAGCGTTCAGTTATGGACCCATCGGTAAAGAGATTTCAGTCTTTATAGACACACAATAATTTTCGTTACACTAAAGAATTGGCCTCGTATAAAAGTAAATAGTCGAAATGATAAACATTTCGTGTACTTTATCCAGTAAGCCTTAGCTAGAAATACAATAACAGCGTTACAGACATAAAAATTAAGCAAGCTTTGATATTCTAGTGGCACATAATAAATATAAAATATCCTTTAAAATACTCTGACAAATAGTTGTGGGTTATCTGAGATCAAAATTTTCAAGCCCTCTCTCCTGCATAAATAGGCTCTAGAATTCACTAAGCCTCAAAATAATATTGGGTACATAAAATAAAAAGCAGATGGAGAGTGATGCTGATCGCATCATCTCCAAACAGCAAAAACAAAAGTATATGGATGGAGTCCTACCTGATATATTTAGGAAACTTTACCTAGTATAAAAGTAACAAAATACTCAGCAAAACTCTAAAATAAACAAACTTTCCTACGTAGCAGGCGTAACCTGACCTAAATAAATACATATAGAAATACAGAACCAAAAATAGCATAGTGGAAATCAGTAAACCTTAATAATAATAATAATAATAATAATATATTCTGTGGCTTACATTTTAGCTAAAAGTACTTTCTCTTTAGTGTTTTTGAAAAGATTTAAATAAATACTAAACTCTAAGTTAAAAATTTGTAAATGTATATATGATACAAAACAAAATAAATAAAAATTAATACATACCCTGCAAAAAATCAGTAAAAAAATTGAAAACATCTCTTTGTGCATCCAAAATATAATAACAAATCCTTCCTAACTGGATTAAATTGTGTTATTTGAGTAATATTAAGCCTAAACTTGTAAAATAAACAGATAGAAGTTGAGAACACACACTTTGTGTGTCGAAAATGTAACTAAAAATCTTTCCTGAACAGATAGAATTGTGTTATTTGAGTAATAATAAGCCTAAACTTGTGAAATAAACAGATAGAAGTTGAGAACACACACTTTGTGTGTCGAAAATGCGACTAAAAGTCTTCCCTGAACAGATTGAATTGTATTATTTTGGTAATAATAAGCCTAAACTTGTGAAATAAACAGATAGAAGTTGAGAACACACACTTTGTGTGTCGAAAATGCGACTAAAAGTCTTCCCTGAACAGATTGAATTGTATTATTTTGGTAATAATAAGCCTAAACTTGTGAAATAAACAAATAAAAGTTGAGAACACACACTTTGTGTGTCGAAAATGTAACTAAAAGTCTTTCCTGAACAGATAGAATTGTGTTATTTGAGTAAAAATAGGTATAAAATTGTAAAATAATAAATTAAAAAGTTGTAAAAAATGTCTTTGTGAGTCCAAAATTTAATAAAAAATGTTGCCTGAATAGTATAAATAGTGTTATTTTGATAAAAAATTAACATAAAATTGTAAAATAATAAGTTAAAATTTGAAAAAAATGTCTTTGTAAATACAAAATTGAATAAAAAATGTTGCCTGAATAGTACAAATAGTGTTATTTTGGTAAAAATTAACATAAAGTTGTAAAATAATAAGTTAAAAGTTGAAAAAATGTCTTTGTGAGTCCAAAATTTAATAAAAAATGTTGCCTGAATAGTATAAATAGTGTTATTTTGGTAAAATATTAATATAAAGTTGTAAATAATAAATTAAAAGTTGAAAAATCTCTTTGTAAATACAAAATTTAATAAAAAATGTTGCCTGAATAGTACAAATAGTGTTATTTTGGTAAAAATTAACATAAAGTTGTAAAATAATAAGTTAAAAGTTGAAAAAAATGTCTTTGTGAGTCCAAAATTTAATAAAAAATGTTGCCTGATTAGTACAAATAGTGTTATTTTGGTAAAAAATTAATATAAAGTTGTAAAATAATAAGTTAAAAAGTTGAAAAAATGTCTTTGTTAGTCCAAAATTTAATAAAAATGTTACCTGAATAGTACAAATAGTGTTATTTTTGTAAAAATACATGAAAACTTGTAAAAAATTTGACATAAAGTCAAAGTTTGGTAAAAAATAAACTCAAAATTAAGTTAAATAGCACACAGTAACATACATTTACTACCTAAATCAATAATCAAAGGGTCCTAGGTTCGTTACCCCGTGATAAAAGCAAATGGTGAAAACTGTAGGTCCCGTCCCTGATAGCTCTCCCTTCTTCATAGTACAGATAAAAAAACCCTGCGCTAAAGCGGCCTGTGCGTTGGGGCAACCCTGAGCGGAATATTAATTGGCGGCGGAAACCGGTTCTACAAGCGACGAATAGCTTCAAAGATTTCACCCTTGCTGCGCATTCCAGACATCCTTTGTTGTCTGGATCAAACCCTTCCCATGCCCTACACTATTGCATACCTTTCTCCTGTTCTTGCGTACTGGTTAACCTTGGAAAAACCGGTTCAGAAAATCTACCGACGCGTTCTCTGATTGGTGAATCAGATTCCTTCTTTGTTGTGACGTTCTGACGTCATTTGACCTTGAACGCACACTCCCCAAATTCCTTTCTCGTCTACCTGCGCGGAGTTCACCCTTGTCTGTCTGGCATCAGACTCAGCTCACACGTTATACATAGTTCGTCTCCGCTCAATATATTACATGCGATATAACATTATTACATAGTACTAATTAATAACATTACATATCGCGGGTTCGAGTACCGGGACCGTCTTCTTTAGTACCATTACCACCGTTCATAGCGGTTCATAAACCATAGAAAACTTATTTTCAATATTATAAACATTAATATTAACATTTTATACATTACATACTTTGCAGTAATGAATATAAAAACATATGCATAGCGTTTAGTACCTCTAATTACCTTCTATATACATATTTTTCATAAAATAAATAATTATATATTCATAAAAAGTTATAAACATGCAAATACATAAATGTAAAGTACTCTAAGTACTTGCAAATGAATTCTAAGTACATGCGAATTAATTAAAACCCGTGCAAATTAGTTAAAAGTACGTGCAAATGAATTGCGAATATTAAATAGCGACCGAGTTTATCGTATTCCCCTTCTACTCTCAACAATGTGGAGTAATACTGGGCATTAATCGTGCTCCCTTTGTCCAGAAAATCCACATGGATAACGCCCTTCATGTCCCAGAAGACACTTGCCATGATCTTTCCAGCGGACGGCTGCGTTTTGCTTTTTTTGGGGGAGGGGCGGGGAACCTTTATGCCGCCACTCCATGCTGCGTCTTTTGGTCTCTGGGGTTGAATTATGCAACCATGTTTCATCACACGTGATGATGGATTGCAACAATTCATCACCTTCTGCTCGAAACCGATTCAGAAGCTGTTCACAGACCGTCCTGCGTGTCCACTTCTGATCGAATGTCAGCTGGCGGGGAACCCACCTTGCACAGATTTTGCGGAAGCGTAAGTGGTCGTGAATGATTGTCTCCACACTCCCGACACTGATATTCATCTCGGCAGCAATATCCCGCACTTTTACTCGCCGGTTCTCAAGAATCATTTACTCAACACGTGCGATATTCACTGGTGTGACTGCAGTCGGGCGAATGTGTCCATGCGCTTCATTTGTCACCAGCTCCCGTCCTTCGCGAAACTGCTCACACCATTCGTACACTCTTGTCCACGACATCGTTTGTTCAATATACTGTGCTTGCAATCGTCTGAAAATCTCAGCTGGTTTCACTTTCTCCTTCACGAAAAATTTGATTACACACCGCTGCTCCACAGCCACAGACACACTGCTTGCCGCCATGTTCGCTGCAACTGCTGCGCATGCGCGAAATACGTCATGCCGGGCGCTAGTTACTCGCGAAGGAATACATTACGTCACCCGCACGTTTCATCATGATCCTGCTATTCATCGATTTTTTACGTTCGAAAATCCCGGTCAACCTTGAACGACCCTTGTATAATGATAGTATGGAATATTGCATGCAGAATGCATCCAATCGAAAAGTTGCACAGAATAAAAGTTTGATACTATTGAGGGGTAAGCCAATGACGCAAAAATTTCGTCGCCGCCACCCACCCCTTAGGGGGGGGGGGTAAATGTGAAATTTCAAATGGAACACCCCCATTCGTTTTACATATTTGGATTCGGTGTTGAAAAAGAATAATTTTTTGTTCGAAAAATTATGTAAAAAAATTGCAAGCTTCGAACATTTATAAACATTTGGTAGTTTCAGTTTCATTTTGTTCCCTTTATGTAATAACGGTTTTGGTTTCCGTTGAGAACATTGCAAGAAAGAATTTTATTCAAAAAATGTGTGCAAAGAATTCGGCAAAAGAAAATTGTTTGCAATTTATATTTTTGTGTAACAATAAATAATATTAATTTGTTCCAACTCTTTGGTTTCAAGGAACAATTTCATATGAACAACAAAATTGCACCAAATGATGTATGGCAAACGAACTGGAATGCTGCCTGCATATCTTTCTGCGGCAGAACAGGATGACCTTGGGTGTGTCTACAAAACCCTGAATTCAAACAGTTGTTTAAACAAAAAAAAATAGAAAAAACATGCAGCAACGAATTATTGATACTTGTGCCTCTATCACTCCTGACATTTTGGGACGAACAGTGTGGAGCTTCAGACACCGTGTTTTGAAATGCATTGAAGAGAACGGTCATAATTTTGAACATTTTCTCCTTTAAACATTTATTTGTGTACCTCAAATGATAACTAATTTGTAGCAACATACTTAATTTTGTTGTTCATATGAAATTGTTCCTTGAAACCAAAGAGTTGGAACAAATTAATAGTATTTATTGTTACACAAAAATATAAATTGCAAACAATTTTCTTTTGCCGAATTCTTTGCACACATTTTTTGAATAAAATTCGTTCTTGCAATGTTCTCAACGGAAACCAAAACTGTTATTACATAAAGGGAACAAAATGAAACTGAAACTACCAAATAAATGTTCGAAGTTTGCAATTTTTTTAGAAAATTTTTTGAACAAAAAATTATTCTTTTTCAACACCGAATCCAAATATGTAAAACGAATGGGGGTCCTCCATTTGAAATTTCAAACCCTAAGGAGTGGGTGGCGGCGACGAAATTTTTGCGTCATTGACTTACCCCTCAATAGTATCAAACTTTTATTCTGTGCAATTTTTCGATTGGATGCATTCTGCATGCGATATTCCGTACTATCATTATAAATGGACCACCCGGTATATATATATATATATATATATATATATATATATATATATATATATATATATATATATATATTGTATTGTGTGTGTTATCAAGTAGAGTTAGATTATTTCCGTAACATCTTTGACTGTTATGCATTTGAAGCTTCGGAACGAGTCGCAACTCTTGAAGCAGCCAATTATCCAAGCGAGCTGCTGACGTCATCTCAACCCAGAACCCATCGCTAAGCCCCTTGCTCAGGTTCTACACACCCACTAGGCTCGCTAGTCAGACTCGCGCAGTCGGCTGGAGATGTTCCGAAAGTAACATCTTACATCTTTCACTAATTCTGAAAGTGATAATTTTTCAATAGTGCATTTTGGCATGGTCTCTATTCCAGGATTTAAAAGAAAATCGATAACGTCCCTCAGTTTCGATCGCCATGGACGGCTGCCAAACTTTCCGTTTTCTTCCACCGTCCTAGTAGGGAAAGAACAATACACTTCTAGATAATTCTGATTGTAAGTCTTTAGAAGGCGACTACTGTCTGAAGATAACATGAAAATCGATTGTGATTGCGGCAAGGTCGATGAAAATTGTTTATATTATTATTGACCCACGACAAGGACAAGACAAGTGGAAAGATTGAATTACCGCGGCGGGAAATCATGAGTCTTGTTTCCTCGACGTCACGGCACACATTTCCGATCGCCAATTGCGAAACTCGGAGCTGAGGTCCTGACACGTATTGCTCACTCGTAAATGCAGGCGTCAGTCAGAACGCTCCATGCTGAAAGCTCGGAATTACACGAAAGGCTTCGCGTGCATGCAAATATATTAATTCGGCTGGTGACGTCAGAGTTCTTGTGCCAAACTTGCGTCGCCTTTCAACGCGCCACGCAAAGGCCACCTGGGGGCCAAAAGGTCGATAGTGAAGGAATTGGCAAATAGCACGAGAGAATCATATTTTTTTCCTTTGGTGGGTAGTTGGTATTACGGTAGCCGTGTGGCATTACTGCGTGTCGTGAGAAGCAGGTCAATGTCAGAATGTACAATGAGGGTGCAAACTATCCGCGTACCTCCCCACAATTTTCGTTACGTACTAAAGATTTTGCAAGAATTTCGCTCCCGTTCTTGCATAAATGATTGGGTTTCTTGCGAAGGGTTGCAGGTTCCAGAAATCTGCAGTTCGAAATATTTAGTAATTTTAGTTTTATAACCTTTCATGGCAGGCTACCAGACGTTCCGATTTAGTCGGGACTGTCCATTCATTTTAATTCCCGTCCCAATTTTTGTCGAACTGCAGTCGAGTTCCAAAAATATTTAGTTTTTTGGTTATATTATTTTATAAACATAGAACTATCATGGCTGTTCAATGGTGCTGCTGTGAGAAAATTACAGGAAATTTGAAAAAAAATGTTTCTTTGCGGAACACAGTACTATTCCAATACATTGCGCCGACCACCGTGGTGGAATGGTTAGCACAGCACGCTACGACGCCAGGGGTCACGGGTTCGAAACCTGGTCGTGCCAGGCGGTGTTCTGGGTGAGTGTTTCATCATATCATCACTCATCCTCATCGTCGCGATTAATCAAATGTGAAATAAAGCGACGTAAGAGTAAAGTCAATTAAATGAATTCAACAGCATTTCAGGTTTTCTCTTTGTTCCATATTCTCGGATCTGCCCCGTCCCCTAAAAACAATTCTGGATACGCGCCTGGTAGGGACATTGCTGGCAAAGTGTCCTACCTGAAAGAACCACATCAGGAATCGAACACACACACACAAACACACACGTGTTTACATGTGTGCTATCTAGCTTCAAGGGAAGAGATTAATTTCTGGTTTCAGCAGTTCAAGAACTTTTCTTGAATCATTCCCTTTTTATAATTTAGATCTTTATGGCCAATCGTCGATCGTAGCTGGAAATAGCTTCAAGATCATTCTGGGAGAGGGGGGAGGGGGTAAGTGCCAGAACACATCAGGAAAGGAAAGACCATCCTGTGCAATTTGTAATTTGTGCATAGAAAAATGATTTCCCGACCAAGGACTTACTCCGGTGTATGTGTACTTCGAGCGTAGCTTCAACGTACTTGAAAATGTGCAAAGTGCGGTGACGAAACGCAACTCACTCGTTGCGGGGAAGGGGGAGGACCCCCACACGCTTCCAAGAAAGGACTTTCACGCCAGAACGGACAGTTTTTGTGGCGGAAATGGACCAAACCATTCTCTCCCCCCGTCCTGCGCTTGCTCTTACGTTAAGCGCAGGCGAAAGGCGAAAGAGACGGATTGGTACGAAGTGTGTCACACAATCTTTTCAGCGGCGATATGGCACATAAAGTAAACAATATTATATATTTCCTTGCGTGGCCTTTTGGTTTCTTTATTGCCCTCTTTTGAATCACGATCGACGTGTTCCACAGCCGATGGGGGTCTCCACAAGTGCCCAGGAGTGGCGAATGTTTGCAGAGACTTCGGGGTGAAGCTGTAGACATGTCATCGTCCACGTCAAGGGTAGCGCTCTGTCCTTGAATGTACCTGCAAATCTTCCGGCCATTCCCTTCCGTGTTTAACTCCCCACACCTTTTTAAATTTAGTTATCTGAGCAATAAAAGGCGCAACTGGGCGTATTTAGGAGGGGACGCAGGGATGGATCTCCCACCCTCCCAACCCAAAATGCCCGAAATCTAAACGTGGACGTAAATAATACTTGTAATAGTCACAGTCAGAGATTGTTTCATGTTCATTTTCGGACCCTGAACTGCAGTTTACAGAGAATCGAAACCCGGGTCCCCTTGAATACAGGGTGACGATGTTTCCACTATGCCCCGTATTTGCATTAGGGACGTTCCAGCGTTACGTGTGACATTTTACACGTAAAATTCTAGACATATTGGATTAAAATAGTCCCGGATTTTGATGACATTTCATCTTGTAACTGGTGCACCGTAGACATTGCTAACTAGTACAGAAATCCTGAACACCCTCCTCAGGTTGAAGAAATGTAATTATTTGGAATCATTTTTGGTCAATTTTTACAATTTTTTATTTATCTGTCATTTTTTAAAATTTTGCGTCATTTTTAGGTCATTTTTTAAAATTTTGTGTCATTGCATGCTGAAACGTAAGACGTTAAACAATTTCTGTTTTGTCTGAATGTTATCTTGCGGTACTTACTCTGTGTTAACTACCAGCGCAACAAAGCCTGTCTGAAAATCGCGAAATGCAACATTGTCGAGTTTCTTATTCACAGTCCGTACAACACATTTGTCTTGGAATATATGTACTATTTTCAATAAGCAGATTGAGTGTTGTACGAATTTTGGCCTCATTTTTCAAAGATTTTAGGTCATTTTACAAAATTTTTGTTGTCATTTTAAAGGTCATTTTTCAAAGTTTTGTAGGTCATCAAAATACGGGCCCTGGCTCATAATGAACTTATTTTATGAAAGTATCATGTACTTTATGGTGTCTGCTAAGAAATGACAAAAACTTGAGTATGATGACTGAGGCTGAATGCATGAAAAACATTAACAAAAGTGCATTACGTGTGTGACACTTTAAAAATGTAGCAAATTTTGACTTCATTTGTCTGTGAAGCATGTAGGCTGCAGATGTTAGTAACTTTTATTGGTGAAATGTATAAATTATGTGTGTAAATTCACAAACATTTAAACCTTAATGCAATTAAAAACATTAATAATATTTCCATATTGATTCATTTTGTTATTTACATGGAGTAGGACCACTTTTAGTGGAATGACACATTAGTATTTTAGTTATTGTTGCGTCGCTTGACTAATCGCGATGGTCGAGATGAGTGATGATTAGATAAAAGTGTTGAAGGGACAAACACAAGCTCATTCCCCCGCAATTCGAACCCGGAATCTTTGTTGGCGAGATCAAAAGTCGACCACTTAACTCCCTCTGCCACCTAAGCGACTCATTGTAAATGGTGATTACCCTCGTTTGGCTACTAGATAAAGAGCATGGCTCCGTGGCAGCTGTCCTTAATGGCTATTTCTGGCTCTTTCTGTCACCCAATCGTCTTCGGGAGTGTGTGGCTCGATGATTTTTGGTACTGACGGTATCGTTGTCGTACAACTCTCGGTACAGTACGTGGCGTTTCCGACGTTCATTGTCCCGCTAACGGCATTGGGTGCCTTGCGACTCGAAAATGGCCGATGCCAGCCTAAGAAATTTCAGCAATCCCTTGATAGTTCATTTTTCCTTAATCCACGATTGATAGAAATAAAGAGGAATTAAAACTGAATGAATCATTGTGAATAACCCTGTATTTTGTCAACAAATCCCTGCGACAATACTGTTGTAGACATAGCAGAAGCTTCAACAATACCACGCAATTACAAATCGCGACCGCAAAAGCATTGAAAATTAAATGCTTCCCACATCGTCTCACACAGCTTAACTTCCATCCAGTAACCACCCATTGTTTCTTTAGAGCTGGTAATTAACCTCACGAGAAGGGAATACGCTAGCAACCAGATGGTATCAGATCCACCTCCTGATCCAGATATCGTTTTCTGCCCCGCGACCATCCGTTAATTGTGGGAGATGCATTGTCGCCTGCGGTTTGTCGCCGCGGTTTGTTGCCGCGGTTTCACAATCATTGTTTACTGTCTTCTCAGGCGACAGACTTTGCCATCACCTTATCTGGTCTGTACTGACGAAAAGGACGTCGATATGTACATGGGACTCAGGGCCGGCGCTAGTCATTTTGCCACCCCCTTTGGAACCCCCTCCCCGTCATTACGCAGCAACGGAAAATTGAAAATCAATATATTCCTAAGTAAAACATCAAACTATAAAATAAATAATGAGACTTGTTACGCTATTGCAATACTATTAAGCACAAAAGGACCACAGTTAAACTTTAAAAAATGCGACACTAATTTTATATTATTATTATATTTTATGAAAATACTCTCTCCCTCTCTCTTAAATGTATTAACAAGTAATAGGAAAGAAATGAAGGCTTGACTTCATATGTTTACCGTTGCAGGTCTGTGATATATGATTGGATTTTTAAAATGTGCATGATCTAAGGTCCGAGTTCTTTCCTGCGTTGTTCCCGCATAAAGCGGCTCTGGTATTCACCCAGCCTCAAATTAATGGACACCTGGGGGCAACCCTGGGAGGTAAAGGCGTCCGGAGAGTGGTGTTGATCACATCACCTCCAAAATGGCCGAGATCGAGAATGTGTGTGGCCCTACCCCTAAATGTGCCTTGATGACATGGTGCTATATGCACAGGAAATTTTACCTTTACCTTTTCATGTAATATGCATGTATGCTATCTTGCATAAAATAGAAACAAGCGTGTTTCAGACATGGTTGACGGAAGATATTATTTTTATTAACTTTAATTTTAAAAAAAACAACTTTGCCACTTGCCACGGATGTCGACAAAGTAAATAAATTCGACGTTCTACACTCACATTAGGTGCAAAATCATGACCCTTTATCAGTTTAAGGTCTCTTTAGGTGTAATTGTTTTATTATAGCCGAAATCACTTTTTGTTCGTCTTTTAATTCAGTAGCCTTCATGTGTTAACATTCCGGCAAATTTTCTACACTTTTCAGGCAAAAGATCTGATGGCATGTCTTTATGCTTACTAATATTATAAAATAAGTCGAAAAATTTACTATGATGTTTAAGCTGCTCAAATCTTTCTCTTAGAGCTAAAATAATCGTCTAGGACCTGGTAATATAAATCAACTTTGTATCATTTTAGTGGATCTTCAACAGTTTGATCATACGGAAACTGCTTCTTCTTTCGATTTCGACCCTGTACAGTGTTGCCTATCTTTGGTTCATCTATATCTAAATTCGGGTCGCCGTCGCCGACGTCAACACGAGTGGCCAAGTGACGTCTAATAAACTTTGACATTTTTCATCACTCCTGCTTTTTTCAAAGCACTGGTATGTTTGCAAGAAATCATCTAACAGCATCTAACACATCGTAGATTAATGTTTTGAAGACATTTGCTCATTACATTACGTGGAGTAAAAAGTCATACCAGATAACTAGTGAGCAAAGGAATGTAAAACCACACAACTGGTTTGCAATACACTGAGCCTCATGTGCGACCATTTGGACAGTTTTATTGTCGCCAATTATTTAAAGGAGCGCATCATAGACCTCTCCCACTTGATATCTCAACGGAGTTAAGGCATCGAATCTGCTTTCCCACCTTATGGCACTCCGAGGTTTTAAAGTGAGACTATTGATATGTTCCTTCAAAACGGTGGGTTGGCATATAGTAACTTCCAAGTTATATAATATAATATTATAACTGTCAAGTTTTCAATAGGCTTATTTTTTTTCCTTCTCTTCAAATTTTTCCGCCCTGTAAAATTTGCCGCTCTGGGCGGTGGCACGGTTCACCCCCCCCCCCCCCTTTTCGCCGGCCGTGATGGGACCAGTGTACCACAGATAACGGTATTATACACAGATATTGAACTTGGAAGTAAACCATTTTCGCAATGATGTACTGTATGCAAGAAGTTCTTCCAGTTAAAAGCGCCACTGGCAACTTTTAACTTTCACCTCTACACCAAAAGGTTTCACAATGATCAAGAGATGGCACTGCTAAATTTCAACCCCAGGTTTATGTCCTAGATTGTATTAATCCGTGCATGTACTGAGTCCAAGATCTGGGCACGTGGTCCCAGGCTGTGAAGAAAGGAAGAAGATTAGGCTCGTGTAAACAAGCTTCGAGCTATCAAGCACACCACCGGTGCTTGCCTGCCGTTTCTCGTCTCGTCCCTCTCGCCGAGAAGAAGTCATCTTAACGTGGCTCCGAATCGGACACAGCCGTCCAACACATCGTCATTTGCTGCAAGGAATGGACCCCCAGCTGTGCCGCACTTGAAACGTTGGTTTAAGTGTTCGGTACATTTACTCGATGGTGCCGATTTTAATTACTTCAGACACGATTGTAACCTTCTCAAGGATTTGTTATCCATGTTGGGAGATGATGACATTGTTTTATCCAATGTTTGTAGCTTTTTCAGAAGAACAAGCCTTTTGTACTGTTTCTGAGGTAGTTTTTAAACTATCCCTACTTTTTCGAATGTGTTGTGTTTGTCCTTTTACAACTTGCATTTTTAACCTTTCTCAAAGGGCTCTTTACATCCCTTTTTCAATTTTAAGGTAAGGGTTTTAGAAGATAAGGGGAATTTTCCCCCGTATACAATGAAGGCTGGCCATACGTGCTGACGCACCCAAAAATTTTAAATCAATCAATCGTGCAAACCCCGTTCTCGGCGTCTCCGTTGCCATGCCAGCGGTAGCCAGGTTGCCAACTCCTAAGAAATCAGGTTGCCAACTCCAGATTCACCACCATCTTATTATTGAAATGAGTAATTCTTTTCACAATTTGTAATCGATTTTTCTTATTTATTTTATTCTCTGAGCTTCAGGTATCGCAAGATAGCCTGGGTTGCCTGGAAGATAGTCAAGCTCCTGCGTGGAACTGTGTAACGTCCTCTCCGATTTGGAGGTAAACTTACATGCATTTACGCCGGGATGGCAACATTTATATACATATGTGCCTGCTTCAGAGACGCCTCAGTTCACTTCATCGAAGTCATCTCGGTGGAGTTGTGGTGAGCGTAGAGTGAAGTGCCGAAGTGTCAACAAATTTAATTCATTCGTTAAGCATGCGTTCCGATTGGAACCAGACCTGAAAGTATGCGTTTCTGTGTAAGTCCCTTCATCAATTTCTTTAATTCATCATTCATTATTCATGCTCTAAAGAGACAAAAAAGCTATTATTTTCTGAAGTGTACTCATCATAGGTTAATATTGGATTGTGCACTTTTTTCGACCGTCAGCCCATTTGTTTTGCAAACTACTACAGTGGCGGATCCAGAAATTACTGTTGGGAGGGGCGAATTTCAGAGTCGGGTACCTCACCGAACCTATGCAATTGCACTGCTTTATATGAACAATATATGGTTCTTTTAGCAGGATTAGCTCTTTTAAGGGGTCCAGAGCCCAATGGATGGTTATTATTGTACATTGTTGTCCATTGGCGTAGAGTGCTTGTCGAGATCAGAATGCAAAGCCCCGATCCGTTCTTTAAACTTTACATCTCAAAGTGCATAGATACAAAATCTTTAGGCATACGTCAGCAAAGGAATTATGAAATTCAAAAACCGTATTTCTTCGAATTCCAGGGTCTTTGATCTTGAAAATTTTGGTGAACCTTGGATTTGATGGCATCTTGATCAGGGGTAGAAAAATACAGGGCACATGAAAATTTTCACCTGCTTCCTGAATTTTCAAATTCAGTGCTAAAAAGGTTTTTTTTTAAATATTTTTAGTTGCTTATGGAAATTTCCATTACCTTGTGTCTTTTAATGTTTGTGTGTTTTCTGTATCAAGTGTAACATTAGATCAAAATAATAAACATGCCATTATATTTTTTCACTGTTGCTAGCCGAATTTTAAAACCTGTGACGATATGGTAGAGTCCGTTAGAATTATTGCATAGCTTATCATGGTGTTTCCAGTTGAACCTTCTTGAGGAAGGCCACTCTCGTGCAAGAATTAATTACTTTTAACCCAATCCAATTAATAAATTAAATGTTTTAAGACCATATCTCAAAATGTGTAGCCTTATCTTTAGTTGGATTCATGGCTTTCTTAAACCATATTTCCAAATAAAATAAGCTGGCGCCTGAATTCTAACCCCATGGGAAAACATACCATTGTATTAGTGCAATATAGAATGAAGTATTTCCAAATTTCAGTAGTCAAGTTTTCTCCTCAATGTTTTACTGAAGTACAAGTATTGGTAAAAAAAAAAATACCCTTAACGAAATTTTGTTTCCTTTAAACTTATTGTGTTAGATCAATCAACGTTCCTAAAAAAAGAGTTAGTTTATTTATATTGGTGAACACTGTGGATTGTTCTTACGCTCTTTGCAGAAACGTGGTGGTCAGTGAGCCAACTTTTGCAAAGTGTACATCAAACGGACATTAAACATGGAGAGAGAGAAGCATCACTCATATGATGCAGCACTTAAGATAAAGTTATTTTGTGTGCTGATGAATTTGGAAACTGGGAATCGGGTCGACAATTTACCGTAAGTGAAGTGTCCGTTCGTCGTTGGAGACGTCAACGACAGGAATCTGTCGTCATCATTCTCTCTCTTATAGACTTGGAAAGAAGTGGCAGTCTCCTGCCGTGGAAGCTGTTAGTCCATTCTTCCTTCCACTCCTGGATGATCTGGTAGTTAATTCTGCAATTGTAGGGGCATATCTGCCAATTACTTTGTAAATTCTCTCCTCTTGGCCTTCCTTGCACCAGTATATGGCGACTCTGTATTTGATTATTTTGTCGATAGGCCATAACTCCGTAATTATCAGTGATGTTCGAAATGCACCTGTCATCATAATGATCGCCTTCGTTTGTGATGATGTTCTTTTGTTACATATGTTGTATATTTTAGGTAATCTTCTCAGACTGGTCCGTCGAATGAAACTGTCACGTTGTACATTATGAATATGTATGGGTTCATAAGCGACATAGGGAGTCTGAATGTGTTCGAACCTATTGCTACCAATTTATTTAATTCAAGCTCAGCTTTTGAAGTTACGTAATCGTTGCATTTCTCATAGTTTCACACGTAGATATTTTTCTTCCTTTACTCTTCTAAGTTTTTCCTCTGAGTTTTATCTGTGGGTGTTTATTAGCATTCAGCTTACCCTTTAGTGGGTGGCAATTGTCAATTTCCCCCTATCACACAAGTCTTCGAAAGAGTATGTCGCAATACTGGACTTCCTTTCCAACTCTGTTCTTGAATAACCTTCTATTACAATTATTCCGTCATCTGCATAGCCTGTTGTGCTTTTGATCTCCGAAATATTTCCTAATTTTTCGAGAGATGAAATTCCACAATTCGGAACCTAGAATGGATCTTTGTGAACCTCCTTGTGTTGTTATTTTGAGGCCGTGAAGTTAGAACATCTGATGTCCTTTCCATCTGATATGTCTTGGGCAATCTATGTCTCCCAAAGTCCTGAAAAGATGGGGCCAACTAGCTATGGTACAGGTAGATGTTAGTTCAAAACATCACAACGCCGTCAACGTCTCTACCATCTGTGAGGGCCTCTATTTGTTTTTTTTAGTTGGATGAGGGACGCAAGGCCATTTGTACCTTACAGCCTTCCGCCGGAGAACGAACTGCAATGGACTTTATATATTGCTTGCAAATACACTCGATACAAATGTCGATTGCATCTATGTACAACAAGATCTCGCTTTCATGTCCACAGCGATCTGTTATATTACACGATTCTTCGTTTTGAGTCAGCAAATACTGACATGTTTAAATCTATAGTAATAAAAATTGCACAAATCACTTGAAATGCCTATTAGCCAACCTAACCTACAAACTTAAGGAATTACTTCGCAGACCCAAATGGAAGAACCGTTAGTGGTCTTACATTATATACCTAATATCTGCATACCTACATACACTGGCTATCAAGACTTACTTCATTACACACCTACATTTGCCTGAAGTGACATGGGAAAATCTCAGGGATAACTGTTTGAATTTTACTGTGGCAAGCTGGCCAAGTTCACCCCACCATAACAACAGTGGATGCTGAGCAAACGTAGGACCTTTCCTACCCAGAAATATTCCAGAGCTGACGAGCACGTACAAGCTCGGAAAACGTCATATACTATCACATCTAGTTTAGGGCCACCAACGCAGAGGCAGGCCCATTGTCCTAGGTGTAACTTCCACGACGTCTCTTACCAAACGGTAGGGAAAAACCTTATCGCGAAAGGTCCTACAGTTTTTCTTGCCGTCTGAATAACAAGAATCCATGAGATATAGGGTAGAAACGTAACGTGTTTTGATTTTTTTTTAAAAAAAAACTGCCTTTGTTGGCAAATCCAAGTTACTTCAGGAAAATCCTGAGGGTTATATTTTGTTAGCACAATATATATATATATATATATATATATATATATATATATATATATATATATATATAACTAGTAGATAAAATAGCAGATAAAGAGAATAACTAGCATTCATTATGCAATCTAATCTATCCTGTATACAGCAGCGGTGATGTGATTCTATGAGTTCACTAGGCACTTTCTAACTGAAATCTGGTTGGCAGGCTTTGGCTCTCTAAGACCTGTTGGCCACAGGGTTTGTCTATTTTACAGACAAACACCTTTGAACATATATAGCATTAGTAAGGGTCCCTGGTTCGAATGCCGGCCTGGAAATGGGTGTTACTTGTGACTGTCCCATCATCTTCATCTTCGCGAGTAGCCAAAAGTGGCAGAAAAGCGAAGTAAAATAAGCCAAATCAATTTAGCATTAATAACATAAGCACGCCGGTTCGGTGACCGAGTGTGTTAAGTGGCCGACTTTCGATCTTGCCACAGGAGTTCCCGTGTTCTAATCTCGATCTGGGCATGGATGTTTTTGTAAGTGTCCTTTCTTTAATTTAATCACATCATCACTAAATTCGCATCGTCGCTATTAGCCAGAAATTACAGAAAAGCGACTGAAAATAATAAAATTAAAAAACTTACCTACTGTCCTGCAGCTGCCAGCATCTCTCCACTTCTGAATTGAAATCCTGTTTTGAAGCTTTAGTACAATATAATTCTTATGAGTATCTGGCTGTCAGTTTTTGGATGTCGTTTCATAGCTACTGTAACGAGCTTCAACAATGAACAATAACTGTTGCATGTTAAACATTGTTGTGCCGTTTTGTGTTAGGTCACGTTCACTTACAAAATAATCTAGGATGTAAAAGAAGAAGTTTCGAACTTAAAGAAAGTAAATATTGAAACTGAACGTGAAGTTAGTAAATCTCTGGACTTAGCTAATTTTACTTTTTTTTTTTAATATAGCCGTTTTGACATCGTTACTCTATTCCTATATCAGTTCATTTTGAATTTCAGAACGTAGATATTGTGAATCTCATTTTTATTGTGTACGTCTGAAATGTTCTTGTGGTAATTGGTCATATTTCGAAAGAAATTTCACCAAATACGCGAAGTTTCCTTAATTTTCTGTTGTTTCTGCTGTGTATAATGTTTCTCGATGTTCTCGAAGCGCTAAATTATGAAATGTCAAAAATTGTGTTTACGGTTATCAACATTTCTAAAATAACGTTTCAGTGTTGTTTGGATTCCTGAATATTATAAAATCAGACGGCTACCTCCCGGTTTATTTAAAATAGTAAATAGTTGACGTATTCATTCAAATTGTAATGTTTCACTAGAATTTATAACCGGTTAAAAACATAATGTTGTAGTTTTATCGTCCAGAAAAATTAGCCCTTTCCATCTATTTTTCTCACCTCTAATTAATACGTTTCTTAAATAATAATAATAATAATAAGCCCATGGACGCGAAGCACCTTCGCCCACCCTTTGCTACGCCTCTATTATTATCATAATTCCTCCCATTGTAACGGTAAACTGAAGGTCAGATATGAGGGGTAAAATGAAAAACAAAGAATTAAAAATGCAATCTCTGCAGTGGTCTCACGTCCGATTCCCTTTTAAGGCACCTTGTAGACTTGTTCTAATCTAAATTTAAACTGTAGGTCCAGTTCCGATTAGAGTATGATGGGCATACAGTGGACTTCTCGAACCTGTTAAACGTGGTGATAATCTGGAACAAAACTCATCTACCCTCTTCTTGATTGGATTGAATGATTGATCTGGCTTATTTTACTCGCTTTTCTTCCACTTCTGGCTAATCACGAAGATGAGGATGAGTGATGATATGATAAGATTAACGGAGGAAAGAATGCAGAGGCCAAAAAGATCCCAGGAGCACGAAGATCGAACCCTCTATCTACCTCCTGAACCGGCAGGTATTGCTTCATTCTCTCCACTCGCTTCAACAGGTTTCTGGCATACAGCTGCCATCTGTTGCTTCTTGACGCAAATAGGGTCTGTGTTTTTATAGCGTGGTGCCATCTCTTATTAGACTTTGAAACATCTGACCACAGGACTATCTGCTTTAGTGTTTTTATGTCATGTTCAGTTCAGATCTTGGGCGGATTTGTTAGGATATTGGGCTGGCCAGGCAAAGATAATTGTAGGGGGCAGCAGGATATGTTCTTACGCTTCAGACAGGCAATTTTGTTCTCCCATTTCATTTCATGGCGAGGGACTCCCCGAGGACGTAGTGGTAACGTCGTCGCTTTATATTCCAGAGGTCCTGGATTCGATACTGTGACGGTCCTGTGAATCCGCACAATATAATTATATGTTTATTGAAATTATTAATTTCATATTATACAAATCCGGGAACTTTCCTAACGATGGAAGCGGCCCCGGCGTTCACCCAGCGTCGAATAACATGGGTACCCGGGGGAAACCCTGGGGGGTAAAGGCGGTCAGGGGCGTGGTGCTGATCACATCACCCCCACTCACGACCGGATCAAGAAAGTGTGGGGCGTTACCCCCACACCCCCTATACGCCTTCATGGCGTGGTGCTAAGCACAGGGGATCACTTTACCTTTTACCTTTTTTTACAAATCACTTTATATCAACGGTTCAAAAAGAATGTATAATAATTACTTTGTACAACATTAATTATGTTTTATGTTATTTATTGCTGTATACGCTGTATAAACGAGATATTTGGAATTCTAACGTTGCTTTAGCAACGAGAATCAATAGTCATTATGTGGTAAGGTGTGTGACAAAAAAATGGAAATATAGGTAATAGTGAACTGCATATTGCTCAGTTATTTCACTAATAGAATAGACCCATAGAAGTTGTATCTTCACCTTCGCGTTTTAGTTTCAAATATTTATGAACGAAATGTAATCGTGCAAATGATTGACTTGTGAACGTCACAGTATAATTGGTGGTCCAGTATTGTGGAACGTTATCAGCACGATCTTGAGTGATGTGTTTTGCGTGTTAACTTACATCATTGTTCTCGTGAATCTAGTTTGTACATAAAGTTATATTATGTACGCATCAAGTAATCCTTATAATCTGAGATCCAAAACAAGTCTTACAGCTAGATCTATCAATTGTGGTGATGAACCTGATGAATCACAAAATAAGAATGGTGCCATGAATATGGTGAAGTGCTGCAAAGATCCCGATAAGGAAAGGTTGGTAGCTTGTGAAAATTGTGGCCATTGGTATCATTTAGAATGTTTGGGTTTGTCCGATAAGCATTGGGAATTATACCAGTTAAATGAAAATTATTTCTGTAGAGATCCATCTTATGATCCGTTCAGTATTGAAGCTTTTGTGCAATGGAAAAGAAGTCAAGAAAATGTTCAAGAAATTGACATTCGTCCTTCTGTGTTGGCAGAGACGTCAACGGGGCAAAGTAATGTTCCTTTTCAAATGTTTGATCTGCTGGCAGAGTTAAGGAAAATCAGCGAGTCACAACAGGTGGAATTTACAAAAATTAGGGAAACTCAAGATTCTATGAGGCAAACTCAAGAGTCTCAACAGCTGGAGTTTACAAAAATGAGGCAAACTCAAGAGTCTCAACAGCTTGAGTTTACAAAAATCAGGGAATCTCAACAGGAAATTCAAAATTCACAGCAACTACTCAACCTTGACTTCCACGTATTGAGTACATCTTTACGGAAGGAATTAGCTGAAGTTGCCGAGTCCTGCAAATTAGCAACACGTTCATTACATCAGGAAATGGAAAGAGAAGTGCAAGGACTAACAAAGAAAATCGAGGAAGTCAACACTACTTGTACAGAGAATTCTGATAAACTTGCTGGATTGAATGATCACATTACAGAATGCCAGAACAATGTTTCAGGGTTGTCTCGGCAAGTTCGAAGACTTGAAGTCGTTGTGAGCATGGACGAAATAACGAAGCGCGTGGAAGCATGTGAGGAAAAGATTACTAAGTTAACATCTAATATTTCGACTAATATTGAATCAAGTAATCCTGTACAAGTTTACAGTTCTCATGTGAATGGTAACTGTCAACCTGGTATTCCTGCACGGAACCTAACCTCTCCTAAATCATCTGATTCTTCAGCGTGTGATGTTTCTGATGACGAACACAATCGCATTGCTTCACAAAGACACAAACGTTCTAGAAATAATCGAGTGAGAACTAGTAATACTAACAAGTTATGTCAATCAACCCGTACTTTATATTCTGATGATTCTGGTCAGGAAAGAAAGAGGCAAGTAAACCAAAAGTCAGCAAATCCGCTGAATCATCGATGTGATTATCCTGACAATTGTGTCCGTTCGCTTACTCAAGAACCTCGACGGTTGGTAAGATTGAATGAACTTACTGTTCTTCCTAAATATTCTGGAGATCCTGAAAAATCAAGCCCACGTAAGTTTATTAAAACTTTAACGTCCTACTTAGACTTACTGCAAGTTCCCAACATGCAAAGGCTTGAATGTATTATTAATTGTTTTCAAGGACCTGCAGAAGGTTGGTATAATACTCATGTCGATTCGTTTACATCGTAGAAACAGTTTGTTGACGAATTTCTGAATCACTACAGGTCTTATTCGTTAACTCAGGCTCAATTATCTGAACTTAGAAGTCGTAAATATGATCCTAAATCGACGAGTAGTATGGAAGGTTTTGCTATTCGTACGCATTCAGCATATTATAATTTAGTTGATCGTCCGAATGATGCAGAAGTTATTGACATTTTAATCAATCAGTTGCCCACATCTATTGCACAAACAATATTAGCTGCTAGATTAGTTAAAATGGATGATGTAATTGCGTTACTAAAGAGGTTGGATTTAGTGAAATCAAGATCAAACAAGAGTTTTAATGTTCATGATAATGTACGTGAAAAAAATTTCCGACATGATGGGAATAATTCTAAAAGTTTTACCGACAATAATAGTGCAAGGACAAAACTGAGAGTTCAAAGTGTTGCCAAAAGTTCATCGTTTGTGAACGATGATGAACCTAATGGAAATCAAGGTTCAAGACGTAACGTAAGACCTAATGATAGTGTTCATTTTGTTTCTTCTAACGATGAAAATAAAAGCATTAAGATTCCACGTACAGATGTTCCGTTTGTTGCTGAAAACCAACAATCAAACACCAGCCAGAAGACGATGATATTTAATATATATAATAATTTTGGGAAACCTAACCTAACTAACAGACCATATAATCTTTACAGACGTAATGGTGCAGGAACTCAAAATTTCCGGCAAAATAGAAGTCCACAAAGCTCACGATACTTCAACAATAATGGTAGATTTATGAGCAACAGTTTCAATGCCAGAAACGAGCAAGAACAACAGCAATTTACACTGCGTCCTAACTCTCAGTTCTCTAACAATAATTTCCACTCATTCCAACCATGCAGTGTATGTGCCAATTGCGGATATTCGTCTTATCAGTTGTCAACGGGAAACAGTTGCAATGCAACTGCAGTGGCGAATACTCCATTAAATGAAAATGCTTCATCTTTCGATCCAAGAGAAACTTCTTGTAAACAGTTCATTTCTTCTGTCCCTGAAGCAACATTAAACGAACGTCGCGGGTGAACGTGGACCAGTTTGCTCGCACTAACATAATGGAGGGTCCGTCTAAATCATATCGTAGTGATAATATAGGCACAACTTGTCAGTATGCTGTATTAAGTAATTTCGTTTTATCTGAAGTTGATCATTGTTATCCACTTTCAATAATTTTTTCAATTAGATTGGTACGAAGATGAACCTACTTGGATTTTAAATTATACTGGTATACCTACTCCTATTACTGATCAACCTTTGATCACAGGAACAGTTTGCGGTATTAGCATATAGTGTGTCATCGACAGTGGAAGCCAGTGTAATTTAGTCAGTTATGAATTATGGTGCAGTATAAAATCAATTATTCCGAGTGCCAAACTGGATACAGTGGATCAACTTAAGTTATTGCCGTTTGCAGGACATCAGAAGTTTCGTGTTGCTGGTCGGAAAATTATAAGTATTTCAATTAACTCGGAAGTTTTTTCTTTGGAGATGTTTGTATTGAAGCAACTGCATGCTGAATTAATTCTCGGAATACCATTTTTAAGGCAATACAAAGCTGTACTCGATTTTAGAAGAAACGAAATTAGTTTGATGGCGTCTACTGGTTCCGAATTGGTTCAGCCATTTAACTCTAGCAAAAGCACAACTGATAGCGATCGCTGCCAGATGCAGGAAGTTACTATAGTCAAAGAAGCAGAAAATTTACTTGTCGTTTCTCTAGATCAGATCACAACGAAGGTGCGGTCGTGTGAATCACTCAACACGGAGCAGCAGTCTCAGCTTGAGAATCTAATAATAGAATATCATAGGTTGTTTTCTGATCGACCCCGATCTGCATTCGTAGAACCTTATCAAATTGAACTAGACACAAAGGAACCAATCAAGGCACCTATATATCCGGTACCGTTCGCCAAAAGAGCAGCGTTAGAAAGGGAACTAGAGAAATGGAAGGCCTGGGGAATAATTAAACAGATGTCTTCGCCTTATTTAAACCCAGTACATATCGTCCCAAAATCTAATGGTGAGTGGCGTCCAGTGGTGGATTTTCGTCGCCTAAACCAACATGTAATTTCACCACTTACCCATGTTGAACCTATAAACGAGCTACTTCAACATTTTAAGGGTGCAAGATATTTTTCTTCGATTGATCTCTCCTGTGGATATTTTCAAATACCACTTACGCCCGACTCATATAAGTACACAGCTTTTTCGTATCGAGGACGACAGCACGTGTTTTGTTACTTGCCATTTGGTATAAAATCAACTGTTTCTGTTTTTGTTGAAAGAATGAATAAGGTGTTTGGACCAGAGACTCATTCATTTCTGATGATATATGTGGATGACATTTTAATATTTAGCCCAACAATAGAGAAACATTTTGAACATCTTGATTATGTTCTACAGACATTGCAGAAGACGAACATGTCCATAAAATTTGCCAAATGCAAATTTTTTCAAACGGAAATTAAGTTTTTGGGTCATGTGGTGTCTGGTTCCGAGAGTAAGGTTGATCATGATAAAGACTCAGCTATTCTACAGTTTCCTGTTCCTCAAAACAAAAAGTCACTTCGCAATTTTTTAGGACTGGCAAATTGGAGGAATCGTTTTATACAGGGATTTTCAGATATCGCTAGTCCATTATATCATCTTTTACGTAAGAATGTGCCATTTTATTGGACACCTCAGTGTCAAGAAGCTTTCTTGTTATTAAAGAATGCTCTAATTTCAGCACCAGCATTGAGTCAACCCGACTTTGAGTTGAGGTTTTGTGTTTCTGTTGATGCAAGCCAGAAAGGATTGGGTTTTGTACTTTGGCAAGTTGATAGTGATGAAATTCGTGTCATACAATACGGCAGTCGTGCTCTTAGAGGAGCAGAGATTACATATAGTACACACGAATTGGAATGTTTAGCTATATGATTTGCTCTGGAGAAATTTGTTATATATCTTAAAGGAACTGATTTCAACTTATATTCAGATCATAAGTCGTTGGCTTGGCTTAAAACTGCACAATCACTTAATTCTCGTCTTACGAGATGGGCTCTCAAACTGCCGTGTTTTGATTTCACGTTATATCATGTCCCAGGAGTTTCGAATAATATTGCTGATACGTTGAGCAGATTTCCGCCTTGTACTACTTATTCTGCACTTGATGATAAATTATATATCAATCAAGTAATCGTGGAAGATTCACAATATGATACTTCTTCTATTTGGTTAAAAGCTCAACGAGCAGATGAAAAATGCAATAATATAATTTCTCACCTGGAAGATAGTACAACTGATAAAAACTTTTCAAAGTATCTTCTTCACAACAAAATTATTTTTTATAAACCCAATTCAGATGAAATTTGTAAACTTGTAGTCCCACGTGAGCTTATACCTTCGGTATTGCACAAAATGCATGATTTAAATGGACATTTTGGTTATCAGAAGGTTTTAGCAGCTTGTATAAGGTCATATTCTTGGCCGTACATGAGAAAAACCATTAAAAATTACCTGAAAGATTGCTTAGAATGTGCACGAACAAAGATTGTAGGTCGGCCGTTGCGGAGAGATGAATATCACGTCGTTTCTCACCAACCTCACGATTTCCTCTCTGTTGATTTAATCGGAAAATTACCAAGATCACGTACATATGAATATCTCCTCACAATTGTAGACGTTATGTCAAAGTTTGTTATGATTTATCCGTTAAGAAAGCGACTGCCAGGGAAATTATCAATCGTTTTGAAGAACAATATTTTAAACATTACCCTGTATGTAAAGTATTATCAGATTGTGGGAGCCAATTTGCATATAAAGAGTAGAAAGTCTACATGGATTCAAGGAAAATTAACTATATTACTACCACTACATACAATCCGAAATCTAATCCTATTGAGAGGTACAATAAGGAGATTGTTAGATTACTGCGATTATTCTGCAATGATAATCACACCAGTTGGAATCCAAAAATAAATTATATTATTCAGTTACTAAAACATTCATGCTCTTCAGTTACCGGATTATCTCCTAGTGAACTTTTCTTACATGAAGATACGAAGGACTCAATCTTTGAAGAAATAGGCTGGCCAGAACAAATTAAATCTTTGCCATGGAAACGCAAATTGTTTTTAGCAAAAATCAGGACTAGACAATCTGGAAGAAGTAGAAAGATTAAGAATGCATTGAACTCGATCAAACTTCAAACAGGAGATTTGGTAATGATAAAAAATAGGCAAGTTAGTTCTAAAATTAACAGTCAGATTCATAAATTGTTCAACTTGTATATTGCGCCATTCCTTGTCAAGGAAATTAAGGACAATAATGCAATTCTTTACACAATGAACCATCAATATTATGACAAGGTGAACTTTTCAAATCTTCGAGTGTTTAACTGTTCGGAAGGAAAGAGGAATCAACTCTTGCCTGAGAATTAAATTTATGAGAGTAAATACTGGAAAAAGGAAACCATTCTGTTATGTACAATTGAATGTTGTATTATGTTCTGTTTTGTTGTTACCTGTTAGGCACAAATCTGTTTATGTGCACGTTGTTGTCGAATGTCAGATAATATTGTCCATTTCTAACTTTGTTTTAGTTATGTTGATACACATCTGACTGATTTATAAATGAAAACTCCTCCTCGTTGTTTCGTAGTTTTCATTTTCCCAGAGGAGGGGAATGTTGTGACGGTCCTTTGAATCCGCACAATATAATTATATGTTTATTGAAATTATTAATTTCATATTATACAAATCACTTTATATCAACGGTTCAAAAAAAATGTATAATAATTAATTTGTACAACATTAATTATGTTTTATGTTATTTATTGCTGTATACGCTGTATAAACGAGATATTTGGAATTCTAACGTTGCTATAGCAACGAGAATCAATAGTCATTATGTGGTAAGGTGTGTGATAAAAAAATGGAAATATAGGTAATAGTGAACTGCATATTGCTCAGTTATTTCACTAATAGAATAGACCCATAGAAGTTGTATCTTCACCTTCGCGTTTTAGTGTCAAATATTTATGAACGAAATGTAATCGTGCAAATGATTGACTTGTGAACGTCACAATACCCGGTGGAGGCACATAGTAGTTCTGATCCCACCCAAACTGTAGGTCCAGTCCCGATTAGCGTTCTGTGCACAAAAGTGGGCATAACACTCAAATCAAACCAATGGATGGGGAATAGTCCGGGATGAGCTGTTATTATAGTTAAAATCAGTGGCGTGCGGTGATAAATCAGGCAGGGGAACAAGTCACCTGCACTTGCTCCCCATCGCATGGGTGTCTTAATATAATACAATAGATCAAGTAAGATTCAACCCTTATTGAAATGTCAGAAGTGACAAACATGAGGCACGTTAAAATTATATGACAATAATAATTTTAAAGCAAATGTGATATAATATAAAGAAAACATTAAAAATAAAATTGTTGATGCGCAACAAAGAAAAAATTGATAATATAAATTTATGAGTCATCAGAGAAAGAAAATAATATTTTGTCGTGACCTGTTTCATCTCTTTATTCGTAGATTAAGTTGACGTGTTTTCATAGAGTTGAGTATTCTTGTAATTCAAACTTTCTCAATCCAATAATGGCACACAGATGGTTGAGTCTTTCATATTGTGATAAAATGCACAAAAATAAGAATGTTCTCGAAGAAAATTTGCTAAGCTTGGGAATGCTAATGACTATGATTATAATTTTTTTAATAGATTATAATATTTATTAGATTTTTTAATAGATTATAATTTTTTATCCACTTAGATAGAGTGGAACTTCGATTTTACGTTGTTCAGGGGACCAAGCTGAAATAAACTTAGAATGCGAGAAAATGTAAAACCGAGGAAAATTTGCTATGTTGGGATCATCAATATTGAATGTAAAATGCAGGGAAATGTAAAATCGAGGAACTTGAAATCGGGGTTCCACTGCAATTATTATTTGTAGGTTTTAATTAATCTATAAATTTTGGATAGGGAAAATGATTCCCTTTGCCCCCACCAGGTTACGCCTATGCTTACCTTCACACATAGTGAACAGAAATTGTGAATATTATACCTCAAAACTTATTGTACTTCAGACTTTGTGCTAAATACATAAGCATTTTTAATAAGATTAACTTTTAATGCAAATTTTTTTTTATCACCCTGTCTCTGAACCGCCCATCCCAATTTTTCCATCAAGCATTAGTACCCACTCTGAGATACCTGTATATAAAATTTGGGTGAAATTGAAGGGGGGGCATTGCACGAAATTTGCTCTTGAAGTTAGTCATTTATTTTTCTAAAAAAATACATGAAACTATACATAAAATACATGATTATTGATACACTGATTAGAAACCTTATTTTAATGAAAGCTTACACTATCCTGAGCAAAATAAATCAAACTTGAAGTTTCTACGGCAAACCTGAGAGAAGATACTATAATTTATAACCTAATGCGTGTCATTCAAAGTGGAGCCGCTAGTGGCGTACAAAGAGATTTTTAAAATCGCGTAATTTCTGAACCCCTTGACCAATCTCAAAAAAGTTGTTATTTTTGTAATCAGCATGAAAAGTTCTATAAGTATACCGAATTTCATCAAAATCGGAGATGGTGGGTGACATGGCCTGGATGATTTGACGTGGAATGACCCTATTCCTAAAAAAAGAACGTCAATGGTAGGAAAATATGACAAAATGAGGGCGGACTACCGAGAAAAAGTATAGGTAACCCCTCCCTTACAAAAATCCTGGGCACGCCACTGCTACTCGGGACTATAAATACATCTACAAACACAAGTCACATATGTTACGGGAAATAGTAATCTACGAAAAATTGTTAATTCTATAAGAATTTTAAATTTACCTAATCAAATTCAAGATATTTTATCTTGCAATAATCTTCAGTCTATCAGATGGATTGTTCTTCAAAGAACACTAACAAAGCAAATGGACTGAGAGAATTCTTTTTTATTTTCCACGCAGCTTTATTTACCTTCCTCAATAAAAATAAAACCTACACTGTGAAAAACTTGTTTCAGGTCATTAATAAATATGTATAAATTCAATGGAATTGGGATTTTAAAAAGTTGCAATTTTTCATGTCTACAGAGAAAATTTCAAGCAGAATTCACGCACAATTCCCGGAGCCAATAATTCACGCATAATTCCCGGAATTCAAGAAATTCCCGGTGAGTAGCCACCCTGTTAGTAGAAGTTGTTAATGTGACAAAACCCGACCTGTTCCAGACTCCCTTCTCAGGATTAAACAAGGACAACAATATAATTTGCCACTGGAAGAATATTCAGTTAATAATTTACAGAGTTGTAGTAACTCGTTTGAAAATGCTCTGTGTATGATTTCGTTTTAGTTTTTAATTCAGTTAGAATATGTGTTGGTTTGTTGTATTTTCTGCAAAGTTGAATGAACTAAAGGCTTTCGTCCTCAGCCAGTCGATCATACAAGACTCGCAACATTCGCTTCTTGTCCTGCCACTGCATGCCTTGAAACTTTGGTCTTGGGGTTGGTGGAACAGGTGGATGTGAGCTGTTCCCTCGGAAGCTATTTCCCAGCGTTTAGCCAAGGCATTTAGCAGACGCTTAGACTGTAGAAGATTTTTCCAGTTCGTTATGAATGTCAGACGCAATTTCTTAACGAGATTAGGAAGTTATAGACTTCCTACACTCAAATGTATCACTTGTGACGCGATTAAACTTCAGCACATAGCAAAAACTGGAAGAAAAGCGAATCCGCTAGAGTGTTCAGCTTCCGTGGTGCCGTGGGTATCGTTTACCTTCGCGCGTGGTCGGAAATACTCGGCTTCAGACAGTAGAGTTCATGATACTAAGAGACCATGATGCGTTGGGGGTAGATGACGTCAACAAACGTCCAGCCACGGTGAAAGATTTTCTTCAGTGTTACTTTTGGAAACGTTGATTTCGAGAGAAAAGTTTTCTTATTATGTTAATATAAATAATTTAAATAGCCCAAAAGCGCAGTAAGTAGGAGGGAACAGCCTGTTCCCTCTGTTCCATGGAGGGACCGCCACTGGTTAAAATGGCACGTTTAATTTGAGAAACTATGACGGAATACGATAGATGAATAATCAATACTTTAAAACTAGAATTAAAGAAAAGATGATAATCTATAACAGAAAAGATCTCGGATAACAAAAGAAGTTAAAATTCTCATAGTATTTGTTTACGTCACTTAGGATTTACACAATTTAAATGCTTTGTTGTTGTGAGTTGGTGCGTTAAAGAATAATACATAATTAATAATATCGCACCACTATACTTTTATTTTTATATTTATTTTTAATAGCCTTATTGATATTTTTACATGATTACACACTTTTCAACATGGTTAAAAAAAGACTGAGCCTCTATTTTATGTATACATTGTAGAGAACATTTGTTATTTTAAAAAAACAACAACATTAGCTTCTGTTTCACGTCGCCAAACTCTAGGTCGTTCTTGTTTATATGAATTAGAATTTTGAAAAGTGTTGTAACAAAAAAAAAATGAGAATAGTACAAGGGGAAAATATCTGTTTAATAAAAGAAAGCAACAGTTAGCATTAAATTATTGGGGAGGTCATAGTTCATGATGATATATTTTTCTGTATTATTTGGGGAGTTTTACCAATTCGAACATCTGCCGTTGAATTACACATAGTACTAGTAGAGAACCCAGGACGTTATTCGTATTGTCAATCTATGTACGGCAACTAGGAAAGACTCAAATGGCACGAAGTATAGTGAGTGCTCTTTGTGCATAAACATGCATCATTTAACCCATCCAATCTACCCTGTTGTTGCGTTTTAATATTTTAATTCTTAGAAATTCACAAGTGAATGCACAATATGTATATGAAAAACAATGATGCCATTATGTATTAATTTTATTACGGTTTGACGAAGGGCGTGGCCCACTCATAACCCTCTTTTGACGACTCCGTTGGATTTTTTTGTTTATATTCCATATGACGCTGTTGAAATATACTGGAAAATGCTGGAAACATTGAAGTCCGTAGCAGAATTTATGTTCAAGATTTTTATTAACAGCTTCCTGAGCATGGGACTTTATTTATACACATCAGGCCTGAAGTTCTTACATTTGGGGAAACCTTCCGGTGGAGGGGGCACTTGGCCGTACACGTGGAACGCTATCTGCATTCCAACCGCCCGATGGTCCATGATGTGGCTGTTGAAACTCCAGTACCCTGAAAATATATTGGGACCCAGTAATAAGAATAGTTCAGTATCCTGAAAGTACAGGTATTGGACAAAATAATGGAAACACGAGTCAGAAGTGGGACATATTTTCAATGTGCCTGGTAATACTGAGCACGGCGGAAATCAACATTCTCTTGTTTGTTGCAGGTAGTATGGACTGTGCAATGACAGTAGAGTGAGGCAGTGTGGTAGTGGACGCTGTGCATTTTTGGTGAGTGACCAGTATAGCCGACCTGACGGAGTTTGAAAGAGGTCGAAATGTTGGTGCCCATTTCACTGGAGCATCTGTAAGCAAAACAGCGAAGTTATGCGGTGTAACACGAGGCACGGTCTCGAAAGTCATGACCGCATACACAGTGCACGGTGAAACATGGTCTGCTAAGCACAATAGTGGTTGAAAGACGACTGCAGGAAAGGGACCGCCGGGCCTTGAAGCGTATTGTAACGTAGCAGAAGAAAAGAATGGCCTCCAAAGTGACTACAGAACTTAATCAGCACCTAAACACCCCGTGTCATGCAAGACAGTGAGGCGGGAACTGCATCAAATGGGTATCCATGGGCGTGTTGCTATTGCCAAGTCCCTAATAAGTGAGACGAGTGCTCGAAGGTGACGTGCATAGTGCAATGACCACAAAACTTGGACGTTGGAGGACTGGAAACATGTTATTTGGTCAGACTAGACAACCTTTACCCTCGTCCCCACTACTGGACGCATGTTTGTATGGCAAACACCCTCGGCAGCATACGATGTGGACTGTCACCGCCCGACTGTCAAACATGGTTGCGGCTTTATTATGGTCGGGGCATTATATCATGGTATTCGGCAGCCCCCTTATCACATTACACAGTCGGGTCTTATAAGCAGTGTATAGAACTCTTGGGTAACCAGATCCACCTAATGGTGCAAACCTTATTTTCAAACCGAAATGCCATCTTCCAGGATGATAATGCCCCATTCATACTGCTGGCACTGTTCAACAGTGGTTTCCAGAGCATGCTGATGAGGTTCAACATCTTCCCTGGCCCACCCAGTCACCAGACCTGAATATCATCGAGCCTCTGTGGGCTGTTTTGGAATACAGGGTTCGGCGTCGATTTCCACTTCCTTCGTCTCTATCTGAGCTGGAGGCTTAGCTGCATGAAGAATGGCTTCAAATTCCACTCACCACCATTCAGGACTTGTATCGGTCTATTCCATCCCGAATCCAAGTTGTATTGTATGCTAAAGGTGGCCCTACACCGTATTACACGATGTTCTGACTTCCACAGGTGTTTTCATGATTTTGTCCAATACCTGTATATTCGAACTGAATAATCGAACAAATATTATCTTGAAACTGTATTCGAACAAAATCACAGGAAAAGTTTTATTATCTCGAAAATGCATTCGAACTGAATCGCGGGAAAAATTTTATCTTGAAAATGCAATCGAACTGTATCACAGGTAATTTTTTTAGCATCTTCAAAATAAACCAACTTAATCACAAGAAAATTTTAACTTGAAATTGTAATCGAACTGAATCATTGAGATTTTTTTTTAAAAAAATCTTAAAAATTCACAGGAGAGAGGTGGCGATATGTGTTCGCTGCAAAAACTGTTTTTATGAATTAACAGGGGAATATTGTCAATATAACTGTTACTTCTAACCGTGTGTGTATGCATATTTGGTAATTTCCACCTGGCTCAGTATGTTTTGAAATTTCTTGCACCCACATTTCAAGTTATAAAGAACTTTCTTTATACACTTAAATTATTTCCGAAGTGAATTAAATGTTCTGTGGTTGTGATAGACGAAGCAGGAAGAGACTTTCCTAGGTACAAGGCTTTATTGGCTGACAATAGGATATCATTTACACTTGAAAATTTGCACAAAGTGATTAATAAATTGCAACTACTCGCGATTAGCCAAAAGGGCAGAAAAGCGAAGTCAAATAAATCAAATCAATCAATGAATCATATATTGCAACTTAGGATTCATAAAAGTGAGCTAAGAAGATGGATGTGATAAAATTCAAACATATGATATTTATATTTAGAAAGACGTAAGTGGCCGTATGTACATACCTATATTTATTATTGCATCATACTTTTACATGTTATTTCTTTCTGATGTTTCATACATAAATAGTTATTTTGTTATTAGCGGAATGTCTTAACGTTTTAGGGCACTTTTATCTTAGATCCTAAGTGCATTTCGTTTAGTGATGTTCAGATCAATTACAACAATGCTAAACCTATGGGAATTTCAGTACACTCAGAAGTTAGTTATTAGTGGAAAAAACACAGCCAATTAAGAAATGCAAACACAAGTTTCACGGCACTGTTAACCCAAGAGGCAAAATAAAACCTAAATAACACACTCATTTGGCCAAGATAGAAATAGGGTACAAGAATTATTACAGGGTAACTGACTGCCATGCGAGAGACCCGGGTTCGATACATCGGGTAGGTGATCTCTAGTGTGAACTTCTCCAATGTTCGTGCATAGAGCAGCTCTGGAGCTCAGCCAGCCTCAAATAAAAGGAACCCTGGTGGGAGGTGGTCAAGGCGGTCGAGGGGTGGTGCTGATCACATCACCTCCAGTATATAGCTCTACGCACACACGGTACTGTTCAATGCACAGGTTATAACTTTACGATTGACCTTTTTTTTAAAAAAAAAAATTGAATTTTAAAATACATTTCAGCAACTGCTTTTCTACACAAGTTAATTTTAACCGTGAACGGAGCTTGCAGGTACTTACCAGGATTATTAGCTCTGAACCGTATAACGGCGTATCCGTTGCTCTGTACTGGAACCGTATCCTTGTATGTTGGGGAGCCTATTTTTCGCTGGATCAGTCCCCTGCGGTCCATGCTTCGAGCCTCCTCAAGGGACATAAATCCGTCTTTCTTTCGGCCCTGGCCAAGGACTTGGAATGCATGGCCGTGTAGGTGGAAAGAGTGGCTCAGATTGAATCCTTGCACTACAAATAATAATAATAATAATAATAAGGAATGCAAAATCGAAAATGACCTGACACTATCAAATTACTAGGGAACGGATTTAAATGCACTACAAAAAGTGGTATATGTAAATATATATTTAGTAGCGCTGTGCCGATACCGACACAGATATCGGTACTCTCACCGATTCCCACCGATAGCGATGCTTGTAAATTGCAATAATTAAAAGTTGTGTAAGTGTTACACCCTGATGATTATATTCATCAATTTGCCAAATTGTTTGCTTTAAAATTTTCAAGAATTATATCAGATATTAAATTACATGTTATCACAATTCAGTTTTTCACGCAAAACTGGTGCAAAACTCCGAATTTTGCATAATTTTCAGGATAATTAGACTCCAGGAAAGTGTTGCTCGGTATTTTTGCGGACCCTGTGAACGACCAAAATACGGGAACGGTATCGGTAAATAAATTCCAACCTGTTTCGGCTCTCCCCAAATATTTAGTTATTTTAATCAAAATATGGAATTAAATACTACGTACTTACAGTAGTAAGAAATTACAATTCTCATTGAGATCATCCAGCTAAATAAAATGCACTAAGCTTGCACGACATTAATTGTAATTCAAAATTTACATACAAAATAGCCTTTTTACTCTGTTAATAGTACAAACACAATGAATTATCAAAGTTTCGTTTAGTGCTGAAACGTTAATATCCTCCTGTTGTCGTTAAAGATAAATTTGTATTGACAGAAACTCACCGCGAAAGCTTAATTCCCTATTGTTGGCTAGAATGTTGTCTGTTATCAAGATTTAAAATATGCCGGCATCCATAGCGGTGTGGTCAACACGGCGCGCTACGACGCCAGGGGTACAAGGTTCGAATCTCGACCTGGGCATGGGTGCTCTTTGTGAGTGTCTCTTCATCAATTTCACCATATCATCACTCATTCTCATCTTTAAAAATTCCCAAGAGTAGCAGAAATGCGAAGTAAAATAAACCAAATTAATGGATCAGGATTTAAAATGAACTGAAAGTACAAAACGAACAGAATATAGACTAGCCGAAAACCATTGGTTTTTAACACAAGAAGGGAAAATGTAGAAATGCTTTGTAGAAACAGAAGGAAGTGCATAAGTTGACTTCTTTCGCTGTATGTTTGCGTGCGTACTTTGTCAATTTTTAGTGCTTAAGAATCCTGCACCAAGAAATATGCGTCAAATCATTCTCAGACAACAAAGTCGTTCAACTCACGAGTGTCTACTATGATGATTTCAACCACGTCGTTGTACGGGATGTGCTCCAGGTGGGTACAAAAGCAAGGTTCCATCTTGTTGCAGCCGGGAGGACGGTCATGTTGGTTGCAAAAGGTCTTCGGATCAACGTCGTTGTACTGCGTGAGCAACGGAGCCGAAGGGATGATGTAAGAAATGCCTCCCATCATGGCAGTAACAGGAGGCCAATGAGGACCTGCAAGAAACATAAGATATTTCTTTATATGCAGAAAGTTGTAAAGTTGACCAAAGCGGGTGTCCAAAACAACCAATGCACACCTCTTGGGCACGCTACTGCGTTTGAAAAACCAATGTTAATTCTTGCCTTTATACTGTTACTCGTATTGATAATATCATGTCCTGTTGTTCACAAATATCATAAATCTCTCAAATATAGTATGATGGCAAAATCTTATAGGGTTTAAGATTTGGGAATACGGAACAACAAGCGATATTATCAATAGGAGTAACAGTGTAAAGGCAAGAATTAAATTAGATTTCATAATTATATTTTATTGCATTCATGTTTTAATTTTATTGTGCGTATATTATAGGTGTAGATCTGTTGAATGAGAAAGACAGAAAGCACACAACACTGACAACCACACTACTTCGTGTGTGTTTTCTATGCTATCCTTAGTAAAGTATACTTTAAATCGAAATTAATTGCTTATCCATTGTTGTTAACATGAAACTCACTTACGTATGAACTGCTTGTACTGCCCTTCCACAAATAACTCCTCGATATTGTGGTATAGCTTGAAGCCCACCGATACGTACAGAGTCAAATTGACAACCTGCGTGCTAAGGTCCTCCACCTGTGTTTCCGTAAACTTCAGATCAGCCACACACAGCTTATTGTATCTTCTCTTGTAATCGCAGGACACATCCAAAGAATTCATAACCTGACGAAAGAAACAGGAAACACGGATGAATTGACTGCATTTGATTTCACATACTTTGAACTATATTTTATAACTGTGCAATTCTATCCCAATGTCTAAATTGAAAGTATTTTAATTGTGACCATAATATTTTGACTCCACAACGGGTCATCAAAAATATATCAATTTACCGCCCTCCCTGAAAAATCAGTTAGGCCTAATAATTAAATTATTGTTATTATTAACATATTATTATTTATCAAAGGATGGATCATAAACACTAACTGAAACATGAACTCCCGTTTTCAAAAGGTAATAATTATTATAATCTCGGTATGACCTACATGGTGTTTCTGGTTCTTTCTGATCAACCTTTGATGTTAGCCCTACGCTGAAGTTGAGGAGGTCCAGAAGTATTTAACAAAAGAACCACTTTTCTTCTTCACCAACCGCTCATAAATGTACCCCAAAAACGTAGCCCAGATATCAGACACACAACACGAGATTTGTCTTTTTAGTTTGTATCAGGACGCAGGAACTATAAATTCTTGTAATTCCGTATTGAAACTGCATGTACGCTTCTTGGTCATGCTTATTCGCTTTTCTACAAAAAACGGAACACCCACAATACATATTTTTCATCATGAAATGTCTCTCAAATTTATACTTTGTTTTTAAGATAACTCCTCGACTTTTATAAAACGGGACAAATAGTGTCTTTTTAATAATATTGAAGGGACGACCGGGACTGTCACCGTAACTTTTGTTTGTGGACATCGCCAGAAATGTTTATAGTAGTTTTCAAGTCGTTGATATAAAATTAGTAGCAGGAATCCTACTAGAGGAAAAGGTCTAAATATGGGCCCCCTTTTTTTGTCATTTTCGGAGGAAAGAAATTAAAATATCAAGCACCTGCCTTTAAAATGCATATCTATGAAATATATACTTAAATGTAATAGCATGCTAAAGTATAGATGGTCTCCATTTTTTTAAAAAAAAAGCAATTCCCAAAAAATGGTAAAATGATGTATTTTAAAATTGTGATCTAAATATGGGCTACTAGTGGCAATATCACAAAAAGCAATTAAAATTTAAAAAGCAGTGTCATTTATAGCTAAAAATTATAAAATTCATATTTATGAATAATCTGTTGTTTTGAAAATCACGCGGAATGGGTAAAAATCGAAATTAAGAAAAGCAATCGAATATTTCTTGGAAATGTGATCTCAGCATTAGACCTCATGTCATATAGCCCATATTTAGACCATCACGCTATTTTTCTTCTTCAATTTATTTTCGCTCTCTGCGGTACATATTTCACAAACAAATCACATTATAGAAGCCCACATTTGTTTTATGTACCGCTAATATCATAACCTATACAAAGCAGATTACAATTCAGAAAACGCTGAGTTAAAACATACCTGCAAGTTTTCGGAGGTCGCAATTCTATAACAGCGTCCAAGGCCGATACTAACCACCACTTTCTCTTGCGAATTGGCGCCGCAACCTTTGTCCTTGACAGATAACCAGTTTTCATATCCTCTGCCTCGCTGCAGCACTCGGGAGCGCTGATAACTCCAAAACCATATTTAAACCTTCGCCCATATTTAGACCTTCTCCTCTACTACGAATAATAATGTAATGCTAAATTAATGTTACATTATTATTACATGCCCTGATGAAGAAGGCTCTTCTACTAAGTTCACCAGCTGAGTGAAAAAAAAATCTTCATCTTTTTCATATACATTAATACTGAAATATGTCCATGATTTTGTTATTAACTTGTACGCATCTCGTTCAAGAAAAATGTTTAAAAGTTACGAGTTAATTTTAATCATGAATTTACGTTCTCTGGCATATATGGATTGATTGATTGAGTTGGTGTTTTAAGTCCACTTTATGCACCTTAAGGCTAATCGGTACTGGACCTACAGTTTAAAGTAGGATCCGAACCACTTTGTGCCTCCCGGGACCCCTTGAATACAAGGCGACTACGATATCACTGCGCCATCGGGAAGGCCCTGACATATCGGGACTGGACTTTACATAAAGTGGACTTTCTAAAAAAAATAACGGAAATAATCACGGACAATTGCCAAGCAATACTTACTTTACCTCAAAAGAAATACAATAAATGTAAAATACCTAGTCAAAGGCATAATTTGTGATTTTTAGCAAAATGTTGTAGTTCGTTTTCAGTTTTGAGGTCCTGATCTATGAAATCTGAGCACTAAGAATTGTCAATAAAATTGATAAAATATTGTGCAATGCAAATTCTATACTCATCGTGATAATGTTTGGAGAAGCAAAACATATTTGAAAGCCCACATTAGTCAAGTTTATGTAACAAGTCTCAAAAATAACTTACCACTCCTTCATACATATTGTCGAAGTAGGTGGGTGTCGTTGACAATTGCGACTCCTTGGCGCCCTTGTACATGAGTATGGCAAGTTGTTGGGCGTAGTATATCTCAGCACATTTCCCAACGGCTTTTACTTGGATCCAGTAGGCACCCGGAACGTCTTTCGTCTCAAGAACGATGTCGTATCTTTCGCCTAGAATTAGACATTAGCAAGACTTTCGGTTATTGTAAGAATTAGTAACTGAGCATTGGTTGAAACAAGTCTCTCATCTGAAATAATTTATGCCATCTGAACCCTACGTTGTTTGTTGCTCGGTCTACCAAGGTAGCTACTGAAAAGCACGTTCAACATCATCAAGGTATATCAAGAACTTGATCTCTGCGATACTTACATGGTAGAATGCAGAAACTCATTTACTAGGATCCACTAAAGTGTGTTTTGTGACCTTGGGCAAAAATCAGGTATGCAGTTTGGTGCATTTTTGCATATTATCAGTATTATTATCAAGTATTTGTAAAGTAACGCCAAAGAGTCAGGGAGAGCACCTGACTCACCCCTCCCTAAAGAAATCCCCGCCTATGCTCTAAAGTCAGGTAATGTTATACGTGTTGCGTTATGATATGGTGCTCTACTTCCAGATCCATGTAAGTATCCTTACTGGAATCATTGTAACCTCTCCCTTGACCAAAAATCTAGTAGCCTAGAGTTTCATGAGATCTATTATATCCTCATTATAATTCTAAATAATTATGTACACAGTTTGAGATTCGTCTCAACACACACACAGCTTGGTGCTTGATTCATACCACACAAACACAAAGTTTAAAAAACAACGAATTTCAATTTATATACGAGGGCAGGTGCAGAAGTTGAGGAAGTGATGGAAGTTGTTGACGAAAGACTTACCCGGAAGTATAGCAAGCGTGTCTATGAACACTGGCTGTATAGGATGTCCATCCGTTGCTATGAGTAGCATCCGGTGGTCCTGAATCTGTAGCTGGTGTGGGCAGGAAAGTCCACCTGCGTCGATTATCCGAAAGCGGTATTTGGTGTTGGTGTTCACGTAGAAAACGTGGTAAGGACTCCTCGTGGTCCTCCGGTTGACGCTATCCTGCGAAGAATAGGGAAGGACAAGTGTTGAGTAGCTTCACCTTTGCGTAATGTTTTCTTGTCAAGCTTGCTGGATATTTTCCTACATTTTTAGCAGACTGCTTGACTTTGATGCCTGAGCACGTTCTGCTTTACCTATTAGATAGCAGAAGAATGTATTGTTTGCGGGAATACTTTTTTTGAATTTGATTTGGAAACACAAAAGAGAGACATTTTTGTTGATTTTCCATGGTGGGTGCGTTCAGGTCAATCACTCACAGATTGTGAGCTGCCATTGGCTGATGGGCATGGACTTGTAGATATATTTGATTTTGAAACGCAAAAGAGAGACAAACGTTGTTAGTATACTGATAAAAAAGGTTATTGTCTACGGCAATCACTAGCAACATGTAGAGGAACCTTTTGCGGAAGATTTGTTCACACCTCCTACTTGGCGGCGCCAATAGTTGTACTGAATGAAAGCTACTAGGATGACTTCAGTGTACTTGAGTAGCAATTGATGAATAAGAAATTATCATCAGCTGCAATCAGTAGGACATTCCCGTCTGCGAACGGTGAATTGATGGATATACTCATTTCCAGCTTCTTGTTGCAAGTGGCTCATCTCTACACAAGAAAATAATAAATCACACATACGGTATTGATACACCAGCCTGTCCGTCTGAAACATTTTCCAACATACTATTGACAGATATCTATTCAGAGATCAAACTTACCACATATCTACCTTTCCCGTTGATCAGGAGGTTGCGCGGTTCCAGTGTAGGGCTTCTGTATCTACGACCCGGAAATGCATTTTCTCCTAGCTCATGAAGCCAGTCCTGGATGTAGATGTAGTGCTGAGGTAAATCGTAATCGTAATATTCACGACACACGTCCAAATCGGAGCGCTCCCTTATTATCAAGGGGCCGCTTAACCCGTCAACCGCCTGGAATCCTGGAAACAAAATGAGAAAATTGTTCACCGGACCAGATAAATATTACAAGAATCAATTCTCCACATTCTTGGATGCATAAGAAATTCAAATATTGAAGATTTCTACAGTCATACAAATGAGCGAACCAGCCATGGGCTTAGATACACCAGAAAACATTGAAATTTATATTGTAGACCTCCTTATTGAGCACCTCTCCACTTCCGCATGTAGCATTGGTACTGGCTCAGGATTCCACTACCATATTTATAACTCTGGTCTGGTAGCAGTGGCGCTAGTGTCGCGTGTTTAAATAACTTAGAAGCATGTAGTTCGCATATTTTCCGAGGACACAGATATTGCATCGCTGTAGCTTAGATGTTGGTATCATTAGCCCAATCTCACCGTGCATTTATGAGAGTCGTATTGAGATTTTTTTATTAATAATGAAATAGTTACAATATTAAATTAGAAATTCCACGTCGACTCATAATACTGGTGGAAAATTAATGAAAATTGGGCATTTTTGCATAATTTCAAAACATTTATACTGCATGAAAGTGTCATGCGGCGTTACCTGGATTTGTAAAAGTATCCGTCAGTAATGGCGATTGAATTCGAACCGACACCGATGCGGATACATCAGGAGCGTATATTATAGGCTTGCTAGGCCCAGAGGCCAGAGAATAGAATACTGAAGAAATCTCGATTAGAAATTTGTGAGTAAAAGTCTTCATTTCAATAAGGAAATTATATTTCTTGAGTTGCCAACCTGATATCCTCGGAGTTGGCAACCTGATGTCAACAGAGTTGGAAACCTGATTACATCGGAGTTGGCAACCTGATGTCCTCAGAGTTGGCAACGTGATATCCTCGGAGTTGGCAACCTGATGTCCACAGAGTTGGCAACCTGATGTCCTCAGAGTTGGCAACCTGACTGCCGTTGGCATGGTAACGTGGCTCCTTGAAGACATATACGAGTAAAAATGGGTGTGTCTAACAAAGTATACACGGCGTTTACGAGGACCTACTCTTTTCCTTTCATTCATAGCCTAGAATCTTGTATCATAGTGAAATAGCCCATATCTTGAACTCGGCATAAGCTAATGAGATACATCGGTGGGTTATTTGAAGCACTTTTACCTGTATGGGCGTTCCAGAAGAACGTCCCAGCTTTCATCACCTTGAACTTGTATCTGAAAGTTTGGCTCGGGAGTATGGCGCATTGGGTTAGCATCTGTACACCGTCCATGTAAGGATACCCTCTCATTTCGAGCCCTTGCCAGTGGATACTTGTGGATGTACCTATGAGGTTGTTCACTACATCTACTACGAGTATGTCTCCTTTACAGACCTGCAAGAAGAAACATAGAAAAAATCGACCTCTCTGCTGATTCTACCTGGTATAGTAAAAGTCATTTTTCTTAGAAGCGCTGTTGTCACGTTTACCTGCCGTATTTAGACATCCAACATGAACTGAGACGACGTGACACTCCCAAGGTCTCCACATTTTTTAAAAAAAAAATAGCACAACACAATATAAGAGAGCCTAGCAAACTTGGAACTTTCTTTGAAGAAAAGTGGCGTTCGAATCAGGACTTCAACTATAGGCGTGTTTCACCTACGTCAGAAACTGTTGCATTGTGGAATCGAGCAGCCATGATTGAGGCCGGTTCTTGTAAGCATACGGAATGCAAGCGCGAGGGCGGGAGATTTGACCTTTGTTTACGATGGTACATCGTGCAGTATTCTGTTATTTAACAGAAACTCACGTTTATCTTCCAATTTTCCGAGAAAGAACAGAATGTGCGCTTCACGTCACGGAACTCGATAGTTTTTGATCAGAAGATTGGCGAGAATAAATTGTGCCAACATTAATGAACAAAGCAAACATTACAGACTGTGGAGTGAACATTTCCTCTTAGGTAAGTTCATATATCACCTTTCTCTGTGACGTCTAGTACAAAGGATCAAGCTGGTGTGTTTTATCACACTTGCAAGTAGTGTTTCTTTTTTTGTTTGGTAGAAAGGTGCTGATACTTCCGATAAATTTGAGGATTAAAATAATAACATTCAACGTTAAATTCATATTGATAATTTTACTTGATTATTTATATTTAGTTATTTAACACAATCTGTTATTAATTTTTAGCCATGAGAAAAGGTGCCGATAATAGGCTTTGCGTACTGTCAGAGAAGAAAAGCACTGCTTGATTAAAACGGTGTCCCGACAGAACGTACCAGCGACAGAAACGTACCACTAGGGTTTTCGCGACGAAACGTACCACTCAGATAAACACCTACCTTCAAACTATTTTACTCCGCGACAAAACGTACCACTTCAAGGAAAATGCTTGAACTTAAAATCAAAAGAGAATAAAGTGGTTAGTGGCCCGTCGGGTGATCACGTTTGTGGAGTTCCGAATGATGCTCAGTTAGATGTGAAGAAGCGTATGCAAGAGGCGAAGAAAAGGGTTCGAGAGGAAGATACGCCAATTACCAAGATTTAGAACTATACTCTAGGTACAGCGCCTTTAATAACGTAGTGTGGAAAACGACCCAAGAAACTGGTTCCCCAGACGGATGAGAAACATAGATGGCAGTGCGATCAATGTCGGTGCTAATTTTCTTATGAAAATAATGCGGCTTTGTTAGTTTTTGGAATATATTATGTAGATTTGTTTGTCTTGAAAGGCAGTACGTGAATTGTTGGAAACAGTTATATTTGTGGAGTGATTTTCAGTCAGGAAATGACATTAATTTGGAAGGAAAAGTAAAATAAAATTAATAAATAAATAGCATGCGTAACACAAGAAGAAACATCGCAAAGTGATTCCGGACGTCAGGTGTTGGATTGTGTACTAGAGTTTTATTTTTCTATGTTATTAGAATATAAATAGTATCCTGAGATATATTTCATACCGAGGCGACAAACCACAAGTGTCGCTTGGAAGCGAGCAGTCCGTAATCAATGCAGCCTTTCGAACCGTAGGGACACAAGCTCTGACTGCACCGTTTACTCAAGGAGATTTTACACCAAAGCGACACGCGACAAACGATACGAGGATTTCACACCAAAGCAACACGGGTCATTCGGTCCAAGGCAACTTTCACACCGAAGCGACACATGTTGTTTGGAAAGGAGCCAATCAAGAGCAACATTTCATATCGTAGCGCATGACGGGAAGCACAGACCAGCGTTCGGTTGGTGAAATCCTCAAGCGATAAGTATCGCGTTCCCCTTCTCGCTTTGGTGCGCAATCTCCCTAAAGCAAGACACTCATTGCTTACAACAAACCACGGCAACATGTTGCAAGCTATTGAGGAAATTGCCCAGTTTGAGCGACGCACAAGCGACAAAGCGACACGTGTGACTTATCGTGTCGCCTAGATCTGTTGTTGTAATGTGCGGTTTATCGTGTCGCCTATCTGTTGTTCGCACAATTAGCAGCGAACGCTTGCCAATAGACTGAAGGCACCATGTCACTTGTCACTTAGTTGGGAACTCCCCCTGTAGCGCGTCGCTTCGGTCTGAGCACCCTTTCTTTAAGGAGCTTTCCGACCGAAGTAACAAGTAGCACGCGAATACGCCATATGAACGTATCGTTTGCTGTTTGGACCCTCATGTACAATGAATGCTATTTTACAATCTGGAAGTGTGTGTCACTAGTGTGACAGTGTGAACATCCCGTGTCGCTTGTCCCATTGGTTTGAAAGTTTCCTTACACTCATGTCGATGGCACTAAGAAAGTTTTGTGGGGTTCTCCTTGTCGTTTCATGGAATCATCATTATCATCATCACCGCGATTAGTTTAAAGCGGAAGAAAAGAGACAGTAAATATCCAAAATACAAATGCTTCAGTGTGTATATCTTTAAAAGAAATGATGATGATGATAATAATAATGAACCTAATTGATACACAAAAATTTAGTTGCCAAGAGCATTCCACGCGTATTTTTTCTCCCGTATTATTAACGAAAGTATGACGATAACAGGACGTGGTCGACTATCTAGAATGTTCGTTAATATCTTCGCGACCACTGTACCAAATATCATAGCAATTATCACATTCATAGAAATGCTTCATGTAAAAGAATCAGACGTTGCAGCGAAAACTCCATTTACTTCCATTATAAGCAGACGAATACCAAGCACCGGGTTCAACACCAGCGCCTCTAGCGGATCATTTTCGAGCGGAACCAAGCAGAGCGCGCAGAACTGTGCCTTTTCCACACTACGTTATTCAAGGCGCTGTACTCTAGGCAACCTACATGACAAAGGTTAGGTTAGGTTAGGTTAGGTTAGAACTGACATAACTAAAAAGAAAATCGTAAAAAAGACGAAAAGATAAAACAAGAAAAAATGTGGACGACAGCTTAACCACAGCTGATTTTAAACACGCCAAAATAGCTATATATGCATTACATATATACGTAGTAATTTTACCAGTCAAAAGCGTGGATAAAGTGTGATGGAAATCAGCAAAACCATTAAGTGGTACGTTTTGTGGCATTGCAAATATTTTTAGACTCATTAGAAGACCCTTCGCAGGTAGCCGGTCAGGTGGTAGGTACGTTTTGTCGGCGGTACGTACGGTCGTGCATTCGATTAAAAGATATTAATGATACATCAAAGTATCCCAAATTGATTGATTGATTGATTGATTTGGTTTATTTTACTTCGCTTTTCTGCCAGTTTTGGCTAATCGTGAAGACAAGGCTGAGTGACTACATGATGAAATTCATTAAGGTAAACTCACAAAGTCATGCCCAGGCCGGGATTCGAACCCGGGACCCCCTGGCTTCGTTGCGCGCTGTGTTAACCACTCCGCCACGGAGGCCAACAATTCTAAAATTGTTGAAGCAAGAAGTAAAACTACTGTTTTTGAGCAACTCAATATTTTAAGTTACAGCGCTCGAAGAAACCTTAAAGAGAAACAGAGACGATAACGGCAGAGCCTTGAAAATATTAGTAAATCTGTACTGGATGTAAATATTTCAAGCAGAATCCGAACTACTAATAAATACGAAAACGAATTGATTCCAGGTATCTGGGTCAAGTAAATAAACACACGTGAACTAGCCAAAGGTTTAGGCGACCCCTTTTCATTTCGTTATCGTCCAGTTCATATGGATCTACACCGCAAAACTTCGCCTTTTCTCCATATATTTTTGTGTCGACTGCGCAAAGAGCTTGAACACGAGAAATTACCGCCATTTACAGGTGGCGCAACATTGTCATTAATTGTATGCAATGTTACCGAAACTTTACACAGTACTAACAACAAACGTACAGTTGGCGCAGGTATAACGAACGCTTCGTGGTGGGCATTTCCTTGCAGACGACAAACAACTCGGCCGCAAACATGGCGCCGGTTCGAATTCTGACGTCACATGAAACCCGCCTATAACGTGGCAACGCTGTCAGCTTGTAATCAAAGTACCCGAAATGAAGCCTTCATTTTACAGTGAAAGTATGGAAGCCTTATTTCTACAGCGTTAATCCACCACAGTATACAAAGCGGTTATAATTTGTGTAACAACACTTGAAATATACACACGCTATAATCCAAATACTTGCCTGTATTTCTGGCCCTGGCAATTGCCTGTTGACCGTCCTCACTGCACTCTCATAGCCGTCTCCAGCGATGCACTGTGGTCGCTTACAGTCATTGTTGTTCCTGATAGAGCAATTTGCACAGGCACTGAAATGGAAAAGCATCCAAACGTATATCAAAATGTATCCAATCAAATAGCGCAAATCTGAGGTGTTTCGATGGACGAATATTTTGATTTGAACTTTGTTTCATTGGTCATTGCTGGTATTCTCTCTATCTCTCTTTCTTTTTATTTCGCTCTTTCTGTCTTTATCTTTTTGTACCTTTTACTCTCTCTTTCATCTATTTCTGTTTTCTTCATATCTTTCTTTCTTTTTCTTTTCTACCTTTCGCTGCCTTTCTTTCTTTTCTGTTTGCTTTCTTTCCCTTTCACTTTAGTTCTATCTCTTCCTCCTTTTCTCTTTACTATCTTTTATTCTCCCTTTATTTTCTACTTTCTCTCACTTTCTTTCTTTGTCTCTTTCTACCGTTTACTCTTTCTTTATTTTTCTGTTATCTCTTGCTCTCTTTTTCCTTTATTTTTCTCCTTCCATCTGTCTTTTTGTCTCTTTTCTACCTCAGCTCTATCGTTCCTTCCTTCTTTCTTTCTTTCTCTCTTCTACTTTTTTACTCTCTTTATCTGTTTTTTTTTATCTCTGGTTCTCTTTACCACCCTGTTTCCTCTGTTCTCGTTTCACTAGTTCTTCCATTCTTACGATCCATCTTTTTTTTATTTCCTTCTTTCCGTTTTTCTGTTTCTCCCTGTCACTTTCTATCAATTATACCTTAAAGCTATCTTCTTTGGTCCGTCAATTTATCCGTGGAAGAAAGAAATCTACTTAATTTTGTGAACTGAAACACCCGTGAAATGACGAGCGTATCCATCATTATGTTATCAAGTGGCCCATCCGTTTGTATGCCATCGATTACCCAGAAACTACTGCTAATATTAACATTTTCATGGGTGCAAGAAGCAGTAGCGTAACTCGGGTCCTAGCTTTAGGAAGGGAGGACAGCATATGAACGTGAGGTTAACAAAAATGCCCTTTACTTGTAACGTTTAATAAACCTGAAAATTGGGAAGGGATCTTTGCCCTCTCTTGCTTCCTAAGGTAGAGCAACAGTATTTTTTTAAAAGGTAGTTCATTCTCGGGGCTGCAACTGTTATCAAAGTTTTATTTACAGCTCATGTTATAAAGACATGATCTACACTTTAAGTGGAATCCGGATTATTATTCAATGTGCCTCCCCCTAAAATACATAAAAATATATATGGAGGTTGAACTTTGTACACTCAACGGCAAAGATAATGATAGGCAAATTGACCACCACTTTTCTTATTCTAGGCCTTAACTTGTGAGGTGCTTATACTGGGACATACTTTGTGAGATACGTCTGTCAGACCGCTCTGAATTTTTTTTACCCCTGCCTCAACATAAATTACCAATTTAACTTTCTGACATTCAAGAATAATACATTATGGGTATACTGATTTCACAGCAATTAGTGCCAGAACGTAAGTTATATAGCTACTATATTCATTAGTTTATTCATTTACAAAAAATATTATACTTAAATGTGAACATATTCGTTTCACTTGTCGTACTGTCAAAAATATAGTACACAAAAAATAACCTTTTACGATATATTTGGCAACTAGTAAATGTAATTTAACTACAGAATGCAAAAAGTGTTGAAAAATATTTTTAGTTTTTCTAATTCTAATAGAAGACTGCGCGTCACTCGCCATAATGCTCTTTGTGAGGTGCGTCAGGCAGACCGCACTTGGCAATAAAAAAAAAAGCTTCACTCTTTACACGCGACAAGTTGGCGAGAAACTGAGATGATGTGAGGAGGGCCAAGGACACTATTGCATAAGGTAGACGGAAGATGGCGACACTAGCTTGAACGAAAGGCGGTAACCTGAAACTTCCAGAACCTCAAGCGGTCTGTGAGACCGCACCTCACAAGTTAACGGCTAGTGTTGTTTTAAGGAATGAAACCGCATTGTTCTCTGCTCATTGACGTCATTATTTCAATTCATTGTCATCACATTGTGTAATACAGATCGAATGAAAATGGTGGTGGACAATTCGTCTACTGTTTCTTTCGCCGTTGCGTGTACTCCCCCACCAAACCAAAAACGTTCTTCCACCATTGTTTCCAGTGCTCTTATGATCAGTAGTCCTGTCTAACTCGCTGCACTTCTTCACTCTAGGTGTATTGCAGGTATACCCCGGTGTCAGGCTGGTTCAAGGAAATGACGTTCAACCAATAACTGTGTTCATGTTCAGAAGATTCAACAAATGCCTTGTCTGCTGCTTTGAACGTTCATTTGATTAGCACCACCACGTGATCATACACCCAGTGATGTGCGTCTACGCGTAAACAACAATAGTCTACATTGTACACGTAGACTACTTTATACACGTAGGTTACGTAATCTATGTAAACAACATGGCAAAAGGTGATAACTTAGCAAAGGGCGCCGTGGAATTAAAGGAAAATTATACTGCATATCAGCTGCTGATGTGTGAGGAGAACTTTTCATACTCTTTCTTCCAAATTCGAACAATTTCTCACCTAGGAAGGAACCTAATATAGGAAATATTCTAGTGTTTTATGGAGAAAAGACCACTCTTGCCTCACGACTGCCATCTGTTGTTGTTTTTTGTATACTATTTATCTTCTTCCATAGTTGATAATAGAAGAGAAGAGAAATTTTGTTGTAAATAGGATTCTTTTCATTTCGTTTCTAACCAGTATAGTTGAAAATTTCACTTTCCTTTCATGAAACCCTTGAAAATTAATTTGAATGCACTTTAGATTGTCTACGTAGTCTATGTAAACTACAACCCAATGTAATTACGTGTAGACAACGCATGTAGACGTAAACTTATAGTCTACAGCACATCACTGCATACACCACATACTACATCGCTCCAGAATGTAGTGCAAACGGTGCAGACGCCAAGTACGTACACTACTTGACACCAAATCAACGAAGTAGACAAGTCAGTGTTGCCCCGTGTAACCAACAAGGCGCGTGAGTGCAGAGAGAGTCAAAAAGTGCAGGGAACTAGACGGGGCCAGTTCGAACTTACTCCGTTAACGTTTGGTATTCCTCCACGACGAATTTGAAGTAGCACACCCTGTATTTCGTCGTGGAACAAGTCCTCAGGCAGTCTGCTCCTGCCACTACTGGTGGTCGGCTGATGCCGTATCCATATCCAGCCCTTCCTTCTGCATTGGAGAAGGGGAGGATCTCCTGTACGTCATCGGCCATCATGTCCTCCTCTGGAAAATCGTCCTCCGCCGGTTCTGGAGAAAGAGGAAATGTGGTCGAATCACACGGAGTCTGATTTCCTACTGGTAATCAGTATTGCCACAATCTGAGGGCACAATTTCCCTTTTTGGACAATATCTTCCCTTCACCTAAACAATATAATAATAATAATAATAATAATAATAATAATAATAATAATAATAATTATTATTATTATTATTATTATTATTATTATTAGTATTATAATTAGCAGTGGTAGTAGTAGTAAAATGTCCGTTGGTCCATGTTCGTATGAACAAAAAATGTTACAGAATTTTTTTCACACAGATGTCAGCTTCATCGCTTTCTGGTCAGATGTCCCAGGTTTAAATCATGGTCAGGAATCCATTAAATCGTTAATTTCCATCGTGACAATTGTCTGAAGATACAGAAAAGCGACGTACAATAAAAACAAATATAAATAGATACAGGCTGATATTCAAGGGAGCAGAAATAAGAAGGATCAGAGAAAAATAAAAATGTGAATCTGAAACTGGAACTTAACATAAGCTGTAATAATGTATAGTCAGAAGTCTTAAGATTTCCCTGAAATTGTGATATTTTTCATCGAAATTCCCTCTTCCCGTTTGGTTAAAATTTCGGTCCGAAAAGGGAAATTTCCCTTCATGTGGCAACACTGAACCCTAGCTGTAGTGATGGGTTCCAGCCGTTCATTTGTGTGAGTCGACTCATGAGCGCTCGCTCACTGAGAAGAGTCGTTCAAAAGAGTCGTCAAGCTCCTTTTTCTCGAAACAAATACCTGAGGGGAGGAAGGAAGGGGAGATTGAAGCGGGCAGATGATTGCATTTTAATAAACGAACACAAGGGAACATATCAGATTCTGTCCTTCAAAATTATGTAATATACATTAATCACACTAGGCTGGGAAGGGATATTCTTCGCGAATGTCACATCATCATCATCATCACTTGCATCGTTCCAGAAAAAATAATTATACAGTTGAATACTACATTGCAAAAATATAGTCTGAGAAAAATAGTGATTTTAAAGTCTCGTAGACTTTGTTTCATATTTTTTATAAGAATTGCATGTAATTATTTCAAGTCTATTTATAATATATTGAATATTGAATAATAAATATTGTAATCTCAGAGAAAATAGCATATCCATCATATCCTGTAATATACTTGTATGCGTATACCAGCTTATGCGACCCAAGACGGTTCCACAGACCACCGCTAGATGGCAGGGCGCAGAATTAAGATTTGAAACACAATTTTGCAAGCAGACTATAAGATCTGAAGACACTGAAATAAGAAATGAAAGTCAAGTAATTGTGGCTCACTAGAAGAAAGAACCATGGAGCGGCTAAAGAAGAATGCAGAGACAGGAGAAAGACGATATGCAGAACCTCTGCAAACGAATTATTGGTGAGTGACTTGATATAACCGGCCGCCGAATGCAATTAGAATTCTACTGTAGTATACTTAATTTTTATTTTTGTAAGAGCCGTTAATGGGTATATTAAGCCCATGCTCTAAGCATTAATCAATCGATAATGATGTCCAAAACGCACTGAATGTTTGGGATTGGTTGGTCCCCCTTGACACTTTCGCTGTGGGTTTGGTTTCAGTATATTTGAAAGGACGGTTCCAGGAAACAAAACCGATGCAGTGGTTCGGTGTAGTGATGGGTTGTGGTCGTTCCAGTTGGCGCTGAACTTGTTTGTTACCTGCCTGGAAATGATGGCTGCCAGGCTAGCTGCTAGACTGGTTTTGACGAATAGACCGTGCTCTAGGTAATTGCAACTGGCTTTCCAATGCTAGATTCTGTGGAACAGCCAATCGGAGCGAAAGTTTGGTCATGTGAATATAATCTGTGAGTTTGGCAAGGGAAAGTTTTTTCTCTGTGGTTTCCGAGTGCTTGTTGTTTTTTTTTGTTCGCTGCTTGAGGAAAGAATTGCATTCGTGTTCATTAATATTTAGTAATAATTAGTGTTAATCCAAATCGATGAAATTTATACACGACAAATGTGATTAGCCGATAACGAAAATCCTTATTATTACCAGTGTATTGAGTGTTTGACATATTTAGATGAACATTCTTTTTTTTTTTATGAATGAATCCTGGGAATCTCATGTATGAATATACATATATGAGTTCATTAATAAGCTTGTATAGTATAACTTCAATGCCATATTTTCTTTCGAGCAAATTTCTAGCCAATACTTTTCTTTTAATTCTTCTAATTTAAAATTTTAATAACAGCAGTAGCTATTCTCCTAAAACGTTCTTCAAATCGCTCGTCCATCTTTTTAGCTTGTCTGCTCTGCCCAATGCCTTGTGGGAACAAAAGAATACCGAAAAGTACGGTAACACAAGTATGGCGTGAGGCGAAAACTAGCAGACGAGCCAGTACCACACAGCTAGTTCAAGTCCAACTGGAAAATCCAGTAGGAAATTGAAAATCGTGTGATTCAGGAATAAATCTCCGCTGGGCCAGTAAGATTTTATTCAGAGGGTACTGTCATAGGCGTAAGTTGGCGGAGGCAAAGGGGGTCACTTGCCCCTTCAAAATGTTCCGGTTTATAAAAATTTACAAGTTAAATGGTACTTTTGTTAATCTGCTGGAACCTGAGGAACAAGGTGACGAGTAATTTTTATGATTTTGAAAATGTAACATTTTTCAAAATAGTCCTGGAAGATATTTTTATGGGTTTGAAAACTTTTAGATTCTTCTCCCCACCCAAAGGGGGAAGTTACAACTTTGGGTACTGTATCAGGTTTATTAATTAGTGTCATTTCTATTATCATGTTATTATTTGTGTTTTGATAGGGGTTGCCTTTTTTCACTTCATTTGGGGGTGACAAACCGACAGAAACATGCGGGGAATTATGTTCTAAATATTTTTGATAAAAAAGGACAGACTTAAATGCAAGTAAACAATATTTTAACTCATATTTGGTTACAATATATTAAATTATACAACTAAACTAAATTTTTCTTCTACTTAAATGTTATCATATCCCCCATAATGATATACTAGAATTAACTTCAATTCTTACCGGTATCATTACTGTTTCCAATTTCAGAAGCAGCGATTGTTGACACAGCCCATATTATCATGAAACCAACGATTTTTCTATTCATGGTAGTTACCCGTGAGTGAGAACCGAACTTGGGATATTTTACGCAAGTGGCTTCACTTTCTAGCACATGCTGACCTGAATTTCGATACATAAAACGAATTAACACACACAAACAAACCCCACAGTTGTCTATCAAAGTCAGTTGCTTATGCTAAGAGTCAGGAGAAATCGGTGACAAATTGACATAATTTTCACTTAGATTAGATTGTTCCCAATGGGGCCAACACGCTGGGAATTTCATGTGTAGCATAAGGCGTATTTATTGGTCGTAAACTTAGATCGTTGATTTGTTACCCAGTCTGTCGGTAGTGTACTAATTATGTGGTCCTTTTCCGACAGACGATACAACTGTTGGTGGCACAACTATGAATTTGTGCCGCGTCGTTGCATACAAATTGCCGTCTTTTGAGGGCTAGTCCGGTTAGTAGTGTCGTTAATGAAGTTTTTCTACATTTTTAGTATAACTGCACAAAAATATGTTGGATTTTTATTGGAGCTGTAGCTAATCAAGGGGTCTCGGATTCGATACCCGATGGAGGCGCATGGCACAGTGGTTCGCATTCCACTTTAAACTATAGGTCCAGTCCAGAATGGCCTATCTGTTCATAAGTTGGACTTAAAACAACAATAAAACAATAAAGTTCATTGGGGTAATTTTGTTCAGCCAATACCTACCACATACTCGATAATACATATTAATCGAATATATCATATAGACTAACCTCACCCATCAAGCAGTTTTGATATTAAACCTCATGTAGCATTTTTCTGAAAACATTCAATTTATTTTAATGTGAAATATCGTGAAGTGCCCTATATTGAATTTCTTGTCTTGTAATTTTTATCTTTTACAGGAAGCCTTATTTTGAGATAATGTCACTTTCCCATCGCCCCCCTACGGATGCCTTCTTTTTAGTGCGGAACTTCTTGATTTCCCTTGACATAGACACATTCCACAATTTCTCTGATTACACTGTGTAACAAATTTACAACTTTTTTTATCTTTCCGAAATGAATACAACTGTTTCCGATAGAACTTGTCACGCTGATTACAGTGGTGTAACTAAAATTCCTGTATCAGCCTCCGATTTCGAGAAATAATAGTTGAAAATTTTATTATGTAATGTAAATGCTATGCTATTTGGAGCACTGCAGGACATGGGATATAACGAAGAATGAAACTAAAAGTAATTCGTTTTTGAAATTACACAGTACAAGAAGCAAAGATTACATGGCGACAATGCTATAGATCTGCATAAATACCAGTACCGGTAACGAAATATATACCCTGCCCAACCCCTGTCCCACATCCCTAGCTGCTCCCTTATCCCACCCTGAGCCAAAGGTACCTACGTAAACGCCTAAATGAAATTAACACCAATTCATAAACTACAAATAGTTATGTATTACACCAATAGGTATCAGAAGTAATAATACAGATCAAATTAAGTAATGTACATACATCCAAGGATGGAAAGGATGATACATAAAGTAACATGTATAAAGATGTTCAAGATAGTCTTATCGGCGCTTCCGTTTGTACTGAGCACCCTCGTTTTCTCGTTTCAAGCTCCAACAACAGTCAGCTAACATAGTAATCCCACACTTTCCCTTGTACCTTTCTTCCAAGACACGAATGGTCTGATGAAATCGTTCACCATGTTCATCTGATACTGCACCTACGTTTTCTAGGAAGAAGTCTAAGTGACTGTGCAGATAATGAAGCTTTAGTGACATGTGACAACCCATTGCATGAAAGCTCAGTAGCAGTTCTTCTACAAGTTCGGCACAATGTTCAGATTTTCGGTTTCCAAGGAAATTTGTTATCACATTCTTCAGTGCAACCCACGCTCTTTTCTCTTTTTCATGCAGGATTTCGTTGAATGTTGAATGTTTAATAAGTTCTCTAATCTGTGGTCCGACGAAGATTCCTTCCTTTAACTTTGCATCTGTGATATGTGTAAATATTGTCTTTAGGTACTGGAAACCACCACCCTCTTTATCTAGTGTCTTCACAAACACCTTCATTAATCCTAATTTTATGTGTAATGGTGTACACATTTTTTGGATCAACAAGAGGCGTGTAACTAACACTTTTCTGTTCAGGAACCATCGACTTTCTTGTAGGCCAGTGTTTCACACGATAGTGTTTCTCTTTCGCCCTGCTATCCCATTCACACAGAAAACAACAGTGTTTTGTATATCCTGACTGCATTCCCAAAAGCAGACCAAGAACCTAAAAATCAGCACATATGTGCCAAGGATGATCCGCATACTCCATTTTGTCAAGCAAGAGCTTCATATTTTGGTATGATTCTCTCATACCTACAACATAGGCGACTGGAATAGCAGGGTGACTATTGCCATTGTGTAATAACACAGCTTTAAGACTGAATTTCGAAGCATCAATAAATAAACGCCATTGATTCATGTCATACTCAATGTTTAATGCAGACATAAGTCCACACACATCTGAACAGTACACCAAACCTTCCTGACAGCTGAAAAAATAACCAGATGACTTCGACGACAGCGATACATTCTTACTTTCGTGTCCTTTCCCAAAAGGTTCCAACCTTGTAGTCTGGAAGCTAATAGTTCAGCCTGTGATTTGGACAATTGCAGATCTCTCACGAGATCATTTAGTTCTGCTTGGCATATTATATGCGGTTCCTTTGTGTTCCCCACATACACAGGATCTTCACTACCTTCACTTTCGGATTCACGTTCAGTATCACAGTCACTCAACGTCCAAGCATTTGGTGGCACAGAAACAGGTAACTCATTACAGTGTGGAACAGGCTAATAGCAGAAGGTACACATGGATAGTTGATTGACTTGTTTGTTTTTGCGGTTAATCCACGAATGTTTGTTAAACAAAAATAACATTCTGTGGTGTGGTCTTGTGGCTCACGCCACACCATTGGCACGGCAAATGGCATTGCCTTGTGTGTTCCGTTCAACCATCCCCGAAGGTTCACAGCACAGGATTTACAACACACGTGCGGAGCCCATTTTTTTATCCTGGTCCCCGACTTTGCAGGAAAAGTACAATTCATAAGCCATTTTCACAGCAGGTGTCAGGTGAGTAACATTGGACTTAACAGTCACTCTTCCACATATGTAACAGAACTTGTTTGGGTTATTTACACAACTTCTTGGCATGATTTACAGTGAAGGTACATCAAACACATATAATGTCAGAACCGGAGATACTTGTCACATCCGAACAGGTGAAATCTTTGTGCTGCAAGTCCAGCTTTCAGTACCTTCTGATCAGTACATTAACACTGTGTGAACTCATACTAGAGTTCTCGGAACAGACAAACATCCAGAACAACAATGAATAACAACACACAAACACACTCTCAATAACGTACCACCGGCTTGTGATACGGATTTTCACGCAGTGTTGGAACTCCACAAGGGGAAGTGTTGCCACCTTGAAAGAGGGAAATTTCGTATTTTAAAAATCCCTTTTTTCCCATTTGCGGAAAAATGGAGACTGATGTAAACAAATGCAGTAGTGCTCCTACATCAGGGTACCAAGGGGTATTATGGTCACTACATACCATCCAGGAAAGAAAACTTTTGTTACACATCTGTACTTTTTCAATTAAGTCAAGTTGACAACCATAGTTAAACTCGAGTTTTTCAGACCTGTTCTGCACTAATATTAAGGTGTTCTTATACCCTGGCGAAAATGAGCATTTGCCTCGTCAAGCTTGTGTAGGGTAATGCGGTAACTTTGGTCACGATTATCTAGAGAACTTGTAACGTGCCCGGCGTGAAGCTAGGTTAATATTTGGTTGTTGTATGTTAGGGTTATATGCTCATTAGGTAATAATGCAAACTGAACCTTGTGGTGTTTTTTTGTAAACTATTTAATTGGTAGGTTAAGTGAGTGTGCTTAAAGATTTTTTCTTTATCTTAAGGTTCCATTGTAATATGTTTTGCTGGATATAATGAACCTTAATGAGTTGATATCCGTATTGAGTTTGTATGTAAGGTCGATCCTTGGTGTATATGATATGGTAATCTGACTCTTGTTGACTGGTATCATATGGTTGTGCGGAGACCTGGTAGTTCGTCGCGGCGCCGCAACGGCGCTGATCCGAGTGTATATAAGCAGCAAGCTCGAGCCGAGGTAGTGAGTTGGTGACGCCGAGGGACTGGTGGCTCCGAGCGCCGGCGTTGGACATGCTCTCTATCTAATCGTGGAACTTCGGCGGCCCATTGTCTAACTTTTTGGCGGGAGGGGGGGGGGCGTGCGTGGATCCTAACGGTGACAACTAAGCGCACAGCCCAATTCAAATTACACGTACCCCGGACGTACGTTCTCGTTCGCCTGCCGGACGAGAGGGCTCTGAAGCTCCAATCTCCCTCGGGGAAAGTGCCGGTCGCCGGCTTCCCGGTTGCATCAAGCTTGGTACCCGAAAAATCTCCGACTCTCTGACACCGAGGAATTTTCTGGATTGCCAAAGTTAAGAGAAACTCAGCGAAAGAACGATTTGTCCATCGAAATTGTCTGAAAGTGCAGGATGTCCTTCTTAGGGCAGAAAGCACTCGTCGCTCAACGGCAAAAACGGCCCTTTTGAGGACCAAAAAAGCCGAAATCTCCGACATTCCTTAGGGAAAAAGAAAAAACGGGACCAAGTGCAACTGACGAAAAACCGGTGGCCGAAAGCTCAACCGGGGGAGAAAGGAGTGCGTGGACCTGGGCAAAGAAGCGGATGCGGAGGAAAGGGACAGCGGATAGCAAAGGCAGATCAAAACCGACCGGGTTGGTGGCCCTCAAAAGGGCCTTTCCACCCAAAAGTCTGTCGGGGAGTAGTGACTCCCGGCAGCACCCGACTGCTGTGCGCTTTCGGGCGTAGGGGACCATGTGTTCTGTCGCGTCATCGGCCATACTGGGGTGGCCGGTGATAATTACCCCGACTCGGAAATGGACCTAAGGGGTATAGGCAGGCACATGGGCACAAAGGTGGTTCCCCCGTAGCAGCAGTCACCCACACTGCAATGATGTTATGCTCTGGGTGTGGTTATTACCGATACCCCGCAAGGGGACAGATTTCAGACCGGCCTCGGCCGTTTCGGACTGGCCCAACGAGAAGTCACTCGCCCCTAAGGCAATGAAAAGCCTATGCTGTCTTAAATCCCAATCTGAAGCAAAAGTAACAATGCCCGGAGAAACAGACGAGTTCTCTCTAACGGACAGACATCCCAAGCAACGACTTCTCCTCTCTTTCACGCAGACGTCTCTGGCAGTTAACTTCCGATGCGGCTTTTTTCGGCCTTAATTCAAAATTCATTTTCGATATTTGTCTCAAACAAGGTTGTAAGTCGGAATGAGTAGGTCCAACTAAGACACAGATTTGCAGAGAGCCTTCGGGCTTTACCTACCTGCCCTTCCAAATTCCCGACTCCATCCTCCCCATAAGGATAGGAACCAATAGGGTGTGTGTTTTTTGCCCCCCTTCAACGTGGGTTTTTTTCACACACCAGAATCTAGATGAAGCTGTTATTCCAAGACATCCGAGGTTTTGTCTGCTTGCAGAATTTTCTCCTCGGGAGCTTCCCTTCTATTTCTCTTTTTTGTCTCTTGTAGTTTTTTCTGTCTGTCTAATTTTCGCCGTCTGGTAAAAATCCTCTTTCCATAGGGTTGAAACCAGATTTAGCTAAATATTCGATGTCCCAAGTAGGTAGACTTGCATACTAGTGCATGCCTGCATGGAATGGAGGTTTCCCCGAGGGAGAAATCCGGCTGGACTGGATCTATCCCGAAGGGAACATTGTACCTAGGCAAAAGACCAAACATAAGGCTATAATGTGCTTGGAGAGTGCATTAGTGTTTCAGGCGAGGTCTGCGCTTTTCGGTATGGTTGCCGGTTGACCTATGTCGGGCACCACTCGCCCCCGCGAGCTCCTTTGGGGGCTTTTTTTTTTTTTTTTTTTTTTTTTTTTTTTTTTTTTTTTGAGGTAGTGAGTTGGTGAGTTGACAGCGACCGGAGGAGAACCTGGGAGCCTCTCCTCTCCCCAAAACCTTCCTGGGTCTGAAGCCGGCCTTTGCCCGAGACGCTTTGTCAGGTCTATCCCCTGGGGTCTGATCCCGGCTCCCCAGCCGTGCTGCTCCGTCGAACCCGTCCTATATTTCCTTACATGGAGAGAAAAGATATATAAAAATATATAAAATATAAAGGGAAAGACAATAAATGAATGATCCCCAGTCCTCCCAGGCGTGATGCGGCTCCCCAGCCGTGTTCCTTTGTTGGGTCTCTCTTTCCGGGTTCGATACCTGTCCCCGTATCTTTTCGGGACAGAATTGTCTTGTCGAACTGCTCCTTTATCACCCGTTTTTAATTATGATTTATTAATGTAGTAGGGACGTGTTTTTGATTGTTTCACCTGTGCAAGTTTTCTTATTTTAACGTTAGAAGTAATAAGGAAGTATACGTTCAGTTTTAATTAAAAGTCAACTAAGGTGTAATTAAATTCAAGCTCCTAGTGTGTGGGTAGATGCTAATAATACTGTCCAGAGTAACGTGTTAAACAAGTCAATTGTAAGCTAGTGGCATCTGTAGGCCCCTTATGTAATGGAACTTCAGAGTGTTGAAATTTGCTTGTAGTATCACTGTTTGGCGTTCTGAAGAAAATGTACAGAACGTGATCTTTTGGGCAGATAGTAAATTAAGAACAGTATTGTTAAATGGATAATTTGTAAGGTAATTTATTGTTTAGTCACACTATGCTTTGTAATAGTTCTGTCTTTTTAATCTCGTGCCGTACCTTAATCATTAAATCATTCTATTTAATAGTTCTGTTTATGATTTTCTGAGCCTTACCTTTCGTATTTAGTGCTCTAAACCCAGCAAGCGCTGAGAGTATGTGAGTTTTATGTTTTCCGACAAAGAACTTAGTTAGCAGCAATGGGTAAACTTGCATCCCAACACCGCCTTCCCTGGTGTAGTGCGTGCCGTGTTGCAAACTGGTCGACAAAATGTGTTCAAATTTTACCTGAGCACTGATAAACAATGTTTCTAGAGACCCACTGTTCGATATTTTTACTTACTCCAACAACGTTCTCTAAATTAATTATGTAAACACGCGAGGATTTATTTTCGAATGCCAATTTCGATTCTGCGGGGTTTGAAGTCGACTTTTCTTTCTTTATTTTGCGCGGTGGAAAATCAGGACTGAATCAACAGCAAAAAAGTGGGATGCGTGCCTCTGCGCCAAATTGGGAATCGAACAATGGGTCTTTCTCAAACTGGTCTGCACCGACTTCCCTGGTTTCAGGGGCCCGGCCTGGGTTCTTTACGAGTGTTCCTTCATCAATTTCATCATATCATCATCCACCCTCGTCTCCGTGATTAGCCAATGGTGGCAGAAAGCAAAGTAAAATAAACCAAATAAATCACTCAAGCAAACTGACTTGCCTCCTACACGATTTGGTATTGATTCCCTTCTTTACTTGACCCAGTAGAAAGGATGTAAGTAATTTTCGGCTGGTGGGAATAGTGATTTAAATTTTCTGTGGAAGATTATTTCTTTCCAGGTATTTAAGAAAATGACGGCATAATAATTTCAAAATTTATGTACATAATATAAACTTCATATCAATACAAAATTTACAAAATTCTTTCATTTTATACTTTGAATATAATTACAGTACAAATTGCGTGTTATCCTGCTAGAAATTTACACTTTCTTTCCAAAATTTTACTCTTAATACTTGAACATAACGTCACCAAGAATTTCAGTTATTACAACACGTTTATATCACATTCTTCGCATGCACTCGGTGACTCTTAGGTTTGGGATTAATTGGGCATGGAAGACTTACATAAAACTTGAAATTGTAATAACATTGGAACAACACAATTTCTGCATCTATAATTTTAAGGCATTGCTGTTTTCATTTAAAACACTGGAGGCTTGAAGTTCTGACATCTTGGAAATCTCGCTGGAGGAGATGGCACTCGACCTTCTACATGAAACGCTATCTGCATTCCAGAAGATCTATAGAACGAGAAGTGGCAGTAGAAAGTCCAGAATCCTGAAAAAGCATTTGAAGTTAATGTCAAGGCATTTCAGTATTCTTGAAATAAATTTAAACCCTGCAAAAAAAAATCCAAGTATTGAAATTTTGATAATTGGAAAAAATACTTCAATTACTAGAAACTTCGGTACCTTCAAAGTAAAAATTCAGACAAACACTGTACTTAAAGATGTGGAGACAAAAATAGCATAAAGTTACATGATATTTCGTTTACTTAGAAAACGTGCAAATATTGTATTTCAATATTTTGTTGATTGCTAGCTAGAAATTTTTCACACGCACGTACATTTTAACTGCAAATTTTCTCCAGGAAGATGGACAATATTAACCACATCAAACAGCTTGGGCACTATGAAAGAATATTTCCAATATTCAGTTTCACTTATGTCCAAATGTTATGCTGCCTGTTTCAACTGTATGCCGTTACGTTTGAAAACTTGCGAACGTTCGCCTCATCCTGTCATCCATTAAAAAAAGTTGAAACCACTCAGTCAGGTGCTAATATGCTGAACTTTCTTGGCTCACATCAGAAACTACAGCAATTCCTGTGTACTGTGAAAATGCAGAAAGTTAACATTCACTGTTCTCAATCAAGCAGGAAGCATGTTTATGTGTTTGGTTTTGGGAGAATTTGTCATACCGGGGTTTACAGCATTGAACCTTATGGCGATGTATCCATTGCTTGGCGGGCGTACTGTTTGTTTTTAGAAAGGAGCTTAAAGAAACTTACCAGGATTTTTAGCCCTGAACCGTATCACGGCGTATCCGCTGCTTTGCACGGGAACCGTGTCTTTGTATGTTGGGGCGCCGATGTTACACTGGATCAAGCCCCTTGCATCCATCCTTAGAGCTTCCTCAAGAGTCATCAACCCGTCCGTCTTTCTGCCCTGGGAAATGACTTGGAAAGAATGTCCGTTGAGATGGAAAGGGTGACTCAGGTTAAATCCTTGCACTGGATATTACGAAATCGCAAGTGAATTAATTAGTGAAATCGCTCTCTCTTTAAGTACTAAATATACTTTTTTTACACTTCTATTTCTTTTCACAAAAGCATGTTTAATTGAAAACAATTCTCTCCAGTTCCGGATATGCTTCCGAGCTCTCGATGTTCGGAAGCATATCCGAACTGACCTAGGCCTGACTGATATTTTGAGTAAACTTCGAAGTCATGCAATAAAATTATTTGAGTTTCTCTTTCGTCTAGTATCACTTGCATTCCAATATGTTTCATAACTTTCTAGCAATGATGAATTGAAATGTGGGAGGTTTGAACGGAACACGCTGTACTTTCACCAAAAGTGATTCTGATATCTACAAAATCATTATGTGCATTATTCTTTAAATTATTTAAATCAACCTAATTTAAACCAATCCACCTTGCTCATCAGTAATTAGTTGATTTAAGAATGATATTCTAGATTGGAGTTGAAGAGAAGGAAAAATCAACACCTCCAGAGAGCTACAACCTGTGAAGTTTACGCAGTGAGCGATATGTTCTACAAGCTTCTAGGATCTCAAGCTTTAGAATCCTTAAGTATACTTGGAACATTTTGCTTATTAACGACCAGAGCCATATTGGCAGAGGAACACACACAGAGCTGCTATTCGGAAGATGTTGAATAAAGTTGAAACACATGAAATATGCGATCGAACTCAACATTTCTGACACATTTCAACATAGTTTACAACACACCAGTCTCTGTTTACAAGGTATTTGGTGCAAAATATGAAATAGTCTGTACCTGAATAGGCGTGCCAGAAGTACATCCCCGATTGCATCACTCTAAACTTATACCTGAAAGTAGTACCCGGGAGAATGGGGCACTGGGTCAACATCGGTACACCGTACATATAAGGAGCGCCTCTCTGTAGGATACCATACCAATGGATTGATGTCAATGCACCTAACAGATTATTGACGATATCTACCACGATTGTGTCGCCTCTACACACCTGCAAGGGGAAACAAGGAAATGTTTTTATTTATTAAGACTGTTCCTAGTGTCAAACTGGCGGAAATGCTTAGAAATATTCCATAATCAAAATCGAACTATATTTCCTGTAAGCTTATTTCATGCGAAATGGCTGTCATGGAAATGATGTGTCGTTGGCGTATTTTTGTTGACAGGCAGTCCTGATGCTAAAAGTCATCGTAGGGTGCACGTGCAATATGGAAAATTCTGCTACATGCCAGTGGCCTGTGCGTGAGTGCACTGGAAAATAAAATTGCCGGACAAGCGTAACACATGATACTGACGACCAGGCATATTCAGTTTTCAAAGAGTCTGTGAGATAATTTTGCTAAACAGACACTTGCTGTAAACTTGAACATGGACGGTACTCATGGATCTACATATGAATTAACACCCTATTATGAATTTCAACACCGGAAACTCATTCTGCCAAAAAAGAAAAAGTCCGAACAACCCTTTATGTTTTTCTCTGTTGCCTCTGCATGATTTGAAAGTAGGCGTTTGGTGTGCTGTTTCAGGCCAACGGATTGTAGGCCCCATTTTCTTTCACAACACTGTGAACTCGCAAGTGTATGTAACGGAATTGTTGCAACCATTCATAGCGCAGCTAACGGATGAAGATCGAGAGTATACGTTTTTCCAGCAAGATGGCGCTACGGCTCATAGTTCACGGTTTTCAATGTCATACGTCCATGAAGCTTTCGGAGAAGAACGTACAGTTTCCGCATGTTTATGGCCTCACAGATCGCCCGATCTGTCGACCTGTGATATTTATTTGTGGGGTAATTTAAAGGGTAAGGTCTACAGTAACAACCCGCATATAATTGAAGAGTTGAAAAGAAACATGTTGAGACGTGCTGAGTTGTGTATCGAGGTTCATGGTGAACATTTTCAGCACCTCCTGTGAACTATTGACCCATTGAATGTTCAGTACGTTGTTTTTTCATAATAATACTTTCCTACTCTGTATTCTGTATATACAATAAATGAGCGAATTGTCTGTATGTTGTTTATAAGACATGGGGCCTCTTTTAGTTTGGCCACCCGGTAGAAGTATATATTCTCTCAAAAAAGCAAGAAAGGAAATTAGACCAATGTTCTCCCGTCGTTTAAAACCAAATATTATCTATTAAACGAAAAGTTCACGATTGTCAATAAACCTATCTGAGTATAAGGTGGATTTAAACGATAAATTTAATAGAAAGATTCTCCAAAATTTCTCTCCCACTGTCTACGTCAGTCCAGTACCAAGGGGGGGGGGGCATGGCCCTGAAATATTTAAATGTGAACCTATCAATAACTACGAAAATGACATCGTCGATTTTAGAAATGTATAAGAATTTCAATTTCGTTCTTACATAAATTAATCTGTTTCTTGCGCAAAAGTCTTCAGGCTGCTATATTGGATGGTTTTAGTTTTATAATGCAAGGCTAGGAAAAGTCCGATTTGCCGATTTAGTCAGGACAGTGCGGTACTTTCAATCCCTGTCCCGACTTTTTCGAACAGCATCGTGATGCGAGATGTCTCTTTATTATTGTTTGTTTCTTAACTCACAATTAGACATGTTCTTTATATACGCAATCCTGCGTATTGGCCTGGTCTACGTCCATGACAGAAATGCAAGCAATATATATATATATTTTTTATTTTCAACCCAATTAAAGGAATGTGGAAGAATTTAAAAGAAATAAGAAAGAGCACAAAGACTGTTGCTCTACTTTAAAAATTGTTGTTCTTCGAGGAAGAAAAATAAGAAGGATTTACTCCAGCACCTTAACACAGTGTCCCACGAGTCTCTCTTGATTAATACTGTCAAATGTGAAGTGATTTTATGAATAAAATTTTCCGCCTGTTTACGTCTAACGTTGCGCAGATTTGGTAGTTCGCAAACGGTGTAATTATTTCGAGTTACCTTAGGGTCATTCCATATCAAATCAACGCAAAAAAACTAAGATTTTGGCACCCATAAATTCCGATTTCGATGAAATTTGTATACACCCTTCCTTTATGGTTGAAAGAAAACCCCTATTTTTTTTTTCACTCTACCTCAAACGGTTTTCATTTTACAGCACCTTGAAATGTCATCAAATCAGTGTTGTGTGTCACTCTTGAGACCCTCGACACAAGATACCCTTGCTTACATTTTATTTCATTTCTCCTTAACCAATCATCAGATCTCTTTGAAATTTTGCACAAAGTTCAATGAAATAATGAGAATTTTTTAAAAAAATACATCAGCACTCAAAAAATTTACAAATGCCTATAAAAATACTAATAATGGATTTGTAGCCTAATTTTTGTGGTGGGAAAACTAGGTTACGAAAATCTGAATTTTCATCAGGTGAGTATGATGGAACCAAAAACTTTTGATGTTGAAAATCATTACAAAGACATGCTCTTTCTCTACAAAAAATAAAATTTTTGTTTTTTTTATTTCTTCTAACAAAAATTTTACGTTTTTTGGAAATTGCCTAAAATTTCAGGGTCAATCCGTACCAAATGGTCCAGCACTGGTCGCTCGACCATTTTTAAAATTTTTCATTGTTTGTCGTTGTAACCCCTGTACAAGGGTAGTTCAAAACAGGCATTATTTTTCTAAAACTAGACTTCGTTTGAAAATGGTGGCCATTTTTGTTTCATGACTTGCAACATTTTTGGCCTATGCAGACAGTTGCGATAATTATGATAACTCAGCTAAGAAAAATTATAGAAATCTGGGGTAAAAAACATTGTTTTCAGTACATTTCAGGCTACATTTTATATTCCGTATCTTTTTTCACCACATCTAATGCAAATGGCTGAAATTTAGGGTCAAAACTGACTGATATTCAATTTTGAACGGAAATCAATGTATAGGATATATTTTTTAGGCGGTTTCTTTCTACCATAAAGGAAGGGTGTATACCAAATTTCATCGAAATCGGAGTTGGTGGGTGTCATGACCTCGTAGAAATGGCGTGGAATGACCCATTATGCAACAGCAAATACATTTCGGAAGACAGTTCTGAACACGAGACTTGCGTCAGTAAACAAGCATTTCGTCTGTTGTAGTATCACAGCAAAAGAATATCGTCGTGCAATGTTCAAGCCTCTAGATATTTTCCATTAATAATGTATAATCACAATAATAAGTTAGAAGAAATAACTCGCATTTTCACAACTAGTTACCAAAAGTCTCGTTTTTCATCATTACTTCGAAAATTATTTCTCGAAGATATCTGCTATACTACAAGAAAGCAATTCAAAATTAAAGTAAAAGTTCGACTACATGTATACCCAACGACATTTACAATATTGGAGGGTCAGAATACTTAAAAATTGTTGTTTCAATCGAAGGTAAGGGCGTGGTGTAGTGGTTAGAGTTCTCGATTAGGCTGCTAGCGATCCCAGGTTCGATCCTCCTTAGAAGGTGTTTCTTTTATTCTCCTTTTATTATGAACAAGAGCATGTTAACATTATTTGTAATAGCAGTGTGTAGTGGCTACATTGTTCAGCATATGGAATTTATAAAAAAATAAACAAATAAATGAATTGACACACGTTCAAAGGGATATTTTCATGTATAAGATCGTGAATTATGATACTCTAACGATAATTGTGTACTGCTTCAAAGATATTGACAAATATTAATGAAATAACTATTTATATTTGTGGCAATTCAGGACATACTACTAATTATACCCCTTTTCCCACTCGAGTTCAATTCAAGGATACTTCCGCAAATATCGAATGAAAAGTTCTCATAATGTGCAATTCTCCATTAAATGTTTTCTCCGAGTCGTACTACCTTCGTTTTCTTTGTTACAAACAAGTATTGTTTGCACATTACATGTAGGAGGAGAATTGCATCTACATTTCACATTGGTCAGGTCCTTCTACTTAATTTCATGAGCGAAAGCTTGTAGGGTTGTGTTTACCGTTCAGGACTGTCAATCTGTTGTAGGTTCAAACCCTTCCGGTGGCAGAAAATTTTCGTAAGTTTTAGACCTATCCCATTGTGTTCATTGTCCACGCCGTGTGAAACGGAATGATTCAGTTTGGAATTAACGATGGGAGGAGGGGAAATATTAAATTACCAAATATCCATTTCAACGAACCGAGAAGTGGACAAAAATTGGAGAATTCTTATAAATATTAAAATTACATTCATGTTTTTAGTGGTATAATCGCAGGTAAAATCAAATATCTTACATGAAAGATTTTATCTTGCTCTGAACTAAGCCATAAGGCATTTCGAACCGATCTAATACATTCTCCAATATATTTCAAAATGTCAAATGTCTCCTCTTCTTCTCGTTCTTCTCTTTTTCTCTCCATTACTCTACTCTCCACTCCCCTCTTCTCGTCTCCTCTTCTCTCATCTCGTTTTCGTCCTCTTTTCTCTTCTTTGCTCCATTTTCCTCATCTGTCCTAGAATCTTCTTCCATTCTCCTCACTACATCTTCTCTCCTCGTCTATCCTCTCTTTCTTCTCTCCTCTACTTTTCCTCTTCTCCTTTCGCTTTCTCTTTCTCCTCTCCTTTGTCACCTCTCGTTTTCTCTCACCTCTTTTCCTTTCTGTAGACTCATCAGCGATGAAATACCGGAAAACCAATTTTTTTCCTTTGAGAAAGAATTTTGTCACTTGCGATATAATATTGATATTTTTAATAATTTTATACAATAATACTTGTTTTTATTTTTTCGCGTATTTTATAAATATATATTGTGCATGTGGCAACCCTGAAATTGAGCCTAACTCTACACGCAACCCACGAACGCCTTGTGTAAATTGGGTTGCCTAGTTTAAAATGTCGTTGTCCTAAAACTTTTGAGAGACACTGTACCTTTAATGAAGTTCATTATTTTTGAGCGCCGTGCAGACACTGGTCAAGGATGGGGTTATCACTGGATTTCTTATAGTTTCGATGTAATCAAATGTTGATTAAAAATAATATACGAGGGATAGTCGGGGGGGGGGGGGAAGTTTTCCGCATGTATATTTCCGGAAAGCGTGGAAATTTTGGGTAGGTTGTGGTTATATGGACATCATCCTTATTTTGCTGTCTGACGCACGACCTTTTCCTTGTAGATGGCACCAGAGTACTGCTATGTTGAAGACAGGAATAGTTGAGAAGTGTATTCCCGGCGGGCATGGAGAACAGAAGTGTGTTGCAATTGTGGCCAAAGTGCGAGCAGTTCTTCGCTATGAATGGCTGGGACTTCTGGTGTCATGTGATAGGCAAATAAATTAAATGAAAATTTTGATTTTTCTCAACACTGAACCAAAGTTTCTTCATCCGTAAACAGGACGCGGAGTTTCTTGAAACTTGTGAAGCAGTATCACAAGTACTTGAATGTCAATGGGTACTATGTGAAAAAATAGTGTAATGAAGCCTCTTTCTGCTCATGGCATGTTCTTTCTCCTGGAAAAAAGAAACTCTGCAGATGACAGACTAGAGAAACTTTTTTTCCGACTATTCCTCGTACTTCAGCCCCGATTTTAAAAATGGTTATTTTAATATAATACGGTTGATTTCGTTTTTCCATTTGCTACAATTGAGAAATAGTGGCCGCGGTGGCTCAGTCGGTAACGCGTCTGACTACCATGCTCAAGGTCCCGGGTTCGATCCCCCGGCCGGTTCAAATCCGGGAACTTTTCTAACGGTGGAAGCGGCCCCGGCGCCTACCCAGCGTCGAATAACATGGGTACCTGGGGGAAACCCTGGGGGGTAAAGGCGGTCAGGGGCGTGATGCTGATCACATCACCCCCACTCACGACCGGATCAAGAAAGTGTGGGGCGTTACCCCCACACCCCCTATACGCCTTCATGGCGTGGTGCTATGCACAGGGGAACATTTTACCTTTCTTTTTTACAATTGAGAAATATTTCGGAGGCTTCACCCATGGAGTAGTGGTAAGCGCTTACGTTTCGGATTCGATTCCGGAAGAAAAAAACATTTCACTTCAAACTGTCGGCCCAGTTACGATTTCGAAGGATCTTGTTTCATGTGATCGCAGTTTATTGAAACCTATGAATTGTACTTGTTATGATTTGTAGTTGAAGAAGTATGACTGTGTGCCCAGCAGAAATGTTGTTGTAGTTTTATTGAAGATACCATACTTTTCAAAGGCAAGTGCCCGAAAACTTGGTATTCCTGATAGATTAGTACATTATCAAGACAAAGACTCAGTACATACGGCACATATTGCAAACCTGTAGCTTCTGTAATATTGCCTTAATTGCCCCACCCTCCTCCTCAGTTGCTGGACATCAGTATCATCGAATACTTGAGAGATAAACTTCAAAACGACGGAGCCCCATCTACTCGAAAGAGCAACTCAAGCACAGACTTTGGACTATGCCAAAAGTCTCGTGGAAACTATCCTTAGGCCAAAATAAGTATTTAAAATGAAGAGTATGCTCAAACGGTATTACTTTTCGTTGGAACTTGGTTGGCATGTGTTCGAATGATTTTGTGAACCACAAGAAACGTTTTCATTGTGTTAATTTACCGGAAGAGCATTTTTATTTTGTATTCCAAAATCCAAGACAATTTTATTTTAATATTTCCATGGTTTTCATTATTTTCAATATAATGTTTAATTACTTATCATTAAGTTTATTGTCACGGATAACGGAAACCCTTGTCTTCCCGAATTCTGCAAGCATGCATATTTACCTACTCCAGGTATTTTGGTTGTGAATCAAATTATTGTAACTCAATTGTGCTTCTGTCGTCCATATTTTTTTCAATAATATTTAGTAGACGGTTAACACGTGAATTTTGATAAAAGTGTACATGGCTATCTGCTTGAATGCATACTCATTATGGCTTCCAACAGCATATCTGATTGTTATTGCAGCCAATAGCAGAGCAGATACGTGGATTTTACCCGGCATTACAGTAACTTGGGAGCCAGAGCCTAATGGTTCACTTGCGACAGTCAAGCAAAGGACTGCTTTCAGGGTCTAGACAACCTGAATTGCAATCCACAGACATACACATAGACATACGTAAGTTACCAAACTATCCTATTAGAAACTATATGGATTCCCGCTGTCACTTATCACGATGACTTGGCTTTGCAAATGAGAGATGGAAAGTGAAAACAAATTTGATTAATTTATTCAGATTAGATTAGCACAATATCGAACAAGTTACTATGTCTAGAATTTTATGTATTTGGTCAACTGGTTTTATTGTTAAAAGCAGATAATATGCTGGATTTCAGTCAGACTCAACAATTCCCCGTTGCATCTTGTTAAATCGTAATGGTTCCTAAGGTGTCAGTAGGTCACGTTAGGGAGATTAATTCTTAGGTGGACTAATCGAAATATTGTTAGCCTCTTTCTATATCCACAAAAAATAATCTTTCCATATCAAGTAGTTCTGTGACAAATTCGTCAAATCTATGAAAACTCTCTCTCTCTCTCTCTCTCTCTCTCTCTCTCTCTCTCTCTCTCTCACACACACACACACACACACACACACACGCACACACACAGATGGTAGGTGTGCAGGAGCTATTATCTGATATATAATTTATTGTTAATAGGCGTACAATATGTACAGGCACGGGTACTTCTGGGTTATAACAATTTGTTGAGTTACATCCTAGAAGTGTCCTGCTCTGTGCAAATATAAACTATTTGCAATTTCTTTAAGCAATATATTTTGCCAATTTTTCGTGTCAAATTGCGGAGATTACAGGGGGTAAAAGTATGTAGAGATTCCGGTGAGTGTATCACATCATTATCATTATTCTCGACTTATTGGTTTACCTCACCTCAACATCTTTATTACTATGAGCTTCTATTACATGATTACAAGTTTTTAAATTTTATGCAACAATTAGTCACGTTTTAGTTTGGATTTAGTTCAGGATGTCTTGATTTATATTTGCGATTGTAGTATATTAGCAACAAATCACTAACCAAAACTCTCAGACTTTCCTAACCAGAAGCTCTACTGCCGTAACAACACCAAAAACCTTCGATCAGTCCCCATCTTGGGCAATACCAATCCAACCTTCAGCATCCTTCATAATATTCCTTAGGTTCATCACAACTTTTCAAAATATTATGTCCTTATTAATTATTACCATTGAATATTACAATATATATTGAATCAAAGTTAGAATTTGCTTCCTCTGCTTAGGTGTGAACTTAGAAATTTCCTGATTGACCTCTCGGGAATGGAATTTGACATTTCCTCGTTAGGTAATTTGTAAATTCAGAGTGTATAAGCAGAGTTCGAACTTACTCCGTTAACGTTAGGTATTCCTCCACGACGAATTTAAAGAAGCAAATTCTGGGCCTCTTTGTGGAGCAAGTCCTCAGGCACTCAGCTCCTGCAACTATCGGTGGCTTACTACTGCCATACCCAGGTCTATACCCATATCCACCCCTTCCTTCTCCGTTGAAGGAGGAGATGATCTCCTGCAAGTCATCCGACACTACGTACTCCTCTGTCAAACCGTCCTCTGCCAATTCTGAAATGCAAAAAGAGAGATGGCACTTGTTATATGGACAAGGATTGTACAGTATTCTACACACATTTCGCTGAGTAATGTTTTGTTGTATCTTCACTTTTAGTTCGAAGTGAGTTGATGACATTATCGTGTACACGTTAATGAGTCACGTTCCGAAGCGACATATCTGGCTGTCAAGTGGTGTGAATTATTAACATTGGTAAAATGTTTTTACAAATTGTATTGTGTATTTAAAATCCATATAAACCCAACTTCAATCTGCTCTCTTCAAGAGTTAGTACAGACGGACAAAATACCTAGTATTCAGCCAGCGATTTAAAGTTGAGAAAAACCAATGTCTCAAAATGGTAATTTTGCACTTACGCCGTTCTTACACCGAAGTTCAAATTCCCACAATTTCAGATCTTCTCGAAAGTACCTCAGATATTTATCTTATTCCACATTTTTTGACAATGTAATGAATTTTTCTGCTGCTGTTATTTACATTTAGTTTATTTAATAACTTCACTGCAACGCACCAAGTCGCATTGTGTTGAATTGGAAAGTACCATTATTTGGTTATTAGAACGCGGGCAGTGTAGAGGTTTGAAACATAGCTTGCCGAAGAAGTCGGGTGTGTGCTTAACCACTCAACTCAAGCGATTGGAAATATTTTAATTATTTATATTTAAATATGTCACGATTACAAGTAAGTAATCACGTATCTTGGTCATAGAAGAAATTGGAAATGTCCTGCGATACACTTTTCATATCTTTTGAGAAATTTCATTAAAATTCGCCTCCTTACACTTCTGCATAAGTCGGCCTTCGTTACGGAGTGCATAGAACAGCGCGCTACAACACCAGAAGTCCCTGGTTCGAATCCCTGCCTGGGTATGGGTGTTCAATTTCATCATATCATTCCGCATCTTCGCGATTAGCCAGAAAGTGGCAGAAAAGCGAAGTGAAATAAACCCAATCGATCAATCAATCAACACTTCTGTATAAGTGTCTTTTCACATAAAAGTCATACGATCGTAGAGAAAATCTTTTTCTTCTAAAGTGTACCTATAGTTGCGGCATTATAACAACACTAATAAAACTTATGAACACTCAGTACTTATTGGTTTACCACTTATCATCTTTGCAAACTACACAGAAGCGAATATAAATATTACTACAACACAACACATCCGTCTGTATGAAAGGAAATACTGACTGGCATTCACGACAGACAGGCAGATAGAAAGGTGCCACGTTTTTTCGACGTGGATCTGTTGTCGAAAGTGCGTTGATTAGAGTTAGTTCTATTGGAATGTTCGAGAGTGTGATTACCGAAGAGTAACTGGACGAAATCTCAGATTAGAAAGCTACCTAATGCGTTTGAGCTGAAGGTATATGCATATCCGATTTCGCCGGCAAGTTGGGTGTTTCCAACCACTGCACCATCCGCGTTCGAGCGGCACGATAACCAAATGAATACACTATAATCTCGGATGAGCAGACGTGTATTTTAAAATAGAAGAAAATTCCATTGAGGCATCATCTTAAAATTCATACTTACCAGTATCATTATTGATTCCAATCGCATAACTGATTGTTGTTACAGTCAATAGCAGTGCTGAAAGAAGGATTATGCTGGTCATTGCAGTAACTTGGGAGTGAGAACTTCATAATGTAGGTATCAGCACATAAGCAATTGGTTGCCTTGAGCTACAAGATAACGTGGATTTCAAAATACACACGTGCATACGTAGGTAATAAAACTTTAACATTAGAAGCTATCTAGACTCCCGCTGTCACTTTCACTAAGACATACATTTTACAAATGGGAAAAGAAACCCGAAATCAAATTTGATTTAAGACAGGCAAGATTAACACTGGTTTTTCAACCCCCATCGAACGACTTCGTATGCTCAGAACTTTATGTATTTACGAAACTGATTTTATTGCTGAAAACATGAAATATGCTGGGCTCTAGTCACATTCAATAAGGTATAGAGTTTAAAGATAGGCTATATACTCCTTTCTCATTGCATCTCGTTAAATTGTAATAGAGTTCACAGAATGTAAATAGAACACGGTGTGGGGGGGGGGGGGCAGAGACAAGTAAGCCTTTAGGAAGGGCCCTCAGCCACTGACATAGTAGAGGGTTCGTATATGCGTATGTAAAAAAATAAACTACAAAATCATAATGTAAACACTATTATATGTTCATTTCGTTTTCATTCTTGCCTTATAATCTAAGGTCCCGGGTTTGATACTAGGTGGAGGCAAATGGCACAGTGTTTCGGATTCTACTTAAAACTGTAGGTCCAGTCCCGATTAGCCTATCTGAGCATAAAGTGAACTTAAAACAACAAATCGATCACTCAATCAATGTCATGTACCCCTAGTACATATTTAATTGCAAAACCGGGAATGTTCAATATCATATTGTTACTTTAACTTTAAAAGTAGCAATATTTAATCATATCCAATAACATAATTGTTTTCTTTACTATTCATTGCATTTTGACACTGTAGTGAATTTGCATTGTTTCCATATCATATTTCATTCTATAAGTAAATAAATGATATATGTTAAGTATTTTTCATACAAATATTTGGAACACTATATTTATGTAGTAGCTACTTTGTTTATAATTTCAGTAATTTTGGATATGTTTAAATATGTCAAAATAAGATAAGAATGCAGGCTATATCAGATTAGTTACCTACTTAATTGGAAACACCAGCATCCTATAAACTCGTAAAAAAACTCACCGAAACTATTATTTTTATCAAGTGCGGTGTCAATTCTGGGGCCGGCTCTTGCTGTCATGATCCTCTTTCCGTATTTAGTGCGTTTTCTAGAAGAAAAAAAAATACATATCAACAACAAGGGTAAATTTACAATACATGGCTGCGACCACACAGGATAACATATTTTTTTCTAGGGCTGGTATCGCTATAACAAGGTCTCATTCAGCAGTCATTAAGAAAAGCTGGTTGCCAGATTTTAAATTTATTAGTGCCAAACGGCGATACTGCGAACAGTGCTCGTGCTTAACAATAGGTAATAATTACACAATTGTAATAACCAAGTTGGCGCGAGAAACGAATGTTATCGATATCACATAAACAAAAGGCCTCGCGTTCCCTAAAGGCTGCTCTGGATAGGGCCCCACATATTTTCGATGTCGTCCATCTTGGAGGTGATGTGATCAGCCACGATGCGGTCGTCTTTACACACACCCCCTTCCCGCCGGTACCATTTCATTTGAGGCTGGGTGGGCCCTAGACAACCTGAATTGCAATCCACAGACATACACATAGACATACGTAAGTTACCAAACTATCCTATTAGAAACTATATGGATTCCCGCTGTCACTTATCACGATGACTTGGCTTTGCAAATGAGAGATGGAAAGTGAAAACAAATTTGATTAATTTATTCAGATTAGATTAGCACAATATCGAACAAGTTACTATGTCTAGAATTTTATGTATTTGGTCAACTGGTTTTATTGTTAAAAGCAGATAATATGCTGGATTTCAGTCAGACTCAACAATTCCCCGTTGCATCTTGTTAAATCGTAATGGTTCCTAAGGTGTCAGTAGGTCACGTTAGGGAGATTAATTCTTAGGTGGACTAATCGAAATATTGTTAGCCTCTTTCTATATCCACAAAAAATAATCTTTCCATATCAAGTAGTTCTGTGACAAATTCGTCAAATCTATGAAAACTCTCTCTCTCTCTCTCTCTCTCTCTCTCTCTCACACACACACACACACACACACACACACACGCACACACACAGATGGTAGGTGTGCAGGAGCTATTATCTGATATATAATTTATTGTTAATAGGCGTACAATATGTACAGGCACGGGTACTTCTGGGTTATAACAATTTGTTGAGTTACATCCTAGAAGTGTCCTGCTCTGTGCAAATATAAACTATTTGCAATTTCTTTAAGCAATATATTTTGCCAATTTTTCGTGTCAAATTGCGGAGATTACAGGGGGTAAAAGTATGTAGAGATTCCGGTGAGTGTATCACATCATTATCATTATTCTCGACTTATTGGTTTACCTCACCTCAACATCTTTATTACTATGAGCTTCTATTACATGATTACAAGTTTTTAAATTTTATGCAACAATTAGTCACGTTTTAGTTTGGATTTAGTTCAGGATGTCTTGATTTATATTTGCGATTGTAGTATATTAGCAACAAATCACTAACCAAAACTCTCAGACTTTCCTAACCAGAAGCTCTACTGCCGTAACAACACCAAAAACCTTCGATCAGTCCCCATCTTGGGCAATACCAATCCAACCTTCAGCATCCTTCATAATATTCCTTAGGTTCATCACAACTTTTCAAAATATTATGTCCTTATTAATTATTACCATTGAATATTACAATATATATTGAATCAAAGTTTAATATAAAACTCTACGACCCTTGCTGAACAATAAGCATTACACACATTTAATAACGATATACTGAATATTGAATTTAAAATATTGGAGGTATGAAGTCCTTGCATCTGGGAAAATTCTCCGGTGGAGGTGCCACTGGACCATCTACATGGAACACCATCTGCATTCCAAATAATCTGTGAAACGATATGTGGCAGTGGAAGTTCCAGAATCCTGAAAATATAAGCGGTATTGTAAGATAATCACGATTTATTGAAACTTCATTCAAATTATGGATCTATAAGGGGTAGAAATTTCAATTCCGACAATGCATTCAAACATGGATATTTCAATACCCTTCAAATGTATTCAAAGCAATTTTCATACAAGTAATGTCTGAGTTTGTGAACCATGTGAACCACATGATGGTAGTTCACGCTTTTTCACACAGTTCCTCTACTTGACAAAGCTGTTATAGTATTTTCTCCGCACCATTTATAGTCGCGCTGTTATATTAGAAAGATTAGAATAATTGGTTTCTACTTTGTTCTACGCTCTACATTCTTATTTCTTACATTCAACATTTATTCAACACAAGAGTATGACCTTTCAAGCTTATCAAGATATATCAGTGACTTTTCACTCGTACTGACTGTCTTTGTAAGCTTGCAGAAACTTACCTGGATTATCAGCCCTGAACCTTATGACGGCATATCCACTGCTTTGCAGGGGAACTGTGTCTTTGTATGTTGGGGCGCCGATATTGCGCTGGTTCAAGCTATGTGCATCCATTCCTCGACCTTGCTCAGCCATCATAAATCCGCCTGTCTTTCTGCCTTGAGAGATGACTTGGAACGTGTAGCCGTGGAGGTGGAAAGGATGAGTCAAATTAGCTCCTTCCACTGGAAAATTGAGAAATGTGAGTGAATTGATTGGTGACATTAACCATATGAAAGGATGAAGTTTTTGTGTTGGATACTTTATACGTAGTGAAATTTAATACAATATACTCTTTCATACTAATACCACAAAAAATAGCACAGTGTGAAGTTCTGAAAACAAATGGCAAAAAAACTGTGTTTTTTTTATGTTCTTTACAAGTTTCGACTAGCAGAAGCTATCATGTTGGCTAGACCCACCTTTCAGCTTTGCTAGGTGTACGCTTTTCCTATCTCAGCAACAGTGGTCTAAGTACATTAAGAAAAGGCTTCAGTACAAGTATCCTTCTGTTTCAGTAAAAATATTCAAAGTATACACTAACGCGGGAATTTTATAGTGAAAAGCTTTTACAGAGTGTGCCCAAAGTCTCTTTGGTTCTCATATCCTTCGATCTCTCTCTCTCTCTCTCTCTCTCTCTCTCTCTCTCTCTCTCTCTACCTCACTCCCTTCCTCTCTCTTGCTCTCTCACTTTGTTGTTCTTTGAAAGGGGAAAATGAATGACAGCTTTTCGTAATGGAGCAGTTACTATTTTTAACAATTAAAAAGAAACTTCATGTAAATTTCTGTATTTTTATTTTGTTACTATTTGTCGTAATTTATAGATTATTGTTGCAACTCAATGAATATTGACTTCCAGAAATGTGCATACTTCGCAGTATGCCTCACTCAATGATCATTCCATTCATAACGCTATTTCAATGTTTCTCCTCTATTCCCCAGTTGTTGATGACAAACATAGAATCCTTACCCAGTATGCAACACCTGTTACAGGGTCGTTTCATCATTCGCAATTTGAGACTTTTAGTAACGGCCACCATATTTTCACCTCTATGCATGTTTGAAAGATGTACTCTAAGGAAACAACATGTTTGACACTTACTTGTATCCACTATGACAACCTGAACAACGGAATTGTAGGGGATGTGCTCCACGTAGGTGCAGAAGCAGAGGGGCATATTCTGGCATTCAGGAGGCCGTTCTCTCTGGGTGCAGAAGGTTTTCGGGTCAGCATCTTTCAATTGTGAGAGCAGAGGGGCTGTTGGCTGCACGTAGGAAATATCAGCCCCCATCGTGGGAGTGACAGGCATCGAAGTAGGTCCTGGAACGAAGACATTGTGCTAGAAACTAGTAACAGAGAATATTAACACTCAATTCGTGTTCTGATCCTTATTTCATGCATACGTTACAGCAAATAAACATCATTCGCATCATAGAAGAATCATGAGGACTTACTTATGAATTGATAGTACTGTCCTGTTACAAAAAGCTGGTCAGTCATGTACTCGTGGAACCCAATCGGAATGTACAGGCTAATATTAACAAGCTGAGTGCTGAGGTCCTCCCTGGTAGTTCCTCCGTAGCTCAAATCCTGAACACACAGCTTGTTGTGGCTCCTCTTCGGATCGTCGCAGACCTCATCCAAGGAATTCATCACCTGTGGGGAAAGAGCATATCACATTCCTTGACTCTAAGAAATAATAACTTGCATGAGACTTAAAGCTGTGTATGGACACAATTGGTTTGCTGGGATGAGAAGAAGCCGAGCAGATGATGCTGAGATTGGCGTATGCCGTCGCTCAAATTCACACTTCTCGAAAACATATGCGTCCACTAGTTGAATCACGGAGGATCATATACAGAAAAAAATACTATTGAATAATAACACATCACATAGTTTTAATAACAATCATATGACAAATAATACCTGACATACTCAATAAGAAGTATGTCTCCTCTAACAGAGAATCCCCATTGACGAAGGCTTGACATACTCAGAACAAGAGTGTAGAGTAATTCCTGTAGCAGAGATTACCTCTCTTCTAGCCTGAATACTCCCTGGAGGCGTTTGCTTCTGGGCTAAAGTCTCCCCAAAACATTCCAAGCAGATTCTTTTAGGTTAAGATCAAAGGAGTGAGCTGGACACTCCATTCGGTGGACATCTCGCGGAAGGCCAATCACTGCCATTTGATTTAAATTATTTTACTTTGCATTACTGCCACTTTTGGCTATTCGGGAAGATGAGGATGATTGGTGATAAAATGAAATGGATGAATGGACAATCACAAGCACACCTGGACAGAACAGAACTCAAGCCCCACAGAAGATTACATAGTAGTTGCGAGTTTAAACGCCAGAGTCTCGGTCTGCAAAATGCAGTCCAGGGTGTACTACGTGGAAAAGAAATTAATATTTGGGTCTTCACAAAGGGTTACCCCACAACTGTCACTGGACGATAGGTACGATGTTTAGCGCCTCTATGGAGGAAATCTAGTTCTGTAGCTCTACGAAGCAGGTGGATCGAGGATGATCCCTGTAGAGAAATATTTTTGTGCTTGCGATTCGCAGGTGTCGCTAACATCGCCCCGTTGTAATCAAGGATTCTCGGGTTCGATAGCCGAGACACATGGTGGTTGTAAAATAGTACTTGGCTCCTAATTCAAAGAGTATACTAATTTCACAGAGCAATTATGTACTATGTTCTCTTATGAGCTTCGGATCAGTTTCTCTTCGACTTAAATTCGCTTCACAAATATTCCAAACTGATTCAGCTCGTTCTCTAACAGTCATTTTTTTCATGATTGTGTGATTCAGCTCGTTCTCTAACAGTCATTTTTTTCATGATTGTGGCTCATTCTATACAGTTCGTTACATTAAATCAAGAACTTACCACTCCTTCGCGCATATTGTCGAAGTATCCAGGTGCTTTGGAAAACTGCGACTCCTTAGCCCCTGCGTACATTAGGATTGCAACCTGATTGGGGTAGTTCATCTCAGTGCAAGGTCCTATCCCTTTAACTTGGATCCAATAGGCCCGTGGAATGTCCTTGGTCTCAAGCACAAAATCGTATCTTTCACCTATAATTAAACAATCCAGTGGAAAAATAGTTATTAGTTCGTGGTATGGTATGTTTTTATATACATTTTCTACCCACCAGTATATAACTTGACATATACAAGGTATCATTTTAATGGCGCCCACGGACTGTCGTTTTGAGTTCGATCATTTTTTATATTGTATACTGTTTAGTGTGTCACAGACAAAAAGATAAGAAGGACAAGTGGATAGACTAACCTGTAAATTTCAACCGACCAATGAGATTAGCAAATAATGATATGTAAGCTAAGATACTAAGTCCCATAATACAACTTCCTCTTGAATACGTTGTTTCCTCACTGTTTCTTGTATCGCTAGTTTACTTCCCGTTTGGTTACTGAACGTGTTCCTCGCTTTGTTTTAGAGCACATAATGCGGCTGGTTGTGGCTATGTCATATTTCACATAATATGTGTGTTCCTTGCAACCCTGGCAACACAGAAAATAACGTCACAGATGCGATCAAATGTGTTGGGTTGCCAGCATAAAGGCTGCAAAACGGGCCTTTTCTAAACGTGTGTAGCACCGAAACGACACCAACGGTAAAAAATGTTACTTAGAAAAGTAGTTTGTTTTGACGTCTTCTATACATTTCTGTGGTCCGTGGACGTCATTAAAATGACACCCAGTATTGCACCACTGGGTTCAGTGTTGTCAACAGAATAAAAAACTTACGTGGAATCCTGGCGTCAACCAACTTAAGGAATAGCAAAATCACCTCACCTTTTAACATTTTGTATTGAGTTGATTTTCCACACAGAGATCCGTAGCACCAAAGACAGACGGAACCATGAAGAATCGTGAACTTACATAATTATCTTTTAAGATAGCAGTACCCATCTCCCTATAAAATCTGACAAGCAGACGCTACTATCATTAGACCATGTAAAACAGGAATGAAAAGTGAAGAGAGATTGATTTACCTGAGAATGTAACTAGCGTGTCTATGTACACTGGCTGTATAGGTTCCCCGTCCGTTGCTATGAGCAGCATCCTGTGGTTCTGGATCTGAAGCTGCAGGGGGCAAGCGAGCCCACCCGCATTGACAACTCGAAAGCGGTATTTCGTGTTGGGATTCACATAGTAAACGTGGTAAGGTCCTTTCGCGATCCTGTTGAGGGCGATATCCTGGAATATAAAAGGTCATGTGATCATCTACATATATGCATCTGAGTAAAGAGCTGTGTTCACCATTTCACAAGTTAAACAAATGTATGTTTTAATTTGCATGAGAAACATGTTTGCACAGTAGGAAAAAATCTGTTGAATCTTTTTGCGAGTTTGCAATGAGAGGATACCTCGAGACAGAGGTGATATGGGACGACTATAATTGCCAATCACATTAGATGTAAACCAAGCAGTAAAGTTATATTAGCTTTATTGTTGAGCGTACATATCCTTACTGGCGGTTTTCTATAAGTTGGTACCCCAAACTAAGACAGGGTACCTACATTTTGTAAGAACATTCTTATAGCAGAATCCGCAATACCATTACAACACAATCACAGGAGCTGTGCAATATTGTCTGAGACTTCAGATAGTTCAACTAAGCGGGTTATCACACATCAGTGTTGTGAATGAGTAGCCTCTAGTTTGAGCTTGTTCTGAAGTCTTCCTCCATACATTGTAACAACGTAAAGCGAAGATCAAGTTGAAAATTGGTGCCAGCGTACGCTATCTTTCCAGTCTTGTAATACCGGAACTATAAGTAATCTTTGCAGTCAGCTAGGTAAAGGGTTATCACATTGGAATATCCTCCTCAACAGCAGGAAATAAAAAAAAAATAACTGACGGTGCTATATTGGCGAAACGTCAATATATTCACTTGTTAGTTCAAGCTAACATGTCTCAAATGTACCTTATGACGAACCCTTGTACATACCACGTATCTTCCTCTGCCGTTGATGAGAATACTGCGTGCTTCCAGATTGGTACTCCGTAATCTGCGTCCTGGATATATGTTTTCTCCGAGTTCGTGAAGAGTATCCTGGATGTAGATATAGTGCTCAGGCAAATCGTAGTCGTAGTATTTGCTGAGAGGGTCCAAATCCGTGCGCTCCCTTATGATAAGCGGACCGCTTATCCCATCGATGATCTGGAATCCTGCAAAATGTTAGGAAACTATTGACAGACGTTTGAACGACAACAAAGAAGAAACAATGCAACAGTATCAAGCTGTCTGAAGATTGTACATTTTAGGATGTTAAATAACCTGATATCTCAAGTTGCGGCTCTCTTGGAAAACCAAGACTGAACACTACAACAACCAGATCAACAACATCCTAGCTTACCAGTTTTACTTCCATAAGAATCCAAATGACCCCTGGCGACCAATATGAAATATCACCAGGAAATGCAGATATACGAGGGCTTTTTTCTTCAACATCGGATAGGGCATGAAATCTAAACCACAATGAATAGCAAAATTAGTTTATGGACAAAAGTTACGTAAACGTATAATGTACTTTTCAACGTAATCACCAAGAAGATTCAGACATTTATCGTACCGATGCACCAGTTTTCCAATACCCTCTGTTGAGCCAGGTCTGCACGGTGTCCCGAAGCTCCTAATTGGTGTGGAAGCGCCGTCCTCCAAACCACTTGTTTATCGTCGGGGAAAGGTGGAAGTCACTCGGCGCCTGGTTTGGGCTGTAGTAGTGATCAAACACTTCCCAGTGGAATCGTTGAAGAAGGTCTTGGGTTGACGCAGCAACATGCGGTAGGGCATTGTCATGAAGAAAGACAATGCCTCTCCGTTTGTTCTGGATGGCTCTGCGTTGTCTCCGCAATGTCTCACAGTATGCAGCCGCATTGATTGTGGTCCCCGGCTCCATAAAGTCAACCAGTAACACATCTCGCACTTGGCGGGAGAGTCTTCGCGCCCGTAGCTCAGCTTCAACTGAAGCTTTGGCCTTGGCAGTGGTGTTGGTAATGGCAGGGGGATGCCAATCACGCTGCGTGATGTCCTGCTTCCTAGTGATTTACGGGCCAGCTGGCGGCGCCATCGGAGGTTGAAAAAAATAGCCCTCGTATATATAGCATAACAAAATTGTTTCTTGATCACCACACCAGATAGATGATACGAAATGGAAGTGTCCAATAATTTCTTCTTCATAATTTCTAGTTTGAAGTCATACCTTTTAAAAAAAAGAATGAATATTTTTTAAAAAAAACAAAAATTATTTTTGTAGCTCTCCTGAGTGAGAAAATATTACAGTTATAGCAAAACACAAGTTGTATTGACTAAATTTATTTCCTGTGGGGTATTTATTGTTATATGAACGTAATATACGTACATAGGGTTCGTTAGATTCTTGAAATTCAGTAATTAACTGATTTAAAGAAAATTTCGTACTAAATTGTAATTGAAAGAACGGAGAGCTCAACTACAAATTGTGTGTTTCATGCTGTGGAATTCTCAATTGGCACATTTTCTAAAAATATTGTCCAACACCATAGTTGATTTCGACAGAAGTACTGAGATGGTATTCGGAACTTTGTCAAGGAAATTCAGACATGCGAAATATGCGGTAGAACTCATAATTTATGAGATTTACATTCACAGGTCACTTTTAAGACACAGTCTTGGCCTTGGGAACTTTACAGTACGTTTAGTATAAAATATTGATTAAATAGTTTGTACCTGAATGGGCGTGCCAAAAGTACGTTCCCGATTGCATCACTCTGAACTAGGGGTGGCCAGATCCGGATCCTGGCGGATCCGAAATCCGGATCCGGTTGGTTCCGGATCCTTAGGATCCGGATCCTAAAATTTTTCGGATCCGGATCTGCGGATCCGGAATTTTCAGATTCGGATCCGGATCCAGAACTTTCGGATCCGGATCCAGAACTTTCGGATCCGGATCCGGATCTGCGGATCCGGAATTTTCAGATTCGGATCCGGATCCAGAACTTTCGGATCCGGATCCAGAACTTTCGGATCCGGATCCAGAATTTTCGGATCCGGATCCAGAACTTTCAGATCCGGATCAGGTACTTTCGGATCCGGATCCGGTACTTTTGGATCCGGATCCGGAATTTTCGGATCCGGATCCGTTTTGCCATCCCACATGCGCTTCTTTGGAAAGTAAGAATGTGCTTATAACATATTGTTACCTGCTAATATACATATATATATAATATACATACACACATATATATATATATAGTGTGTGTGCTCGCGTGTGCGATTTGTAATTAATTAATACACTTACAATGGAGGTCTAAGTCTCCCCCTCCGATTTCCATGAAACTTGGCAGGTGTATAGACCCCCCCCCCCCATCTCAAATGTCAAGATGAGGAGAAATTGAAGTGGGGATCTGTCCCCGAAACCACGTAAATATGGCATAGGAAGAAACAGGGGGCATACGGCCTCTCTATACACCTGTCAAATTTCATGGGAATCGGAGGGGGACACAGGGGTCAGATGATTCCCACGGCAATTTGTCCTCATCTTGACATTTGAGGGGATTTTGCCCCCTGAAACAGTTTTTAGCTCAAACAAAAAAACACGTAATTCTTCCTTCGGGCCCCTCTATACACCTGCCACGTTTCATGGAAATCGGAGGGGAACTCAGGGGTCAGATCCCCACTTCAATTTGTCCTCATCTTGACATTTGAGAGGAGGTTGCCCCGTAGAACAAATTTTTTGCCGAAACAAAAAAACACGTATTTCTTCATTTGGCCCGTTTATACACACACCTGCCAAGTTTCATGGAAATCTGATAGGGACACAGGGGTCAGATCCCCACTTCAATTTGTCCTCATCTTGACAATTCAGTGGGTTTCGCCCTGTAAAACCGTTTTTTAGCTGAAACAAAAAACAACAACATGTATTTCTTCCTTTGGGCCCCACTATACACCTGCCAAGTTTCATGGAAATCGGAGGGGGACACATAAATCAAATGCCCACTTAAATTTGTCCTCATATTGACATTTGAGGGGGGGGGGTTGGCCCCTAAAATCGTTTTTTAGCCGAAACAAAAAAAACACGTATTTCTTCATTTGGGCCCGTTTATACACACACCTACCAAGTATCATGGAAATCGGAGGGGGACGCAGGGGTCCGATCCTCACTTCAATTTGTCCTCATCTTGACATTTGAGGGGGTTTTGCCCCCTAAAACCGTTTTTTAGCTGAAACAAAAAAAACACTTATTTCTTCCATTGGGCCCCACTATACACCTGCCAAGTTTTATGGAAATGGGAGGGACACAGGGGTCAGATCCTCACTTCAATTTGTCCTCATCTTGACATTTGAGGGGGTTTTGCCCCCTAAAACCGTTTTTTAGCTGAAACAAAAAAACACGTATTTCTTCCATTGGGCCCCACTATACACCTGCCAAGTTTCATGGAAATCGGAAAGACACAGGGGTCAGATCCTCACTTCAATTTGTCCTCATCTTGACATTTGAGGGGGTTTTGCCCCCTAAAACCGTTTTTTAGCTGAAACAAAAAAAAAACACGTATTTCTTCATTTGGGCCCATTTATACACACACCTGCCAAGTATCATGGAAATCGGAGGGGGACACAGGGTCAGATCCTCACTTCAATTTGTCCTCATCTTGACATTTGAGGGGGTTTTGCCCCCTAAAACCGTTTTTTATCTGAAACAAAAAAAAACACGTATTTCTTCCATTGGGCCCCACTATACACCTGCCAAGTTTCATGGAAATCGGAAAGACACAGGGGTCAGATCCTCACTTCAATTTGTCCTCATCTTGACATTTGAGGGGGTTTTGCCCCCTAAAACCGTTTTTTAGCTGAAACAAAAAAAAACACGTATTTCTTCATTTGGGCCCATTTATACACACACCTGCCAAGTATCATGGAAATCGGAGGGGGACACAGGGTCAGATCCTCACTTCAATTTGTCCTCATCTTGACATTTGAGGGGGTTTTGCCCCCTAAAACCGTTTTTTATCTGAAACAAAAAAAAAACACGTATTTCTTCCATTGGGCCCCACTATACACCTGCCAAGTTTCATGGAAATCGGAAAGACACAGGGGTCAGATCCTCACTTCAATTTGTCCTCATCTTGACATTTGAGGGGGTTTTGCCCCCTAAAACCGTTTTTTAGCTTAAACAAAAAAACACCTAATTCTTCCTTTGGGCCCCACTTTACTGCCAAGTTTCATGGAAATCGGAGGGGGATACTTAGATAACCTCCCTTGTTAGTCTTACACTTTGTAATTATTTAACACTGCATATATTATAATGTTTTATTTTAATTTGTAAAACTAACTGTAGAACAATTGTATAATTTTTGTATAACATTTCTATCTTGTTATATGTGTTAAAGGTTTCATCCTGGAATGGAATGTCTCACATTTATGTGTGTTTTCATTTCCAATACATTCGAATGAATACATATTCGTTTCAATGGCATTTACAAAATCACCTCGGACATTTGTGCACGAGTGTGTTAGCCGATGCGTAGCAAAGTATTTTAGTATTTTAGAAACAACACTTGAAAAAAAAAAAAAAAAAGCCGGACCCTGTGGCCGAGCGGTTAGCACATCGCGCTGCGACGCCAAGGGTCCCGGGTTCGAATCCCGCTCGGGCTTGGTTGTTTGTGAATGTCCATTCATCAATTTCATCATTTCATCACTCATCCCCATCTTCGCAAATTAGCCAAGAGGCACAAAACGCGAAGTAAAATAAACTAAATCAATCAATCAATCAAAAACACTTGAAAAAAATTCTTGTAGGACTAAGGTGTGGTAATATTATAATGGGATTGAGATACGAAACTCTCGGATCCGGATCCGGATCCAGATCCGAAACTTTCGGACCCGGATCCGAAATTTTTGGATCCGGATCCGAAACTTTCAGACCCGGATCCGGATCCGCGGATCCGGAACTCTCGGATCCGGATCCAGATCCGAAACTTTCAGACCCGGATCCGGATCCGCGGATCCGGAACTCTCGGATCCGGATCCAGATCCGGAACTTTCGGATCCGGATCCGCGGATCCGGAACTCTCGGATCCGGATCCAGATCCGAAACTTTCAGATCCGGATCCGGATCCGGAATTTTCGGATCCGGATCCAGATCCGTAACTTTTGGATCCGGATCCGGATCCGAACGGATCCGGATTTTTCGGATCCGGATCCGTTTGGCCATCCCTACTCTGAACCTGTACCTGAAGGTTGTACCCGGGAGAATAGGGCATTGGGTCACCATCGGTACGCCGTCCATATAAGGAGTACCTCTCTGTAGAATGCCATGCCAATGGATAGATGTCGCTGGACCTATCAGATTGTTGACGACATTAACCACAATCGTATCACCTTTACAAACCTGTAAGCGAAAACAAAAATAAAGTTTTGATTTATTAAAAAAGTGGCTCCAGTTTCGAACTTATAAAGCTATAACATACCACAATTGCAACCGAATGCTATCTAGAAAGTGTAGAAAACTTTCATGTACAATTTCTCTCGTTGTTATTGTTAGAAATTAACATATAAGTACGAGGTAGGGTCGAAAAATAGTTGCAGTTTTGGGCTGTTTTACCGTATGTTAGAAGTACTACTTGTTTATATCACCTCATCAATATACAAGTCTTGCTGTCTTACAAGGCCTATACATAGATTGTAAGATGTTTTACTACCCTTAGAACATGCTCCATAATACACACATCATAGTGTATAATTTTGCAGTGAACTAACCTGTATTTCTGGCCCTGGTATCTGCCTGTTGACTGTTCTCACCGCGTACTCATAGCCGTCTCCTGAGACGCACTGAGGTCGGTCACAGTCGTAGTTGTTGGTGACGGAACAATTTGCACAGGCGCTGAAAAGTAGTAACTACTGTTTATATAGATAATGAATAAAAGCATAAATATTGTCTGTCCCTCTCATAAAATCCAGTTTATAGGATGTTTATGCTTAGATTAGAAATATTTATCCCCCTTCTAGACAAGCGTAGTTCAAATTTGAACTTTTGCAATTTTCGTCTGATTTTTTCTCGTCTTAAATTTAAATATTTCTACAACTTCACTTTCTGAATTGAAAGTTAGAATTTGCTTCCTCTGCTTAGGTGTGAACTTAGAAATTTCCTGATTGACCTCTCGGGAATGGAATTTGACATTTCCTCGTTAGGTAATTTGTAAATTCAGAGTGTATAAGCAGAGTTCGAACTTACTCCGTTAACGTTAGGTATTCCTCCACGACGAATTTAAAGAAGCAAATTCTGGGCCTCTTTGTGGAGCAAGTCCTCAGGCACTCAGCTCCTGCAACTATCGGTGGCTTACTACTGCCATACCCAGGTCTATACCCATATCCACCCCTTCCTTCTCCGTTGAAGGAGGAGATGATCTCCTGCAAGTCATCCGACACTACGTACTCCTCTGTCAAACCGTCCTCTGAAAATTCTGAAATGCAAAAAGAGAGATGGCACTTGTTATATGGACAAGGATTGTACAGTATTCTACACACATTTCGCTGAGTAATGTTTTGTTGTATCTTCACTTTTAGTTCGAAGTGAGTTGATGACATTATCGTGTACACGTTAATGAGTCACGTTCCGAAGCGACATATCTGGCTGTCAAGTGGTGTGAATTATTAACATTGGTAAAATGTTTTTACAAATTGTATTGTGTATTTAAAATCCATATAAACCCAACTTCAATCTGCTCTCTTCAAGAGTTAGTACAGACGGACAAAATACCTAGTATTCAGCCAGCGATTTAAAGTGAAATAAACCAAATCGATCAATCAATCAACACTTCTGATAAGTGACTTTTCACATAAGTCATACGATCGTAGAGAAAATCTTTCTTCTAAAGTGTATCTATAGTTGCGGCATTATAACAACACTAATAAAACTTATGAACACTCAGTACTTATTGGTTTACCACTTATCATCTTTGCAAACTACACAGAAGCGAATATAAATATTACTACAACACAACACATCCGTCTATATGAAAGGAAATACTGACTGGCATTCACGACAGACAGGCAGATAGAAAGGTGCCACGTTTTTTCGACGTGGATCTGTTGTCGAAAGTGCGTTGATTAGAGTTAGTTCTATTGGAATGTTCGACAGTGTAATTACCGAAGAGGAACTGGACGAAACATCGAATTGGAAAGCTACCTAATACGTTTGAGCTGGAAGTATATGCATATCCGATTTCGCCGGCAAGTGGTGTGTTACCAACCACTGCACCATCCGCGTTCGAGCGGCACGATAACCAAATGAATACACTATAATCTCGGATGAGCAGACGTGTATTTTAAAATAGAAGAAAATTCCATTGAGGCATCATCTTAAAATTCATACTTACCAGTATCATTATTGCTTCCAATCGCATAACTTATTGTTGTTACAGTCAATAGCAGTGCTGAAAGAAGTATTGTGCTGATTATTGCAGTAACTTGGGAGTGAGAACTTCATAATGTAGGTGTCAGCACATAAGCAATTGGTTGCCTTGAGCTACAAGATAACGTGGATTTCAAAATACACACGTGCATACGTAGGTAATAAAACTTTAACATTAGAAGCTATCTAGACTCCCGCTGTCACTTTCACTAAGACATACATTTTACAAATGGGAAAAGAAACCCGAAATCAAATTTGATTTAAGACAGGCAAGATTAACACTGGTTTTTCAACCCCCATCGAACGACTTCGTATGCTCAGAACTTTATGTATTTACGAAACTGATTTTATTGCTGAAAACATGAAATATGCTGGGCTCTAGTCACATTCAATAAGGTATAGAGTTTAAAGATAGGCTATATACTCCTTTCTCATTGCATCTCGTTAAATTGTAATAGAGTTCACAGAATGTAAATAGAACGCGTTGTGCGGGGGCAGAGACAAGTAAGCCTTTAGGGAGGGCCCTCAGCCACTGACATAGTAGAGGGTTCGTATATGCGTATGTAAAAAAATAAACTACAAAATCATAATGTAAACACTATTATATGTTCATTTCGTTTTCATTCTTGCCTTATAATCTAAGGTCCCGGGTTTGATACTAGGTGGAGGAAAATGGCACAGTGTTTCGGATTCTACTTAAAACTGTAGGTCCAGTCCCGATTAGCCTATCTGAGCATAAAGTGAACTTAAAACAACAAATCGATCACTCAATCAATGTCATGTACCCCTAGTACATATTTAATTGCAAAACCGGGAATGTTCAATATCATATTGTTACTTTAACTTAAAAAGTAGCAATATTTAATCATATCCAATAACATAATTGTTTTCTTTACTATTCATTGCATTTTGACACTGTAGTGAATTTGCATTGTTTCCATATCATATTTCATTCTATAAGTAAATAAATGATATATGTTAAGTATTTTTCATACAAATATTTGGAACACTATATTTATGTAGTAGCTACTTTGTTTATAATTTCAGTAATTTTGGATATGTTTAAATATGTCAAAATAAGATAAGATTAGTTAGTCAGATTAGTTACCTACTTAATTGGAAACACTAGCATCCTATAAACTCGTAAAAACTCACACAAACTATTATTTTTATCAAGTGCGGTGTCAATTCTGGGGCCGGCTCTTGCTGTCATGATCCTCTTTCCGTATTTAGTGCGTTTTCTAGAAGAAAAAAATACATATCAACAACAAGGATAAATTTACAATACATGGCTGCGAACACATAGGATAACATATTTTTTTCTAGGGCTGGTATCGCTATAACAAGGTCTCATTCAGCAGTCATTAAGAAAAGCTGGTTGCCAGATTTTAAAGTTATTAGTGCCAAACGGCGATACTGCGAACAGCGCTCGTGCTTAACAATAGGTAATAATTACACAATTGTAATAACCAGGTTGGCGCGAGAAACGGATGTTATCGATATCACATAGACAAAAAGGCCTCGCGTTCCCCACATATTTTCGATGTCGTCCATCTTGGAGGTGATGTGATCAGCCACGATGCAGTCGTCTTTACACACACCCCCTTCCCTCCGGTACCATTTCATTTGAGGCTGGGTGGGCCCTAAAGCTGCTTCATGTGGGGACAAAGCCGGAAAATTTCCCGTGTGGCAGTCAGGCTAGAATTCACGAGAAATGCAATGGTTTCTTCAACGTATCTTTAATCAGGAATAGTTTATGACTGCATGATTGGTTAAAAATGTATCATTTCCCAGGTATGAGAAAACAGTGACATATAGCCTATACATCACATCACCCTCTTCCCATTTCAATATTTTGAATTGATTTCATTATGGTGGCCACCAATATGGTGGACATCCGGTTGGAACACACCAATGTGGTACCCCCTAAGCCTAACCTGTTTCTATCATGACCAATTGTACCCAGCCTATCTCCTATACTTTTATATGGAGTGTTAAGGGACCGTTATATGTGACTTTGTCAACATGAGATCAAGAATTACACACACACACACACACATAACATTATATATGTATGTGTGTGTGTGTAAAGGTAGGTAGGTAGAGGGGGGGGCCTTTAGTAATATTTTTTTGCGGGGAGGGCAAGATTTGTAGATCCGGCACTGGATATTATATATATATATATATATATATATATATATATATATATATATATATATATATAAAGTGCTCCCCTGTGCTTAGCACCACGCCATGAAGGCGTATAGGGGGTGTGGGGGTAACGCCCCACACTTTCTTGATCCGGTCGTGAGTGGGGGTGATGTGATCAGCATCACGCCCCTGACCGCCTTTACCCCCCAGGGTTTCCCCCAGGTACACATGTTATTCGACGCTGGGTGGGCGCCGGGGTCGCTTCATATACCGCGTGAGGCACCTAAAAGTACCACCTGAAATAGCGAAGAAACCAGAAACAGTAGCAATGTGAGGTTTGCGGGAAACAATAATATCAAATGGGGCTCGTAAATCGGAGGTATGGGGTGGGTCGAAAAATATCGACAAATGGGGCATCTGGAGCAAAGTCATATTTTTTTAAATGGAACGATATACAATAACATGTATAATATAAAATAGCACACGCAGAGAAACACAACGCCGTTGGTCTCATGCATCTACTGCACATAGGAACGAAGATATGGCCATGTGAAAATATGTAAACAAACTAACAAGTGGCCCACTTGACCGTCAGTACCACGGCATGTAAGACTTCTCAGGTGCCTGACAGAATTGCCTTTATGCAGAGCAAGTTTTGATAGCAGGTCCACGAGATCGTGTTAGTTCATAGCAAGCAGTCGTAGTGGTAAGAGCGAAGATTATGGTGTTCACAAACATAGAAAAGGCGGACATGATCCTGATTTATGGGGAATGCCTCAGAAGCCTACCGTGTGTACGCAGAGAGGTATTCGGACAGACGACAGCCATCTCGACGTCTGTTTGGTAAGTTATTTATTTAATTAAGAGACAGCGGAAGTGTAACACCACGAGCATGTGTGCGGAACAAGCCAACTACAGGTGAGGCAGGTGCAACAAATGTTCTCGCCGCTGTTGCTGTGAATCTGCACGTTAGCTCCCGTGAAATTGCCAGGGATGCTGGGATGAGTCAGCGAAGTGTATTGCGCATTCTGCACACACACAAGTTTCACCCATATCATATCTCCCTCCATCAGGAACTTCACGGGAATGATTTTGTGGACCGTGTTCGGTTTTGCACATGGATGTTACGACACGACACACCCGATTTGTCACGTATCCTCTTCACTGACGAGGCAACTTTTACCAATCATGGAAATGTCAACCTAACGAACATGCACTATTGGTCGGTGACAAATCCACATTGGCTTCGCCAAGTGGAACACCAGCGCCCAAGGAGTGTGAACGTGTGGTGTGGTATAGTGGGTGAACATCTCATTGGCCCTTTTTTATACAAGGGACACTGAATGCTGACCGATACATACAGTTTTTACATGAACTGCCTGTACTATTGGAGGACATACCACTTCAGACAAGGAGGGAAATGTGGTACCAACATGACGGGTGCCCAGCTCACAGTGCAAGACGCGCTACAGCATGTGTGGAAAATACATTTCCAAATCGTTGGATTGGACGTGGAGGGCCTGTCAAATGGCCGGCTCGTTCCCCAGATTTGACACCGTTAGACTTTTCCTGTGGGGAAAGCTGAAGGACATTGTCTACCGGGATGTGCCAACAACTCCAGAGAATATGCAACACCGCATTACTGTGGCCTGTAGGGACATTCCCTATGAGATGCTACATTCTGTGCAACGATCTTTGCGTGGGCGCAAAGTGTCCCTTGCCTGTATCGCAGCTGACGGCCACCACTTTGAACACACACTTTGACAGGTTTTTGCTTCTTACGCAGTGGTTCTTTGACATACTGTCATGGTCATTTTCATTATGCTGTAACACTGTCAAATACATGGTGCTGACGATGTCTACTGTATTTTTTCTTCCTTTAACATGTTCTGTCTTCATCTTGTCCAATGGCTTCCGACATCTCATACTTGTACATGCCGTGGTACTGACGGTCAAGTGGGCCACTTGTTAGTTTGTTTACATATTTTCACATGGCCATATCTTCGTTCCTATGTGCAGTAGATGCATGAGACCAACGGCGTTGTGTTTCTCTGCGTGTGCTCTTTTATATTATGCATGTTATTGTATATCGTTCCATTAAAAAAAATATGACTTTGCTCCAGATGCCCCATTTGTCGATATTTTTCGACCCACCCCATACCTCCGATTTACGAGCCCCATTTGATATTATTGTTTCTCGCAAACCTCACATTGCTACTGTTTCTGGTTTCTTCGCTATTTCAGGTGGTACTTTTAGGTGCCTCACGCGGTATATATGAGTGTGTGCGCGTATTATTTATTATTTTCAATAGGGTTACAGTTGATCTTAATTCTCTAAGGAGGACTGGCGCACAAGTCATGGCAACATTGTTTCTTTTCTTAAAGTTAAACTGTGGTACAACAATATGATTGCCTGTTCCGGAGAACGTGGCACCTAGTATGTGAGCACGTCACAAGATGGCAGTGTGATGAACGGTTAGAACCGTAAAGAGGGCAGTGCTAATTCATTTTTGAGTAGACCACCATTGCACGGCCTGAACAGCGTTCCTTTATCAAAATAGCAGTTTTTCGGAAAAGAAATGCCAGAGAATGCCACAGGGAGCTGATGGAAACTATGGAGAATAGTATCCTGCCGTAGTATGCGCCTCTCTTGTTCCTGCAAAGCGTAGCATATCCGTTCGATTGAGAAATATTGACCCTGGCAGATCTTGCCAGCTACTGCTCAGAAATGTGTAGGTAAGCCTTTCACAGGAAATGGTAAGAACACTGGCCTTTGGCAAGAGGTGACGAGAGGCCAAGCGAGGATTTAAATAGGTGCGCATGAGAGAGACAGGAGATCTTTTTACCTGGAATCATCGGAGAAGCAGGAGCTACTGGTCTTATTTCTAAACCGAACAGGGTAAGCTAGTCTACACCCTTTTCTGCCATTCGCATTGCTCACTTCAGTCTAAACCGAATCATGAGTTTATTTTAATGTAGTTTAGATAATTGTACCTGGCCCGTTCAGGGCTGTCTCTACCATCAATAGTAATATCGGGAGGGGCAAGTTACATCCCTATTTAAGATCCCCGCGTTCATGTTGGAACGCTACGAAACTTGTATGTTTTCACTTATAAACACATGTGGCGCGATGCTATCTTTAAGAATGTTTCGCTCGCTTCTCTATTCTGCGTCTGTTACACATGATCTGCCTTGTGCATGCATTCAACAGTTCCACACACTGCCCTCTTCCATTTCTATATTTCTGATTTTCGTGCCATTCTCGCGAAAAAAAAAATAGTTACCATGACTTATGTCCCAACCCTCGTATATAAAACAGCCCATTGGCGCACATGCGTAAAGTGTTAAGGTATACAATTAGGTAATTCATAAATATCAGTGTGCATATAAATCTACGGAGTAGGGTAAAAAGCGAAGTTTCTTGGAAAATGTGTGGGAAGTTGCTAAGAAACAATGTTAAGTCTCTACATTGAAAAGACGTATTACTTTACCTCAGCCTGGAACTGAAACAAAACCGAATTGAAACACAGTTGGGGAACATAGAGATCCCCAAAGTTGAAGCCATAAAACCCAACTACAATGGTATGTGCAAAATTAAAGAAAAACTGCATTGCGGCATCTTTCTCATTCATGCCGGTACAGGAAAAGGAACGAACAGTAGAATTCTATGTTTGGTCCCTTTGTTGTGGCAGGCACGTGCTTCGAGAGGGGGTTGACCCCCTTCCTAGAAATTGGCACCATTTAAGTTATAAAAGAAAGTAGAAATAACAAAAATAAAGTTCAGTTAGCATTCCAACAGAAGTAATCAAAGTAAAAACTGCGTTGGAGAGTAGTGAGCAAGTAGAGTCTCGGCATAGTGAGTAATGCCGACCGAAAGTTAAGCCCCTATCACACGGAACTGGATTTCTAGTTGGAATGACCTAGTTGGCGCTGAACTAACTTTCTAGGTAGGAATCATGGCCGCCTGGCCGACTGCTTGACTGGTTTTGGAGGAATAGGACATGTTCTAATTGCTACTTGCTTTCCTCGACTCGATTCTGTGGAACAGCCAATGAGAGCAAAGTTTCGTCATGTGAAGATAATCTGTGAGTGTGCAAAGGTGCGTTTTTGTCTGTGGTTTCCGAGTGTTACTCCAGCAATGTATAACGTATACAGCATGAAAGGCGCGTTGAGTTATACCATCCATGCCGGTTTTTACATTTGAAACAACTAAAATATGCTTCCATACGTGTACAGTAAACGTTGTAACGTATGTATTTAAGCAGCGCCATTGTTTTGTACCTAATAACGTTTTATACGAAACGTCATTCCTCTCGGTTGAATAGTTAACGGTTTTAAAAATGTGAAGTGATACATTGTTTACATCTCACGCGGCCGCCATTACAACTTCCCTCGTATGGGAACAAAAGTCTATCGACAAGTACGCTGATAAGTATCGTGTGAGGCGAAAACCATCAAATTGATAGCAAGTTCAGCGCCAACTAGGGCATACCTACTGGAAATCCAGTTCCGTGTGATGCGGGCTTAAACTAATCTTTCCCAAACTTGTTCTACGATAGTTTCTAATCAGTGGCGTGCCCAGGATTTTAGAAAAGGGGGGTTACGTGTACTCTTTTCAGTAGTTAATCGCAATTTTGCCATCTTTCCTGCCTTTGACAATGTTTTTTTTTTAGATATTCTGGGCCAAAGGGCCAACCCTCACCACCACCCCTCTCTCCCTCGGCTACGCTACTGTTTCTAATGGACGATGGCCAGTCAATTATGAAATATATGCATATATTACAATTTCCAGGGATAGCCTAAAGGGAAAGAACTGAGTAAAAATGCTTAAAAAACACCACACAGCAAATTCGAAGTATGGAGAACACTATTTTACCCCACATGGTTCTATAATACAGTTTTTGTTTTAGGGATATTTTTAAAACTCTCTGCGTCTGTAATTTAGTTCAAGTTATACTTTTGTGTCTGAGTGGTTATGTAATGTAGTGCGCTTCGAGGTCAGGAGTTCTTGGTTTGAATCTTGAGTATAGCATGGGTCTTTTCGTCAATTTCGTCTAATCATCATTCATCTTATCGTTTCGGTTAACCGACAAGGTGCGACCTGAAATAATCAGAATACAAATACAAGTTGCATCCACTGGGATCATAATTCATGTTTATTTCCTTGGTAATGTCACTTTCCCTGTGACAAATCTAGGATGTTCTTCCCAGCTGTGGATTCCAATTTCTCTTTGGAAAAATACTCCTGAGGATTTCTTTCCTATCCGCCTTCTAAATGTGTACAGTTGTAGACTAAAGATAAAGGCGATTTGCGTGAGTGAAATTATGTAACGTTTTTGGTTTTACGTTATCTCCGGAAAGACATGGAAAGAAAATGAACAACTAAAATTGTAATGTTACAGTTTAGTATTTAGAAAATATGCAGTGGGTAGTGGGTGGGGCATTGCAGTAACAGCTCTTGAATCATCAGGATGTATATTTTTAATAATCACCAACTCCCAAGAGTAAAAAATTAGCGATGCAAGGGGGCATGCAGAAACCGTATTTTACCCCACATGGTGTGGGGATCGAACATTAAATTTTTGGATCTGGTACACAATTTTGTATGTACGTTTTGGAAGTCGTAGAGGCTTGTACTGTCGATGGGTGTTATGACCATAATCCTACGTTTCTTCTCTCCTAAAACAAGTATCGGATACTTGAAATAGTAGTGAAGTAAAATGTAGCGCCGACAACTAAATAAGAAACTCGTTGATATTTATATTTTTTTGTCATTTTACGTCGCTTTTCTTCAACGTTTGCTAATCGCGATGATGATGGTGAGTGATGCTGAGATGAAATTGATGAAGGGACACTCATGAAGAACATTCATGCCAGGAGCGTAACGACAATCATGGAGGCCCTGGGGCAGACTTCTCGAATGGGGCCCCAGTTACTGCTATTATAGTGGCTGGATATACGAATACAAAAAATGCGTAATTTTAGCATATGAGGTGTAAGGAAATATAATCATCTTTATTATCATTAAATATGTTTTTGTTTTTGATAAATGCTAGAGACGAATAGTAGAAAATAATAATAAAGTGGATTGATTATTAACAATTCAATTACATGTTTTTGTTATAGATAAAAATTTGAACAAAAGCATCGACTACTTTGTTAAACTTAACCGCCCCCGTGGCGGAGTGGTTAGCACATCGCGCTACAACGCCAAGGGTCCCGGGTTCGAATCCTGACCTGTGCATGGAAGTTTGTTAAACTTAATAGTTTTTGGTTCTGTCGTTTTCAGTGGAAAATCGAGCGAGACCACTAAGACGTTCTTGACTTTATTGTACTTTGTAAATATGTTTTTATTATAATTTTATATTTAGTCAATAGACTAAACTTTTTCCTGTTCCACAAATAGCAAGAGCAGAGCTTCCAATCTATCCTGCTTCTGAGTTGCTCTTAATTTAGTTTTAACTTGTGTAAGCTTGGAGAAAGCTCTCTCTCACACGTGCAGCTTGTGACAGGTATTGATGAAAAGCGCTGTAGTACAGAGTAGAATGCAGTAAATATCTTCTTTCTCCAATGACATCAAAAAATCGAAAATCTATAGACACTCGTTTCATCAGCGATAATGTACACGTTTGTACCAAGTAATGACATTTTCAACTTTTTACAAACTGCCGCTTATTTTCTCTCTTATTGAAATATCTGTATTTAATTCTCTTTGATAAAGCAGCCCATTAGGGTGTGCCTAGGCACACCCGGCACACCCCGTAGCTACGTCTATGATTACAACCTTAGTGACAATGAAGTTCGACCAGTCACAAATATAGGAGTGCGTTGTGAAAGAAGGAGAACACATGCATATGCTGAACATATTTTATTCAGCAGGCTACATGGAACAAAGGAAAACATAAATTTCCGCTGCAACGCAGCAATGTATGGTGTCCACACAAAATAAAACATTTTCGTCCATCTACACGTGACATTGAAGTTCGACCACTGTTAGAGGGGATCCTATTTACCATGGTGTGACGCCGCCCCGTCGGCGAATAACTGTGGCAATGCGTCGGGGCATGCTGCGGTCGAGTCGTTCAAGGTATTCCACATTGATGCGGTGCCATTCCTCCTGCAGGCAGGCGATAAGAGCAGCCACTGTCGTGGGTCCCCTCTGTTGCACACGTCGCTTAAGAACACGCCACACATTCTCAATGGGCGAGAGGTCGGGACTTGATGGTGGCCATGGCAGAGTTCGCACGTGATGGCGAGTCAACCATTCTCTTGTCAGCCGCGCTGTATGAGGCATGGCATTGGCATTGTCGTGTTGAAAGATGAAACGCCGCCTGTGGAACAGGTGCCTTCGCACTGTGGGAAGATGCCGCTCCAGTATGCGTGTATAGGAGTGTGCATTCACAATGCTTTCACAGACGTGTAGTGGGCCAACCCCAGATGCCGTCATGCATCCCCATACCATCACTGACGCAGGTTTCTGTACCCGACGTGCATAACATTTTGCTTCATTCTGTTCCTCCTTCCGACAAACGACTGTTTTCCGTATTTTCCCATACACAACATTGAAAATGGATTCGTCCGTCCACAAAACCCTGTTCCACTGCCGAAATGTCCATCCCCGGTACATTCGTGCCCACCGTAGTCGATTGCCTTTGTTCAACATGGAAAGGAAGGGTTTACGTTTCGCCTTGTACACTCGGTAACCGCATCGCTGTAGGTAACGGCGAAAGGTTCTGGTTGACACTTCAATGTGAAAGCGTTCTTGAGTCCACAGTCGTATTTCGGCCACAGAAACATGATTGTTGGTCTGGATATAGCGCCTAAATATCCGTAGGTCACGCACGCTCAGCAGGCGTTTTCGACTGGGGGCCTTACCTGGCTCTGTAGTACCCGTATTTTGGTGGTGTTTGATGATGCAGTGGACGGTTGACTTGGGTAAGTTCAGTTGGCGCCCTATTTCCCGTTCACTGAGTCCATCCCGTTGCAACTCCACCACTCTTCTCCTCACGGTGTTGTCAATAGGTTTGCCCCTGGCCATGGTGATGATGCACTGCGGTTCCTCGGTGCACAGCACGCGCTTATATACGGCGGACTCCCTTATCGTGTCCGTGACGTCATGCTTATGTCGAATGCGCCACTATCTGAAATTTTCCGTATGGGTTTGGTGCCTGGTCGAAGTTCAATGTCACGCGTATAGTTCTCCGTTTTCGTTCTTTACGTGACCTTGGGTGCAACATGCTGGGATCACGATTCTTGCCTGCTCACACGCCTCCTCTTACACACATGCGTCACTTCTGCGGGTCCCCCATTCCACCGCCTATGCCTCTGTGCATTTAATCACGTATTCCTTTCTGGTCGAACTTCATTGTCACCAAGGTTGTATATCCTCTATTAGGCTACTCTAGCAACATAACAAAGGAACTTATTGATTTTAACATTTAACTTATCTGCCAGTTGTTGTCGTTTGCGTATCGTCTTCGTCCAACAGTGCTTGCAATTCGGCGTCTTGGAATTTTTTCGGCTGGCCCGGGCGATCTTTGTCTTTCAAGTCGAAATCACCACTTTTGAATCGTCGAAACCAACGCACACATGCATCTTACGTTAGGACATTGTCACCGTATGTTTCCACAAGGATACGATGGCTTTCACTCGCGTTTTTCTTTTGATTGAACAAGAAAAGCAGGACGTGTCGCACATGCTCCTTATTTGGTTTGAAGGTCGACATGTTTACCACCTAAACCCAATGTCACGATCACTCGCACTCGGTTGCACATCCACGGCATTTTGACAGGTACTGTCCTGGCAACACACTGACGTAACAGTTGAGACTGTGCACCAACCCTTGCTTCCAGTGCCATCCAGAGATGAAATTAAGAATTATTAACCGGCACACCTGGTAATATCCACCGGGGCAAGAATTTACGATACCAGAAAATTGCAGCTTGTTTGTTGTTTTCAGTCAATAGAATTAAAGCGGGAATGCACCCAAGGCAGCACCATGACATATTCTTTTAGGGGAATTTTGTATAATGGAAATTTGACAATAGTTGATTCAGTTTTGGACGGAATCTAAATGCGTGGGTTGGAGATTTAGGAGTAGCAACACTGCTATATACACACCATGAAACGAAACAGCTTCTCGCTTATGCCACACATTAGTTTGATACCTAACCTACCTACCAGTAAATGGACTCTTCCTTCTAACACTATGAGCATGCACCGTGACGAGAGGAATAAGAGTATCGTTGGAGTTGGCGTTCTAAAGTTCTGTAGTCAGAACCCCACTAATGTGAAAATTATAGTGATTCTTGTGTACAATTGTGATGGTGTTATATTAACTCATACTGTATTTCAAGAACAGACCATGAATGCACAGTATCACTCTTTATTTTTGAAACATAACCTGCATTGCGAAAGAAGAGGCGACACTTTCTGCTGAATTCTCCCATCATTTTGCAGGACAATGCCTAGGCACTTGTAGCTCAACCTGTGGCTGATTTGTTAGCTCGATGGGGCTGTTAGATGCTCTACCATCCCCCATACTCCCCGGACGTAAGCCCCTACGACTTTGATGTGATCCCTAAGATCGCTTCCCCATGTAGCACACAAAGGTTGGGCCAACGTTGGTAAATGGTTAGAAATTTTTTGTGCCAACGGTTGGCGAACTGTTGGTGATGTCCGCCTTGCCATCAATCTCCCAACCAACTATTTCCCAACGTTGGCCCAACTACAATGGAAAAACTTTGCCAACCATCTTCCAACCAAATCAATTTCCCAACGTTGGCCCAACTACAATGGAAAAACTTTGCCAACCATCTCCCAACCAAATCAATTTCCCAACGTTGGCCCAACTACAATGGAAAAACTTTGCCAACAATCTTCCAACCAAATCTATTTCCCAGCATTGGGCTAACTACAGTGGAAAAACCTCCCAACCATTAATACTCAAACGAAAAACCAACATGGCAATGTTGTTTGATTATAATATTAATAAATATTTTACAAACAATTGCATCATTTCTTGTATGTATAAAAATTTATTAAGACATTTTCAAACACTGGAGAAGAATACAAGGAATGATAAAAAAAAAAACTTATGTATTTATCATTATAAAAGTAAAACATTTCTTAGCGGAGCCAATAAGCAAAATGAATTTCACATATACTATTCATACATTATAAAAAAATAGCAAGATGCTATTGTATTTATTGAAGGAAAAAAAGGTGCATGAGGTGGACAATTCAGGTGTCAAAGAACACAATGTCATTTGAATAGCATAGCTTATTATTACAAAATGGAATACATCCAAATGCTGATGTGTCAGCGAAATCTGCTGTAATATACTTTTTATGTAAATAAATTGAGGATACAATAACTCTGTTTTTATATTATTTTACCTTAAACATAAACAACCTACTGCTTGGAAGAGATGAAGTGAAAATGTCCAATTTGTTAATGAAAATGTTACAATTTAAATTATACGTACAAACCATCATTACTACAATCCTTTTCAATGGAATTTACATCATCATCATCACCATCTTTCATTAAGAAGCAATCATCAGGTGAGGTTGTTCCCACAATACAATTCTCATTTTCATTCAAAAGTATAGATTTGATACAGTCATTCCTACAAACAGGGGAATGTTTAATACTATGGCCATTGCTGTGTTGGCCAGATTTTTCTCCTAGTCTTTTAGCTACCTGTTCCAAAGAATTATGTGGACCATGAACCATCTTCCTAATTGTTTTCATAAAATTTTCGAATGGAAATGCAGAATATTCATTTAAAGGACCAAAGTTAGAAACATCTTCAACTACATGTAATAAATTATGAAAATTGTAGATCAAAAGTTTAGGAGAATAATATTCTGTAATATATTTAGCAAAACAATGAAGTAGTTCATGTGCAAAATTTTGCCATCTTTCCACTTTACTAAGGTCTGTGCTGGCCAAAATGTACAGAGAAACATGCAGGACAAGAAAATGATTAAATAAATGCTCTAGCAACACATCTTTCAAAACTATAGTCCCAAAATATAACAGAAATGCTCTAAATTGAGTAGCTTTCCAAAATTTGAACAGCTTCAATGATTATGGTTTTCTGGAGAATTCTTTTGGAGTGTACTGAGCAAGGACAATAAGTCATTCAGAAATCTTCTGTGCATGCAAAGAACTGCATTTACATTTTTTTTGGTCCTTTCTCTACCCATGCACTAATAAGTTTTTTTTAACAACACCAAGACAAATTAAATGCATCCAGTCAAGTGGAACTTGTGAAACTAAGCCTACATGTAAATCAGAAAAAAATGCTTCGAAACAGCTGGTAATCCTCATATTGCATGTTCTTAAAATTTGCATCTGTCCTTAGAACTAAATCATGCTCATACTGCCATGTGGTTCTCCCCAACTATGTTCTTTCCTGAATGCATTTCTCACAGCCAAATAATGAGTTATGAGTAGAGGCACATATTTTTGGTAAATAAAAAAGCAAAATTTTGGTATAAAAACTGAGTCAATTTCGGGTTCAAAAGCGGTAAATAAAATAAAATATCGGTGTTATAGCGGTGAAAAATTGGATCAAAAGTGGTATATAAAAAGACACTTTGGTTTTAAAATTGTGAATATAATCCTAAATTTGATTTAAAAACTACACTTATTCCACAGAATTAACATTTCACTTCTAATAGCCCATTTATGTAGTTATCCAAGTATTAAGTTTATTTCTGTGTAAAGGAGTCAATTTTTGTTTCTCCAATATTAACAGCAGAATTAATAAATTTTCCGGGAATTGCATAACTCTCAGGATAATTCAGACCTCAGAAGGTGCAGTGTCGGTGAATAAACCCTAAATTTCGTGTTTAAGAGTTAATTTCGCTTTTTGCAGTTCATTTCGCATTATTTCGTGACAAAACATGGTCACAAAATGCATCTCACACCTTTCAATAACATGAAAAATTAACACTACAATGTGTTTCTTCAAATTTCGTTTTTTTGTCAAAAACGAAATATGCATGCCCCTAGTTATGAGATAGAATGCACAGGGGCATTTGCTACAATGCAACTTATGAAAAATCCATAAAGTTTACATCAATCAAAAAAACTGTTCTTTCCAATTCAGAACACTCATTAACAAATTCAAGGAAAAAATAATTTGAAGAACTTGGTTTTGTTTCCCCATAATAAATTGCAATGATAAATTGAGCCTTGTTAATAGCCTGATCTAAGATTCCCAGCAAAGGCCAAAAACATTTTGTGGAACATTTATGCAATGGAAGTCCATCAACGTTAATTTTCAGTTAAAAATTGTTTAAAATTTTCATTTCTTTTCTGCTTTTCAAAAATCTGATAATGTGGTGTAGATATTAACCCTGTTTTCTGTGACACCAAAGTAAACAAACAAATCTCCTGAGCATGTTCTCAAGTCTATTGTTCTAGGGATTTTAAGAAGAGTCCTTGAATCTAGAAAAGGTCTGGTATGCAAGGTTGCAAAATATGGAGAAAATCTGTGGTTGCATTATTAGAAATATTGTATTTCTTTGCCCATGAAATTAAGTGCTCTGAAATAGGATGTGAAGCAGTTTCCAAATCTGTTACATTACCCTCACTACTGCTACCACTACATGAACTACTTGAAAAATCACACACTTTCATCACAAGTATTTGAAAATGAACTTGTAGAACCAATTGAATTATGTCTTTAGATCCTGAAACGGAAGGGACTTCATGAAATTCACTCATTATAATTTCTGCAGCTTTAGAAATGACTAGTCTCTCATATCTTGCTGAAAAACTATCACCAGTCTTTACTTGTTAACTTATTTCTTGATGTTCCTGCAGTTGCCTCTTCCTTTCTGCGTTGCTCCCGGCTGCCATCTCTATCTTTGACAAAGTGGAACCAGCTTTGTATCACTGAGCGTATTTCATAATCTGATGCATTTGATGTACATGAATTCCTTCGAACTGAAACTAGAAACAATTCAAACTGTTAGATCCATGGATGAACTCAAATGTAACATACCATATGATATGTGTACTTGGGCCTATCTTTAGTATGAGGATTAAACTTATTCCCTGTCCCATGAAAGGAAACTAATATTGACATATTATCCATGTGGGGTGACATTAATTCTTCACATCTAGACAGTTACCTGTACTATATGCATGGACATCCGCAGGAATTTTTCCAGGGAGGGGCAAGGAAGGTATTTTTTCTAGGGGAGGGGGCAAACAAGGCACATTTTCCACAAAAATAGAGTTGTTCCCTAAAAAAAATTGCTCAAATTTGAATTTATGGTGTTCATGCAACAATTAACAGATATTATTGTGGCTAAAATGAAATCACATGTGTGAAATACATAATTTTTTGTTGACTTTCATTTTCCAGGGGGGCATGCCCCCTTCCGGAAGCCCATGACTATATGGTAGGGAAAGGATGAGAAAGGAATTACAGAGATTTGCCACAATATTCATTTCGTGTGAGTGGTGTAAAACTGCAGGGAAGAAACTGCATGGCTAGCCTGGCCTCATCCGAGATCTAACTCACTACCTCTGAATATAAAGTGAAAGCTCAACTAACTAAGCCAGGATTGCTGAATTGTGAGAAATGAGTTTGCACTTATGAACACTGTTCTAGTATAAGCAGAATAGTTCAGTGTTACATGAAATAATATTAGTTTTTCCTATTAAGTAAATAAGACAGCTGAAGTAAAAAAAAATAACAAAAAACAATGGTAAAATTAAACAACAAATAAGTTTATTTTAGATAAAAATGTTTCTTCTCAGAACACATTTTTAAAATGCCCTTATTGGAAGATTTTTAAAGACTTATGTAAAAGAATGCTCACTGTTAATACTAATGTTCTAAAACTTTCCATCATGTACATTATTTGGATTTTACATCAACAAGTAATGGCCCTACAGCCTAATTTAGTTATCAATTGAAAAAAGAAAAAAAGAACAGCCTTCTAACTTACTTGGTACAAGTTCCAATAATTTCAAATGTCAGAGAGGTATGTTGTTGTGTTCTCCAGTCCAGTTATGACATGCTGCCAATGCATCAGAAAATATTTTTTCCAGAATTCTTTGCACAATTTGCTTTAGGTTTCTGCCTCCAATGAAACTCATGTACAATTCCTACAACAAAACATTAATTCAATCAAGAAGCACTGCACTATGGGCGATACAAAGTACACATTTTATCGTAAAATTCCGATCTCCAGGAAACTTATTTCTTCAATTTTACAGAATGGAACTGAGTTTCTGTACACTTTTGAAAGGTCGTGGAAGTGTTTTCTCCCATTGTTCAATTTATTTGGCCGGTAAATCATGTATTTTTCTAGATTAATGTTTGTCTCTCTGATGCACAAAAGCTGTTGCCTCTATTTCCTTCCACTACTTAAACCAGATGTTGCATGCATTTCATGACATAACCCCCAGTCAGTGTTTCCAACCACGCATATTTGTAACTATGTTAACGTTACATAACCTACGTAAATCTGCATCATTTTTGAGTATGTTAAACTAACAAAGTTAACGTAACGTAACTAATATAACCCTTTTTTAACTAGGGAAGTAATTATTTTTCAGTTAGGAAGGTTGGAAACACTGCATACCCACTGATGATAGACAACGTTAGTCAAGATTTGCCTGCCATATTGTGTGTAACGCAAGCGAAAAAGGAACGAACAATAATTACTCGATATGTGCAAAATTGAAATTATTTTCGTCAAAAAAGTGAAATCCCACCTTAAAGAATCTTTAGCAATGCATAATAGGTAAGTACAAATGTGAAAAATAACAAAATAAATGAATTTGAGACGTCTCCCGGAGATCGGAATTTTAATGAAAACTGAAATACTTCAATTTGCATGATTTTTCCAGTGAAACTTATATTGATATAAAAGAAGCACATGGAGTTTAGAATGTAATTGATCTCCCTTAAATTACAACATACCACTTTGAGCTACAGTCAATTATGCTGAAAATGTTAACTGCTCGATTAACACAAAAAAAAGTTTGACATAAATAATTTCACTCACGGAAATATGTCAACTTACCATCTGCTCCATGTGCTCAGGAGAAGAAAGTAACCACTCTTCCACCCTCTGAATGTCATCCTCTGTTTGACAAGGCAGCTTTAGATTTTCGGGCAAGGGCTGATTTGAGGATATCAATGTTGGATTCAAATTTTCCAAAATAAGCTTCTGATTTTCATGTATTTCTAACAGTCTATTCTCAATTTTTGGTAGATGACGTGAAATAACAGATAAACTACTCCCATGAAACTGGCAAATTGCAATTCTCTTGTCTGACCCAGATGTAGATTGTAGAGCTGAAGTTGCTTTGCCTTCACCTAGAATGAAGATGACAGTGAAAGTAAAAGATCAATCTCTTGCAATCAGTACAATATACATATTACAAATTGAAATAGGAAAATAGCTACCGTGTGTTGTTGTACAGTTACAAACATGTTAGTGTATCTTCCTTCATAAAAAAAAGGTCACAATTACTTAATAAAATTTAAATTCCTAACACATTAGTGACATTAATATGTTCAAAATATTTTTTAAAACTTGAATTTACATTTTACTATGGTATACTACCATAGAGGAGTAGAGGATTACCCCACATTTAAACCTCGCTGCGCTTTGAAATTGCATTTCCATCGGTGGCCAGTAGATGGCGCGGCCGTCTTCTTTTGCTGCTCGCAGTAAATAGGGGGGGAGGTTCATTGTCCCACTGGAGTGTCCTTCACCACAGAAAGGACAGGGGTGGGTTGTGAAACAGGTTTTCTCAAAACGAGGGGGAATATATGTCTTTTTCTGATTTCATGCAGTTCGTGAATTTACGGAATGAGGACTTTGCCAGGCAGCTACACAGGCCCGTAGCTAGAGGGGGGGCAGGGGGGCAACTGCCCCCCCTGAGAGCCTGCTCTGCCCCCCTTGTGAAAAATACAGAACACATTCCTACTTCGAATTCTCACTCATCTTTACAATTATATCATGTGTTACTCTAGCAACATTACAAAGACACTTATTGATTTTGTGATTTATTAGGGTGTATGGGATTCCGGATAATGTCGAATCAGGATTGGGGGGGGATTCCCTTCCAGATTAGACTTCTGGAAATTATTTCACAATTTTCAGTATCTAGAACAGTTGTGATATTTTGAGTAGTATTGTATTAAAGGTGCCTAATGTGTTTGGATGTTTTTCTTGGATGTGTTGCTATGAACTTGGAATTGGTTAAATTTTTGTTTCCAAAGTCTATCTTTTGGTAATAGTGTGATAGAGAGAGGGAGTGGATATTTGATTTTTGTTACTTTGCGTTGCTTTTCTGCCACTTCTAGCTAATCGCAACAATGAAGGATGACGTGAAATTGATGAAGAGATACTCATAAACAGTGCCGCAACTACAGGGGCCAGGGGGCATTGTCCTCTCCCCTTGACCTTGACAGAAGTCCATTATAGGGGAAGCAAACATTTAAGTAAAAAACAAGACTAGGAGAATCTAAGAATAGCAGAACAATTGGATACTCATGATGGAATTAATTTTACGTGTTCCTTGCAGTTTTCTACCAGACGGACAAGGGCACTTGCAAGGGGAACAGAGGGGCAATTGCCCCCCTCGATTTCAAATTTTATACAATTAAAAAATCTTTTCGTAAAATTTTCTTGCTCGCTTCGCTCGCAATGTCTGCTCTTCTAGTCTATTCTATAGTCCAAGATCAGAGCCATAGCTATCTATGGGGCGGCAGGAGTCGGCTCTGGAAGCCAAACGATCTTTATGAAGAAAAAAAATGTTAAACAGAATGCCATGGTGCCCCGTAATAATATTGCACCCTATTAAAATAATTTATTTCTATGAAACTCAATATGAAATATTACTGATGACATTGTAATCCAAGAAGTCATTGATCAATCAAGGGATTCCTATTTGTTTGTCAGGTGTTAAAACATGTATTTCAACTATACTACAATTCACACAATATTTTGCAAAATGGTTAACGTAACCAGTAGGCAAACGTTGTCTGTAGTGATGCAAGAGTCTCCCCTTTGAAGGAAATAAGAGTCCGTGGTGGACTAAGGGACCCATGTTTTAATGTTTTAGCAAGTACAAAAAAAAATGTATTAGCTACAAATGTTTACACAATTCATCAAAGTGTAGATAATATGTAACCATCATTATTTAATTAATTCTATTTTCTTGCATAACACAACACAATGATGTTGTTGGATTCTCGTTAGATTCCTTTGTGTGTAAAAATCTTGCATACTAGAAACTCGAGGGAATCATTATGAAGCATAATTTATAAAGGGTTCCCTTAATCAGTTCTGCAGAGAGGCCCAAAGTTGTTGGTGCATATTAATCATCTATTAACATTATCGACCTGTAAATATCAAGTAGATACAGTCCCTATTAGCCTACCTAGGTATTTATGTTAAACTTCATATTCTTTGGCAATCTGGAAAGGTCATTATCGAAATATTGCTATTTGATGTTGCTCGAAGTTCGTTTGTTCGTTGCAGTTTCAAGATATCATCCCTTTCTGTTACTTATCTCTTTTTGTGGAGGGGGCAAGTGCCTCCGTGTACCCTGTTATATCTGCCAATGCGACACAATATATTAAAAATTTGCCCCCTCTAGGATTGACTTTGCCCCCCCTACAAAGAATTCCTGGCTACGGGCCTGCAGCTACATACCCTACCAGGGCGCGAAATCATTGAAGATTGATTTTGGGGGGGGGGGGCAAGAAGATTGTGGTCTACACAGACATACACAAACTATACATATATATTATGTATGTGCATGAAACTTTTCAAATTTTCTACCAAGCAACTGACAAGAAAGAGCCTATATGATTAATATTTATAATGTTATTAAATATAAAAGTAAATTACTAAACATGTAAAAATACATTAGTATTTAATACATATAAGGGAATTTATTTGATATTTTTTATGTATCAGATATTTATAACTGCCTTCTCGATTGCGCCGTGAATACGTTTTCGCCTTGCAATCAAGGAGTCCCGGGTTCGATACCTGGTGGAGGCACATAGTGGTTCGGACCTCACTTTAAACTATCGTTTGATTGACTTGTTATTGATTTTTAGTTTTGGTTAATATGTATAGGTTTTCTACCTACCTGTGGGTGATCGCGGCGATAGGGTTGAAATAAAACATTATCTCTTATGCCTTTAGAATCGGTTTGGATGGAAGGGGGAAGGGTGCGTGGTATTCGCATTAACACAAGGTTAGTCGGGCCTCCCCCATGGCGCAGTGGTAGCATCCTTGCCTTGTAATCAAGGGGTCCCGGGTTCGATACCCGGTGGAGGCACAAGTGGTTCGGATCCCACTTTAAAGTGTAGGTCCAGTCCCGATTAGCCTTACTGTGCATAAAGTGGACTTAAAACAGCAACTCAAACCAAACCACAAGGTTAGTCGAGCAACTGTGCAGAATAAGGTTAACTAACAATGGCAGTGAGCCTAAAGTATCCCGATGTGACGATGACGTCACAGAATTTTCAGACCGCGAGGGTTGACAAAATCCCATTCATTCTCTTTGCAAAAGGGGATGAGGCCTTGCTCGAAAAAGGTTTTATATCCCTGCAAAAGGGGACCTTCAGGCAGTGGGCAGAGAACACAACGTAACTTGACTGCGGGACAGAAGGGATGCCTTCTTGCGAGGCATAGAGGACCAGTCGTCCTTGAGCGAGGGAAGGTTGGGGGAGAGACGAATCCATTGACCATAGTTTGATGTCGTGCGTCAACGATTTCTTTAAAAACAACCCGCAAACTCCGTGCTGTGACTTCCTGCGTGATGTAGGCTTTGTCTTGGTTGGTACCAGAGGCGCAAACACGAATTTTTGTCTGGGGGGAGGCAAGTACCAGGATAATCGTACCAATAATAATAATAATAATGTTAATAAAATAATGTTAATAATAATGTTGCTAATAATGTTATTGTAACATTATTATTATTATTGTTATTATTGATTTACTTTATTTTACTTCTCTTCTTGTGCCGATCACCACTACTAATTAGCAGTCTTAAAAATATTCCCGAATCAAACGATAGTATTATATATATTGTAATATTGGGCAATGTTTGTTAGAAGTTTTAATTTAAATTTTAGATTAACTGAATACTTAAGAAGAAATGATGCCTCTCGCTCGAGCGCGTTCGTCTCCCGAGTTTTTCCCATTTACTTCTGAAAGAAGTAATCAATTCCACTTCTGCGTAACTATTGGACTTACGACCTTCAAATTTTTATGGGACACTTTACAAAGGTTTATTTCATAATCTATTCATTCAAATTTTCATTCTCACAAATGGTTTGATATTTGGTTTTATTTACATTAAATTTGGCAATGTTCATTCCAAATGCCATAAACAGGCGAAGTCAAAATCGACCCTTTACACGGAACGGGGTCTTTCCCGGCGGTTGGAGTTTTTCCCCCCTCATTTCGGCAGGACCGCGAAGGAAGGGAGGGGTGCTGCTAATGGCCCGCCTGCTTTTGACCACGGAATGCTTGAACCTCCTTTCAGTGTGTTTTACGAAGCAACGGGAGTTTGTGTTATTTGTAACAAGTGCCAAACCTTCGTTGGAAGAGTAAACCTTCAAGAAATGGAAGATCGAAGAGAGAAAAGGCGCAGAATACCATATTCAAAGGTTCCAAAGAATAAATCTCGGAAGGGTGCTCTTCTTCGGAATTAATGGAAAAACCACAATTCATCTCTTTTCATTTAGATCGTTCGGCGCCCAAGGCCGACTCTCGCCACCCCCAGCTAGGGTTCGGAACTTGATAATATTAAGAAAATCAGGTACTGCTAGCGAAGCGAGGAAGAAAATTTTACGAAAAGTATTTTTATTTACATAAAATTTCACAATATTTTTTATTAGCTTTATTTTTACTTCAACTTTTGTTCACTTTTTGGCTAATTTGCGAAGACGGGGATGAGTGATTATATGATGAAATTGATGAATGGACACTCACAAACATCCATGCCCAGGCCGGGAACCCGAGACCCCTGGCGTTGGAGCGCAATGTGCTAACCACTCCGCCACGGGAGCCGGCTGAGTTCACAATGAAAATTGTTTGCATGTCCGGGTAAAAACAAATATTTAATTTCGATTTTGTGGTTTGATTGAATTGGTTTATTTTATTTGCTTTTCTGCCACTTTTAGCTAATCGTGAAGATGAGGATGATTGATGTTCTGATGAACCGACACTCACAAAGAACAACCATGCAAAGCCCTGGCTTCGAACCTTGCATCCCTGGCATTGTTGCGCACAGTGCTAACCACAGCGTCATGTAGGTCGGCGATTTGGTGTATTAAAAATAAACAGAGAATCCTTGTGTATTAAATCATTCTTAAGCGAAGTGATAGCAAGGGACACCAGATCACCAAAAATAAAAAAAATGAAGACAAAATGAAATAAAAATAAAGAATACGGCTTCGGTAGTCTACTCGGTAGGGCGTCTGACTGCCACGTGGGAGACACAGTTTCGAACCTGGAGGTGGGCCTTGTCCCCTCATAAAGCGGCTCTGAGGCTCACCTAGCCTCTAATCAATGTGTATCTGGGGGCAACCCTTGGGATAAAGGCGGTCGGATCGTGGTGCTGATCACATGACCGAGGCCGAGAATGTGTGGGGCCCTACCTCACATCCCCTAAATGTGTGTTATGGCACGGTGTCATATGCACGGGGAACTTTGCTTTACCTTACCTGTGAAAGTAATGACGTCCTATACAGAAATTTATCCACGCACCCCTAACGACTACAAAATTTCTCAACTCTCACCAAAAAATTTTCACTGAAGTCAAATTTATGATTATTTCGGCTCTAAATTTACCCTTACACTTCTGTAAAATTCTAGGTTGACCCCTGGTCATATAAAATCAGTATCGTTCGGCTTGCAATTGCAAAACAGTGAGAGACTTTTTGCTAGCTTCCTAGTAATACAAACTTTCTAGTAGAATCATATCAAATTCTTACTTATTATACTTGGAAAATATATCTACTTAGTAAGAACTTTTCTCCCGAAAATTTTGGCCAGGGTATGAGGTCGGAGGCCACTCACCATCGTGAGCAAATTGGGGAGCTACGAACGATTAGTGTAATCAGGTCGTGGAAACCTATAACAACAACTGAGGGTTCGTCGTGCTAATCACACGTCATCCCGTAACTGGTAGCATGACAGAGGCGGAACCACGAATTTTTTAAATTTTTGTCTGGGGGCGGGGCAAGTACCATAATAAACGTACCAATAATAATAATAATGTTATTATTATTGATTTTCTTTATTTTACTTTGCTTCTTGTGCCACTTTTGACTTATTTGCGAAGATGGGGATGAATGATATGATGAAATTGATGAATTGACACTCAAGCCGGGATTCGAACTCGGGACCAACATTATTATTATTATTATTATTATTATTATTATTATTGGTAGTAGTAGTAGTAGTAGTAGCGGTAGTAGTAGTAGTATCAAAGACGTTATTACCCTCGTAAATTATGCAAAAAGGGGTAGAAGTTGGTGCTAAAGTATTTGTTTTCGAACAAACGATCTAAATTATTTTTCAACACGTTCAATTTCACATTAATAATGGAAAACAAGTACTCAAACTATTTTTGAAAGATAGTAATGCTTGATAAATGCATTCCAAATATAATTCCCTTTTACATTAACATGTATAACTCATGCACGATATATGTTTCGCACATATGCAACACTAAATTGTGTACGTATTCAAAGTTTCTTTAATGCATATTATATACAATATAATATATTATTTAAATACATTACACAATAAATTCATCCATCTCACAATAAACCAACAGCAAAAATTACATAAATTGTGCACGCTCCTTTTCCTCAACAATTGCTCATACATTTAAAACAAAATCAATTAATAAAAGTGTTACTCTCTCTCTGGTAATTTACAATGCATTACAGAAAACAACCTGCGAGCAAGAATATTTTTAGATCCATTTTTTTTTAATTAATAGGGGGCAAATAATTTCACGGGACGCCAACGCATTCTCTCTTTTACAACTTTTTAGCCTCCCCGATGGCGTAGTGGTAACGTCGTCACCTTTTGATGGAGTCCCGGGCTCGATACCCGGCGGAGGCACATGACAGTGCTTCGGATCCCACTTTAAACTGTATGTCCAGTCCCTATTAGCCTTTCTGTGCATAAAGTGGACTTAAAACCACAATTCATCTCTTTTCATTTAGATCGTTCGGCGCCCAAGGCCGACTTTCGCCATTCCCAGATATGTTTCGGGACTTGATAATACTAAGAAAAGCAGGTACTGCAAGCGAAGCGAGGAAGAAAATTTTACGAAAAGCATTTTTATTTACATAAAATTTGAAGTTGTGGGCGGTAATTGCCCCTTGCAGATACATTTGGCCGTCAATGTTTCCCCCCAAGAACTCATTTCCGTCCAAGGTTGGGGTGGGGGCAATGCCCCCCTGTAGTTGCGCCACTGTTGCATGATCTCCCTCTGCTGAGGCATGTGGGAGTGATGCCGGCAGTATCTTGACCTGCTTGGACCTTTGCGCCATGGGTTATAATTATAATTATTGTTTACACGGAGAGAGAAATTGTATTGTATACGCTTCATCATCCTCATAGTCGCAATTAAACTAAGAATTATAAAAGCAAGGAAAATAATAAATACAGTCAGTTTATGTGAATTATAAGACTGTGTTTTCCATAAAGACCTCGTATGCTTTCTTTCAATTTACTTTATCTTGAAACTTTTTCCCATCAAAGTTGATCTAACGGTGAGGTGAATATAAGTGTAATAAACTTAAATATATTGCTCTTTATATCATTAGATTAAGAAAGACGAGATGGAGGAATAAAAATATGAAACTGGGAGGAAGAGCCTCCATTATGGTACCATCTTTGAATTTATCCGGAGTGATTAAGTACAAACTGGTACACGTACCTATATTTTCTACATTTAATGGACAGCCTCAGTGGCCAAATGATTGGAGTTATCGACTCAAAATCTCACCGCCGAAGATTCTAATACATCTGTTGTGTATTTGGTACACACGCAGATCTCACACAAGGTGTCGAATATATTGTCAATGATAAGCACTCATAATTCAACAATATTTAATTGACCACAAAATTCCATTCAACAAACTATAATGAACTCCATTTATACAAGACCAAAACACAATCTGTTTTTACCTACATTTTGACAACTTCAAAGGTCTTATAAACCATACAGACTATTTACGCAATAAGCGTCACACATACGACATTCCCCCGCGTCGATGAAATTTTGCATTAGCAAAATTTTGGTTTTAATGTCTTTACTTCTTTTAACCATAATCACTCAAATCCAATCTGTCAGGTGGTTTTCTTTGCCTCTGACTTCTCCTTAACACTCTTGACTCTGCTGCTTCACGTCTATCTAAATCTATGTTACCTCTTGCAGCTTCTTCCACCACTTCATGATTGTCTCCTCTCTCGTAATCCTTAAACGTATCATTCGCATCTAAATATCTTCCTTCGTGGACTTCTGAAGATGCGTCATTATTCTTATCGCCTGTTTCATCACTATCATGATGATATCCTCTATCATTTTCTCTCACATTTCTCCATTTTATCTGGTTCCCATGCACTAACTTAACATCTTTACCAACTTTAATATACCAAGTATATGTCCCTGCTCTCCGGACAACTTCACCTTGAACATAGGATGCACCACTGGAATCTCGGTTGGCAAGTTTCACCCAAACTTTGACACCTCCTCTGGTATCCTCGCGTTTACTTTTTTCAGGAATATCCTGCAACCGACCTATATCATCTTTCGGTCTCGGTTCAAATGCATACATCATTTCAGCAGGAGATTTCAAATTAACGGTGTTTGGAGCCATTCGGACACAATGTAGCACATCCAGCAAAGCATTATTTAAATCAAAATGCTTGTCATCTCTTCTAGTTTCGTACAATTTACATCTCAGAGCACTTTTTATAATTTGTACGTGTCTCTCAGCTTGTCCATTACTAGCCGGATGATAAGCTGGTGAATGCATCAAAGCAATCCCTTGATCTTCACAATATTTCTTGAATTCTGCAGATTGGAAGGGAGGACCATTATCCGTAACTAAGGTGTATGGCTGATTATACCTTGAACTTAGTCTTGACATAAATCCTTTTACATCCCTGAATGATGTAGAAGATACAACTTCACATTCTGGCCATTTTGTAAATGCATCAACAACGAGAAGCAACACTTTTCCTTGAAAATAGAAAAAATCCATGTGTGCTCTCTCCCACGGCTTAGTTACTTCCTTCCAATCAATGTATTCTTTCTTTTTGGTGTCAGGTTTTACAGCATTACAAACGTTGCACGATTTTACGTGATCTTCAACGCATTTGTCTATACCAGGCCACCAATATCTTTCACGCAATAGTAACTTCATTTTAACTACGCCATCGTGATTCTCATGAGCTTTCTCCAAAACTTGTTGCCTCATTGAATTAGGTACAATAACTCTAGAACTCCACAGCAATATATCTTCTTCACATTGTAGTTCATTTCTTCTTCTTCTCAGCGCTTCGAATTCACTTGCATCTATATTTGGATCCTTAATCTTAGATTCTGGCCAACCTTCCATAACGTACCTTTTGACCTGTTTCAACATCACATCTTGTTCTTGCAAAGTTCGGAAGACATCTTTCAGACGATCCGTGAGCTTGATTGTATTTACAAACTGAATCCCGTCGATATCAACTGTTTCCCCTTGCAATGGCAACCTCGACAACAGATCCGCTACTTCAACATTCTTCTTGTACACAATTTCATATTCATAATTAGCCAAGAACAAACACCAACGTTGAATCCTGGATGAAGCCATAATGGGTATAGCCTTTCCATATTGAAGTAGTTGTTTGGCGGGTAGTGAATCAGTCCATATTTGAAATTGCTTTCCATAAATATATTTTCTAAATCTCTTCACGGCAAATATAATTGAAAGAGCTTCCTTTTCATGATGAGGATAAGCCATTTCATGTTGCGAAAGAGTAGTAGATGCACACTCTATTGTTTTCAATTCACCATTAATTCTATGGCATATCTGAGCTCCTAGACCATAGCTCGAAGCGTCACATATGATTACTGTATCCTTGCTAGGATCAAACGGAGTTAAAGTTTCGGATGACTGCAGTGCTTCTTTAACCTTTTTGAACTGACTTTCACAGTCATCACTCCAATTCCAATGCACATTCTTCTTTAATAAATTGTACAAGGCTGGAATCAGTATAGCCATATTTGGAATGCACCTTCGAAAAAAATTAATGCCTCCCAAAAACGACTTCAATTCCTTCACGTCATGCGGATGTGGACAATTAAGCAATGCTTCAATCTTGCACTGGCATGGTTTAATTCCTTCCGCAGAGAGTTCATATCCTAAGTATTGAATGGATGATTTAAAGAACTTGCACTTTTCCAAATTAACCTTCACGTTATATTGTGCTAACCTGTGTATGACCTCAATACATCTGCAAATACATACAAATCTAGACAATAGAACTGATTTATCCACGCAACATTCACATTAACTTTTCCCAGTAAAGGTATTACATTATTATCAGCACCTTTCAATGTACAGTTAGGTTCAGACATTTGTACATTATGCAAAAACTTTTGATAAAAATCTTTACTAGCTACAGATGCATAGGATCCAGTGTCAATCTCAAACTTGGCTTCATGACCATGTACATTAATATCTATTAAATATGTACGCTGGTTAATGTTGGAATCTAGTTCCCTTGTACACACTTTTATATCATTTTCCGAATCGTTGACCACATGTTGTGATGATTGAAGTTTGGATGCATGATCCACGATTTCTTTTTTATCAACTTTACTATTAAAGTTGATTTGAGTATCATTAGAATGCGTAAAAATAGTGGCAATAAATAAATCTTGAGTTGCAGCTGTGTTTGTTGGACTAGCTTCAGAGTTAGGTGCGGATTCTAACTCAGTTGTATGAGCAACAAATTTGTTATTGAGTTCATAATTTGTGGATTTTCTACGTTCAATGTTAATCCTTTTATAACATTTCACATAATTATGGCCTTGCTTCCCACAAAACGAACAAAAACTTCCTTCATAATGCCCTTGCACTTTGGACTTTGATTTATATGATTTTGAATTATTACCTTGACCATGAAGATTACTTTGCTGATTGCTAAATTGGGAATCAATCTCATTTTTACGTGAAACATTATTCGCTTCATGAAATCTTCTGTCATTGCCCTTGCACTTAATATTATTCATTGTGCCTTTTAAGTTCACTTCACGGTAATAATCCTTCATATCACACTCGAGTTTTTCCATTTGTCTAGCTAACTCAAAAGCTTTCTGGAATTCCATGATATTTTCTGCTATTATTTTCTTCCTAATAACGTCAGACCTTAAACCACTCACGAACGTGTCAAACAATGCAATAGGTAAAAACTCACCATATCCACATGCTTCACCTATCTTTCGGAGCCTTCTTGTAAAATCTTCAACCTTCTCCACATCCAATTGTGTGCATTTTCTTAATTTTAGGCGTTGCACTATAAAATTACTACTTGGATTGTAATAAGAAATGAGCCTATCAGAAATTTCTTTGAACGATTTCTTCTCTGGTAGTATTGGAGAGAACAACTCGCGTAACACTTCATAAGGTTTGGCGCCAATTACAGATATGAATCTACGAACTTTGCTTTCCTCAGATATGTTGAAAACTCGGCAATAATTATCATATCTTTCCAAATAAGAGTTAATGGTTCCTTCATCTGGATCATATTTGTCAAATCCTGGCACATACGCCATGATGCCTACCGCAACGATTAAATCCAATTAATCATAGACAAAACTCACCTAAATCTGTACTACGCTGTTAAATATTTTTCTCGTCGCCATTTAATACATCTGTTGTGTATTTGGTACACACGCAGATCTCACACAAGGTGTCGAATATATTGTCAATGATAAGCACTCATAATTCAACAATATTTAATTGACCAGAAAATTCCATTCAACAAACTATAATGAACTCCATTTATACAAGACCAAAACACAATCTGTTTTTACCTACATTTTGACAACTTCAAAGGTCTTATAAACCATACAGACTATTTACGCAATAAGCGTCACACATACGACAGATTCCAGGTTCGAACTTCGCCCTGGGTAATGTACACGTTTTCTTGAAAATTCTATTAATGTTTGAATTAGTAAGATTTTCGGACAGATTTCATTAGTGTATATCCCACGACATATATTGATCGCTGATCATATAAATTAGAAACTATCTGTTGAAAATATAAATTACTAATTTGCGCTGTCTGGATGTCGTTCAATTTGTCTTTCAAACATGGATTCGTATAAATTGTACGCAATTGAGGCTTTTCAAATCTCATTTCACAGTGGATGTTTTTTTTTTTTTTATGTGGAAGCAATTCTGTGAAGACTGGACTAAATATAATCTAAAAACTAATTTCTGACATAAGAACAGAAATAAGCATAATATTTCTAATGACGCCTTCTTTGACGAGATCCCAAGAGAAGAAATGGAGGACCTCTTCAACCTGGACATTAACGATAGGTTAATTATCATCTCTTAAACATGTAATTCAATTTCTGTAACAGTGCATTAATTATTATAATAGGCCCGAACCCGAAGTGACATTGGAACATGCTCTTCACAGGAATATTAGAAAATGGAATCCAAGAAGTTAAATGAAGATAGAAGTGTTTTAGTGTTCCAAGGTAAAAACCTGCAATTTTGTGACTGTCTTCGTTTGGATATCACTTTAATTCATTCCTGAATTAACAAACTTACGGACAGAAAACGGCAGCAAAAGTTTCACTAGAATAACCTACAAAAAAAGAAGCTCAGTTGTAATAAAATAAGCCAACTATTTTTTTCAGCGAGTTTGCAGATTCAAAATAAAATACCAGGCTGTTCCAGAAGACCTGCACCATACTAGAACGAAAACGAAACACAGAATATCAGAAACAAAGACAGACTTTATTCAGCAAAGTACAGGCCTCCATGTTCAATTACCTTCACCCACCTCTGCGACAACCGTTCAATCTGATGGCGATACCAGGTGGCAGGTTTAGAATTGAAAAACTCACGACAGGCAGAATTTACCTCATCATATGAACTGAAGTGCCGACCACACAGGAAATGAGAGAGAGCGAAACAAACCGTAATCCGATGGTGCAACTTCCAGACTATAGGCGGGATGAGGTAACAACTCAAATCCGTCAAGCTCAGCTAGTGTGTTGGTCACTCTTCGAGACTGGTGACTGGGAGCATTGTCATTTTGCAGCAGTAACCTCTTCCTCCTCGTTAATGCCGGGTATTTCCCGTCCAGAATGGCATACACTCGGCGTAATTGTTCAGAATACATTTCACCTGTTACAGCATGGTCTTCTGGAACAAACTCATAATGGACAATCCCGTCAATATTCCACCACACACTCAGCATGAGCTTTTTCCCAAATCTGTCCTGTTTCACATGGGCGATGGCCTCCTGCCTTCTTTTCACCCACTGTTTACGTGTATCGGGGTTTTCAGAAACACATACTTCTCGTCTCCTGTCACAATTCTCCTCCAAAAACGAAGATCATGCGGGTTTTGTAGCAATGTCTGGCAAATTGCAACTCTGCGCTGGGCCTGCACCTCTGTCAGCTCGTGTGGACTTTGTCGAGACTGTTTATTGGTGTAATCCATGTCATGCAAGCGAAGTTTTACCGTCGATTTGGATGCCCCAACCACTCTGGCTAACACGTGTGCTGGATTGTGGTGTAGCATGCACAGCATCCTGCAGAGACTCGTTAATGTCCATCGGAGGTCACCCCGTGCGGACCTTGTCCGCGAGGCGTAGATCACCCGAAGCGAATTTTTTAAACCAACTGGAAGCTGTCCATCGATTCACCACTTCTTCGTTCTCCACACGACAAATTTCCTCCGCTGCCGCTTTTGCTGTTAGACATTTTTTCCATAAAAAAAGCTAGCACTGCACGAAGTGCAATTTGGTCCTCACTCATCGTGCCCACTTTAATTTCAAAGGAACACTCGCTACACATGCTGCGCGTGCCTTCACTTGATCCCACGAACCTGTCCTCTATGCCTGCCAACAGCCTTTCACCGGTGGCGCCACCTACCCTCGCAAACTTCATCTCTTGGGGCTCAGTGTGCTGATGGTGCAGGACTTCTGGGACAGCCTGGTATTAGTGTTGAACTAGTGTTTATTGACTAAATTATATATTTTACGCATGCACATATTTGTTGTGTGTATATGATAGGACAGGGTTTCGCCGATAAGCTGTCATTCTTCTGCAGGCTTCCTGCTTAATTGACTTCTATAGTGAGTACAGTTTTAATTAAAATTATTGATTTGATTTGCTTTCTTTTACTTCGCTTTTTGTGCCATTTTTGTCTAATTTGCGAGGATGGTGATGAGGAATGATATGATGAAATTGATAAATGGACACTCACAAACATCCATGCCCAGGCTGGAATTCGAGCCCAGGACCCCTGTCGTCGTAGCGCGATGTGCTAAGCACTCCGCCACGGGGGGCGGCAGTTTTAATTATACAATTAAAATCAATCAATTTTATACGGAATAATATTATATATTTTTATCAGAAAGGGGTTTGTCAATAATAATGAACAGAAATTAATTTAATGATGATGGCTTGAGGAACTTATATGCTATAATATTGCATTGGTCCAGTGATTGGTAACTAATTTAAATTTATATTTGTCAGTCTTTATGATTATACCACACTTTCCAATTGTTAGTATACACTATAAAAAAAATTAAAAGTATTTACGAATAAATTTGTTGGGATTGGGCATCGTCCTATAAAATAAAAAAATACTAGGCCGAGGTCTTGAAAAGGTTGAGAACCACTGGGATAGAGTAACCAACCTACCATATGCTCTGTGTTCCTATGGACACAAGCAAGTGGAGAATAGAAGCTGCTGCGAATTTTGTCACGCTGCCCCTGCCCATGGCTATAGTGAAAGGCCGAGGCTATTTATTCTGGAGGAGGCAGTTCACTCCCCCTCCCCTCTCTCTCAATCCCTCCCATCGGGCGAAACACTAGAAACCACTGCCCGCTCGGTCCCGTCGATTCTCGAAACCTGTTTTGTTTACCCTCGGAATCGGAAAGTGAGAAGCCGACCATTTAGTGAGTTAATTGTACGCTGTTACCAAACTCAATGTAATTAAAATCAAGTATGAAATCATTATTGCTACAGAGAATTTGAGTGAATAGATTATGAAATAAACCTTTAAAAAGTGTCCCATAAAAATATGAAGGTCGTAAGTCCAATAGTTACGGAGGAGTGGAATTGATTAATTCTTTTACAAATAAACGGGGAAAACTCGTCTTTCTAGGAAAGGGAGGGGGAGACGGTCGCGCTCGGGCGAGGGGCATGATTTCCTCTTAAAATACTATTTTTATATTTATAAAGTTACTGGACAAATGACAGTTATACAAAATTTTATTGCTTGAGACCTCAATTCGAGATGTTGGAATGAGCTCTAATTTATATGACTGAAAATGTAAGAACATAACCATCAACAAAATTTTCAATATGCAGTTATTCTCACAAAATACTTTAAAAATGAGTATTTCACAAAATAATCGTTTATTTTTTAAAAATAGATTTATTGATTTAGTGTGAAAGTTTATACTATTTGGAGCACTTCTGAGAAAACCAGACATTCATAGGCGTCACCGTTCCCGAGAAATATCAAACCAAAATAAATCTAATACGGTGGACTATTTTGAACATGGGAGGCATCGGCACGCACATAGCGATTGGCTCCTCGACTGAAAATTCCTTAAATGGCATAACAATTATACTACCAAGTCTCTTGCTTTTATCAAAAAGTGTAACAATTCGTCAATCATTAGGGACTTAGCCGCTGGACAGTGATCAAGATGGTGGGTACAAGTCCTCTATTTGGAGACACATCTTATGGCGATTCTTTGATTAAATACATTAAAAGTTATATCAGTTTAACGCTTATAAATTAGGCTATAATTTTTATTCCAAATAATATTCTGTCGCATAATTTATTTGATAGTTACAATCGAGAAAATTCTAAAAGTACAGGAAGACTTGTCTCTATTTTACAGGGGAAGACAAGACTTGTCTTTATTTTAAAATATGATTTCTTACATAACGTGAAAACCACTTACATTCGTATCATTGTTTATCCTTCCAATTTTCATTTATTTCGAATTGAAATAAATGAATATCCCACATCTATCACCACGTGGGATCGTACTACGGGTAATGTAGCTCATTCATCATTCATCACCCCAACTATTGGCACACTCGCTGTTCATGGCAAACCTGATGGTAAGGTGCAAGTAGTACTGACTAAACACATACGTGTGGCTAGGGTTAGCAGATCGCTGTAAGGGAAATGTAGGACATGCTATCCAAAATGTAGGTAGGACACAAAATATTCTCAATAAATGATAGATATTTCTATAGAACACTTTAGAAAGTAGTTGAAAAGTGACACTTTTCAGTTTTAAAAAAAATAATTCTTAATGAATTTTTAAATGCAAAATTTCAAAACTTGCAATCATACTAATCAATGCACCTCTCACTACATGATTTAAGCGGTACTTCTCAGAGGAGACAATCTTTATCAAAATTTCAGGTTTAGCCAAACTATATTTATGTTAGAGTGGACAGTCAAACTCTTTGAAATTATAGGGACCAGCACCAAACAAACATTTTACAGACTTCATGAAAAAATAATTTCTCTCGTGAGTCTGTTGTGCTGATGGTAATGAAAGTACTCTCTCAACATTTGAATTATGACCTGTAATGGCAAACAAATATTCAGCAGTTACCGTAATTGAAAATGGTTCGAGAAGTTTCATCTTGAGTAGTGTCCAGGGTGTCTACCAAAATAACACATCCAGAATTCTTGACCTTTTCTGGACTTTTCTATACCTTTTTCCGTTTTTCTTAATGTCTATTTATTCGACCGCTACTTAGGTAAAGTTGAAAATTAGTAATTAAGAAAATAAATATTTATTTAATGAAAAACCCTACTAAAGAGCCTGAACTGTGTTTGGCAGATAAGCGAGGCTTTGGCGTCTACTCATGTGGGGCTTGTGTCGGTTGTCCCTATATGTTTGTGACTGTCTCTTCATCCATCTTATCTTACCACCATTCATCCTCAACTTCGCGATTAGCCAAAGGGACAGAAAAAAGTGAAGTAAAATAAACTAAATCAACCAATCAGTCATTATGATAGCAAAACTTCTTGACCACAAGAATAATTTATTGCCTTTTTATTGACTTCTTGACCTACTTGTTAATATATTTACTTTTTTCTTGACTACCATGACTTTCTTGACTGGCAGACACCATGAATAATTTTGTTATCTATACCCCTGCTTTACAATCAAATTGTATTGAATATTGAATCAGAATGGGCAAGACCTTGTTCCATCAGTATAAACCCTAAGGCAAGAAATTCTGCTCAGGCATTGAACAGTGACGTTATCAGAAAGTGGTCCCAAAACTTTGTTCATTAAGTGCTTCCGTTTTCCTGTTTGTTTAATAGCAGGACAAACTTTTTTTGGGGGGGGGGGGCAATGACTCATGGCCGCGTTCACCAACTCCGATTATTTCGAAGTTCAGATGAACGAGATCAATTTTAATCCACAATAAATGAACTTGGTTTAAGGATTTGCATTGCACCAACGAAAAACGACGTTCAGGAGATTCCGTTCAACTGATCCGAGATTAATTTGTAAGGCTATACCTGATTGGTTGGCTAACACAAATTACAACCAAGAACTCCATAGAGTAATGTGATGTGGTAAAGTATCAACATGTAGGAGAAGAAGATAATTCGGGCTGCAAACTTCTCTGAATTTGAGAGATGTACTAATCAACCTTGTCAATATGTACAAGGATGTAGTGGAGTGTAAAGAAATAATGATATTAAAAAAGAACTGACGGCACAACACAAAAGGAGGAGAAAGCATGGAACCTTCTTCTACGGGACTTTAATGCCTTACGAAATACATTCCATTTTGAGAGAACAGTGTACGCTGAACCTCGCCCGCAATAAAGATATATTATTATTATTATTTCTATTATTACTGTACTGTGGTAACTATTTGAATTTTTCATTTCTTAATTCTTATATATTTATATTGTCGTGTCGTGTAAATAGCCAGTAACATGTATTTTCGTAAATTTATACAATCATATTTCCAACACCATGTAGCAATATCGTAAACATTGCTGTGTTCTAATTTACCTTGCACGTAATATATGACATTTATATATGTTTTGTGTTCTGGGATAGAAAGTACAGTATTTATAAATATTACAACTTTGCACCACAGAACCACAAATTATTATTATTATTTTAGCAGTTTTTAGTTTACATAGTTCTCGAATTATCAGCATTGTACATCCAACATCTCTAGCGTTTGCACGCCCTCGATATCACTTTCCGCTCTTTTTATATTAAAAAACAACTGCCTGCAGTCGAAGCGTCAGTATCGTGAACCAAGATCACACACCAAAACGATCGCGAATGGCCGATCAGAAGGTAAACAAGTGTTGAACCGTCTTCGTGCAATGGAATTTTCCAGTGATCCTTTCCCGATCCGAGTTTAAAATTTGATCTTCGTTCGTGCACACGGACATCAATGACTGAAGCAAAATAAATTTCACTATTGAGTTTGGAAGCGTAGTCCATAGACTTGTAACTAGCATGATTTCTTTCCGTTACCTATTTTCCTAATTAATATTTTGTGACGCTCAAAATGTAGGACTTTTATGATATTTTTCAAATTCCTCCCGGACGCCGGACATAAGGCTAAAATGTAAGACATGTCCGGGAAAAACCGGACGTCTGGTAACCCTACGTGTGGCAAGACACACCACTAGAGTTTTAAACCCCCAAAGACTGGATCAACATGGCTTATTGGAAAGGGTATACTTGTCTCTGCACTACAGCTGAAGATATGCGATGAGAGGTTACGCTCGAGACTATACAAAGAGTCTGACTTGCGACTCGTCTCGACACGGTCTTCCCAAGGCGTCCTCTTATCTCTCTTCGTAATCCTCGTACTCGCTCCTCGATTGACTGACTTAGAACTGACCACTGACCTCTCTCCTTCCAGACATTTATTCCAATCGAATTTACTCAGTAATGCCGACTCAGTTATCTGTAGACTCTTCCTTGATTGCGATCGTTTACACCTGTTTGCAACGACGGCGATCAAGGAAGCTCGGCAATGTCTGACAAGACATTCATTCCTTAGATGGTTCTAGCAATTTCCTGATTTGGAAAGTGATGGCTAAATGTCTGGGATTTTAGAGTTCGTTGTACGTTACATTTAAAAGATTCTACAGATCGTTACGATGCCCCTCTCCGGAAAATAATTCCTTTGAATTCGTCTTTATATGTGATCCAATCTTATAGGGGCATCGTTCATTACCAAAACATAAAATCCTACAGATCGTTACGCATTATTGAACAACGAAACATTACCTTTTCTTCAGTCTATCTAATGAGGATCAAAAGTTTAATAGAAAAATAACTGCTTAGATATAAGCCAGTAACTAAGAGTCTGTGAATCCGATGCTTGAGGGGAAGCACAGGGGAGAAGGACGTGAACTTTTGAGATTTTTTTCTTCTAGTAGAGGTCTAACAACTGACCAAAATCCATCTTTTACGGAATCATTCCCAACATTCGTCGTTTTCAACTTTTTTTTTTTGTTTTGGCTAACACAGAAGTTTTCACAACACTCCCACATCTCGTCCCCATGAACGCGGCTAAAAATATGAAAACAGTAACGTATAAATTAACAATAACAGCACAAAATAAAGGCAATTATCAAGAGGAATATCATCTGTCCCTGAACAGTACGTATGTATATCCTCTAGCGCGACACAAATGAAAAGTCTCATTATAGCTCAGTTCATTGCTGATGCAGGACAAATTTCAAATTCATTTTTCTCTCTTATATAAAAAAAACCTCGATAAAACTTTATTAGTATGAAGAGGAAGGATGGTAGTTAAAAATATTCAAAAATGAGAAAAATCGATGGGGGGATGTTTTGAGCTGTTCAAACTTAAAATTTGAACATTTGAACAGTGTGTTCAAATTTTACAAAGTTTCAACATTTTATCATCTCATAATATGCAACCGTTTTTCTCCTTTACAACGAGCTCAAGAACGCTTCTGTATCTTTGTTCGTTCCCGAGATATACTTAATTGAAAAGAGCATGATGCTCAAAACTGACATTTTGAACAACCCTCATATAATTCGTAATAATCATATTTCAGCAAAATCCTTTCACAGGTTTTGGAGCAAAGCAAAGCTGTGTCCGAAATATCATCAACATCGTGACTGTGAGGGTCAACTCCTGCCTGATTTGACATGGAATGAATGACCCGACCCATATTTATATATATATATAATGTCATTAAATGTCTCAAATTATTTTATAATATATACAATATATTATATCGACTGTCTTTCATTCAAAATGTATAATTGCAAATAGATGAACAATGATGTGCATAAGGGAGGAGGGATAAAAAATAAGATATATTAAGATGACAATAGTTTCATGTATAAAATTCACATATAAATGCTACTACGTGTTTTATTAATATATCTATGTACTTCGTGGTTGCTAACGAAAGACGATGAGAAATGGAGAAGAAGTAACAAGTCGGTCCAATTTCTGTGTTCTGGGGATTGCTGGGTTTAGTGTCCTTAGAGGTGAGGCTCTTTGTTCTCCGTTCTTTTTGTATGTTCTCGATATTATTCCAGTCATGTATATTCGAATCTCAAGCTAATTGTTTATATTTGTTGTTAAAACAAAAACTCTTCCCCCCTTGGAAGAATTTTTGTGGGGGGAGGGGGGAATTTCAAGACAAGATCGTTGGTTGGAGGAATTCCCCCGTCCCCCCGGGATTCCGCACCCTGGTTTGGAACATTTATGTTACATATTATGCTGTTCATTAAATCACATTTTTGTAATCTGTAATTTTAAGGCAGTATATTGTTTGAAATAAAATATTCCAAACCATTTCAAAGGTAGAATTACAAGTATTGTCAACTGACCCCGAACATATCGTCAACTCATTCCACATACAGGTTGAATTGACAATTGTCACTCTTCAAAAAAAAAAAAAAAAAAAAAAAAAAAAAAAAAAAAAAAAAAAAAGCAATAATTTTACAAGTTTTTTGGAGCATGGTGAATTAAAAATTTGTAGTGGTTGAGGAAAATACAAATATTGCTCGTAGGATTTCATCAATAGTACATCTTATTTTTTAAAAGCTGCAAAAATTTTAACATAAAAACATGGTCAAGTACGATTTGATGTTGCTCTTAAAGTAGGGTGACCATAATATTTTGACCCAAAGGTCACTTTACTCCCTCCTGAAAAATTGGTTAGGCCTAATTAGCTATAAAATTATTGTCATTAACGTATTATTATTATTATTTATAGTAGCCGCTGTAGCTCAGTCGGTGGTCGGCCTCCGTGGAGGAGTGGTTAGCATAGTGGTCCCGGGTTCGAATCCCGGCTAGGACTTGGATGTTTGTGTTGTCCGTAAATTTAGAAAACCGAGAATATAGAGAAAAACTGATATGTACGAATGTTGAGAAAATGTGTGTGAATGACGGGGGATACCACCGAATAGGGGTATTTCTTTATTTTATATATAAAAAAGTCGGTATGGCGTCTGACTACCATGCGAGAGGCCCGGGTTCGATCCCCGGCTGAGAGAACCGGGACTTTTTCCACCTGTTTATGCGGCTCCGGCGCTCGCCCAGTGTTGTATAAAGTGGATACCTGGAGGAAACTCTGGGAGGTAAATGCGGCCAGGGGCGTGGTGCTGATCACATCACTCCAGGCTTCGGCCGAGATACGCCTTCATGGCGTGGTGCAAAGCACAGGGGAGCACTTTACCTTTTTTATTATTTATTATAGTATGGATCACATAAATGATACATCATGAACAATATCTATGTAAAATATGATCTCTCGTTGTCAAGAGCTATTAATTTTTATAATCTCGGTATGACTACTATGCCAGAAGTATTTTGCAGAAGGACCAATCTTCTTGAGAACAACTTTATTCTTTACTAACCGTTAATAAAGCTCCCCGAAAAAGTTGCATCACATATTAATATCTAACACAAAACGCGGGATTTGACATTTGAATTTCCGCCAAGACACAGAAAGTCATTCTTTTTAAGAATCTCTCAAATTTAGACTTGGTTTTCAAGCTAATTCCTAGACTTTTAAAAAACGGGACAAATAGTGTTTCTTGTATAATATCGACGGGACAACTGGGACACGCCTATGAAACGGGACTCTCCCGGTCAAAACGAGACGAATGGTCACCCTATCTTAAAGAAACGATTTTATTTCGAGCAAAGTGAAACAAAAATTATTTGAATTTCACGCTATTCAGTTCATTTTCATTTCTTGTGCGGCGAGGTCGAGTAAAGATTGTTGCAGTCAAGAAATGATTGTTGCGCCGGTGCATGGAATTCGCCGCCCCCCGTTTGTACTTCAGTTATGAGCTATTATTTTTTTCTTTTTGCTCAGGCCAATCGGGACTAGACCTACAGTTTAAAGTGGGATCCGAACCACTTGTAGCTCCACCGAGTATCGAACCCGGAACCCCTTGATTACAAGGCGACGACGCTACCACTGAGCCATCGGGGAGGCCCACACACTGTACTCGTTATTTCGAAAGTGGTAATGGAAATTTCCACAAGCGAAGTTGAAATATTTTTTAAAAAAAGTTTTTTGAGAACTGAATTTGAAAATTCAGGCGCCAGTTGAAAATGCCTACATTTTACATTCCCAATTTCGCCTTCAAATAAACACTCAAAGAATCTGTTAATTGCATAGGAAAGGCAACCTTACTTTCGAGTAAAAGATTCCGAAGAACTTTGCGGTGGCGGAAACGCATCACCCATCCCATCTCTTCACCCCACCCCTAACAGCGGTGCTTGGAAGGGAACCAGCGAAAAAGAAAGCCCTTGCCATTGGTAACAGCCTTGATGGGATACAAGAGATCTGACCAATAAGGACGTTTGAAACCCACGTGACTGTCACCGAAAGAGCTCTCCCCCCAATTTGTGCTGGAAACAGCAAAAGAAGACGGCCGCGCCATCTACTGGCCACCGATGGAAATGCAATTTCAAAGCGCAGCGAGGTTTAAATGTGGGATAATCCTCTACGATACTACTTATCACATTTGAAACAGAACATGCCTCTGCACAGTTACTGGCTACTGTATACCACACTGTGTATAGTAGTCTGTTTTTGATTAAATATGGCTGTCAAACATGCTTGTCAGAATAACATAATAAATAATGAATTTGACACATCATTTAAAAAATTTGTATGGTACATGAATTTATTAAGTGTGGCTACAAACTAATTCTTTTCGGAATAATTTATGAATTACATATCTAATGATTCAGTGTATTTTACTCAAAAGAACAGTGGAAATGAAAAATGTTGTGTTAATTTGTTGCTTAACTATAATGAATCACGTCGCTAGAAAGTGAAAAAACAAGGATGTCTTCTGCATTTTAACCTTACTGGCGGTAACGGTTCAGATTGTTTCATGATTTTTTCAAATTCTCCTAACAGGAATGTTGAATTTTGGCAATCATTGTCACACGAAACTTGAACCTTTTTTAACGTAATGAGTACTTCTTTGTAGCTAATCAGTGGTGATTTATTCATTCTAGTTTTTGGACTTTAAAAAATAACAGTGGTTAAAAGTTCAAAAACTAGAATGTAATTAGTACTGTTTGGAGTTCAAAAAAAAGTTATTTATGTTGAAAAAATGGTAACAGTTCAATATATCGGAGACACATTTTTCATTTTTACAGAAGAAACTACTTACGGAAATGAGTTTCTCCAAGGTTTCCAACATTCGTCGAGGTAGTTTCTTTCATCGTGGAATCTATTTGACTGGAAAATCATGTATTTTTCAAAAGAAATATCTCACCGATGCACAATTGCCATTGCTTTCATTTGCTTCCTCCATGTGAAGCGGATGTGATGACGTAACCCCCTGTCAGTGTTTCCAACCCCCCTTTTTAACCTTGCTTGCCTAACCTAACCAAACCTAATCTTATCGGAAATGGTTCGTGGGGCTATCCGTGCATAATGTACAATTTGCACATGTGACGAACACGATAGTAAGTATTTTTCAGTGAAGAAGGTTGGAAACACTGCATACCTACAACATAGTCAACTTGTGCCCGCCATATTGTGTGTTAGGGAAGCGAAAAAAATAAAATAACGGAAACTACTCTCTATGCGAAAAAATGGGTTTGCTTTCGTGTAAAAAGCATAATGGCACCTTGAACTATGTTCCGCAATACACAATTGGTAAGTACGAACCATGCGAAACACAAAATATCGGATTTTAATGTGTCTCCGATATAACGAACTGCTACCGAAAATATTAACTTAAAAATTATCTTACGCAAGAATGTTTGCTTTCTATGGAGAATGCACTTTCCTTGACAACCGACTGTAAGTATTGTAGACTAGTGGGAATTGATGAATAACTAAATCGAAAGCTTAGAAGAATGCATTTAGACATTCAGAGACTTTATTTTAATGCTAAGAGAACCAAACCTGGCCTACCTAACTACAAAGGCACATATTGAACAAAACCTTAAGCAATCGCAAAAACTCTGCAATATGTGTTAGCAGAAGTAAATCGAAATCAAACCATGTAAAAATTGAATTCGTAACATGATGAAATCACAATAAAACAAAAGGAACTTGAGCAACTGGGAACTGGAAAGATACGAAAAATACTCTTTCAACGTTCTTCGTTGAGTTTCATCTTAGGTTGTGAATCAGAGTCTCTCTCGAAAAAATCGGCGATGTTTCTCAATATGAATAACAAGGAAATAATTTATCATTTCAACTGCAATTAAGAGACCCACAAAAATTGAATTTTTGGTCCCGAAGAAAATAAAACGGGCTCATGTTCGATCTATACAATGCTATTTTGTACATTCTTAAAAATCTAACCGTTACCAAAAACTGCCTCGGAATGCATAACAGAGGGCCCGTTCCGAAAGTCGCACGAGTTTAACGCGTTAAACGAGTTATGGTAACTGGCCGTTCCATAAGTGCTTCCGTGCGTTTCGTGAGTTTCATTATGCTGTCCCAAAAGTCGCATTCAGTGCGTTTCGTGCAAGAACGAGATTCACCAAACGCACGGGCCAGGATGCTGGTTTGTTCCGTGAAAATCGTCTGCTCCTTGCAGACAAAGCGCGTGCTGATGGATTCAAACTGCACTAGTTCGGAAAATGTATTATAATTTTAACACATAGCGATATGAAGCAACATGCACAAGATAAGTATGCCTTGACCGTTCTTAGAATGTGATTAAAATTAGTAACAGTGGCCATAATAGAGTTTATTTTTGCCGTAAGGACATTCCTTCCGCTGACGCCATGCGGAAACTTTCTCTAAACAAAACGCTGCGCCTGCGCTTTCGCCTAGCGTGTCCCCATAAGCATAGACAAACTACTAGGAGAGACTTGTTAACTGAATGTTAAAATCTGTGGCCTTAATACGTCACGGGCAAAACTAGCGACACCTATTGGCAGTGCACCCAACTACGTTGCCGATTTGCTTCTCTGTGGGCACGCTAGATGGCAGGCTGTGTAGAGGAGAGGGAGGGAGGGGAGGGGGTTGTACCAACAAATATATTTCAAATATTTTTCTAAGTTTCTCCTTTTTACCTTTTAAATATCCTACTGTTAATATCATCTTCTCTTCAATGAAAGCATGAGCGAAATAACTAATTTTGCAGCTACAGGTTACAATAACAGTGCATTAAACTGCATCCACCCACTGCCGTTGCTAACGAGTCCAAAACAAAGCATCCTCCATACATCACGCTGCACCTTCGACCCTTGTATATCCACGTCTATTGTCCAACTGGTGGTGACGGCCGTTTCAAATTCAAAGCTGAGCTCGCGGGGGCTGGCGAACGTTGAATGAGTGTTGCTAACTCTACCCGCAGAAAATGAACTGAGCACTGGATGACAGAAAAAAATGTTTTGTGGAAATAAATATCAATGTGAAGCGCTGTGTAATATAAGCTTCATATTACAAGCAGCAAATACCAAGGATTAGATATAATTCATAATTAATACTAATTAATAAATAATTAGTTCTAAGATGTCTACAGTATTCTTTGGGAACTCAGGACCAGATTTCGAGTTTCTTATTCAAGGAAAAAAGTTCAAAACTGTATTACATAATGCACATGATGAATAATACCATGTCGCATCCCGGATGGCGTAATGGTAACTTCATTGCCATGTAATCAAGGTGTGTCGAGTTCGATATCACACTGGTGGAGACTGGAGAGTCTGTTTGAAATGGAAGTTTTTAGATGAGGGAATGCTAGCTCGAGCCGTGAGTTCAGTTGTTGAATGCTCCTATATTTTCAAATAATAAATTATAAAATAGGACAGATGGGGATGCTTTGCGTAGATATTTCTACCTTCAAGCATTTAATGGTGTGATCACATTTTAACCTGCTGGGCCAGTCCCAACTAGCCTATCTGTGCATAAAACAAACTTAAAATTCAAGACTTCTTCTGGAGATATTCCTGCGAGAACTTTCAAGTAGATGTCCTAAAAACGTTCAATCATAGTTCAATGTAACTAGGATCAGCAAATGTATATTGCGTTTGGTTTCACTGTTAGTTGGCGATGGAGTGACATCTAGCGTAGAACTATGAAATACTTCGCGACTGAGAAGCGCATAACTTGGGTGCACTGCCAATAGATGTCACTAACATCGCTGACGTCACGAAGACCACAGCTCGCGGCATTAGAGCATGATTAGAGCATAGAGGAGTTAAGGAGTAGAGGTGGAAGCTACATTTAAACCTCGCTGCGCTTTGAAATTGCATTTCCATCGGTGGCCAGTAGATGGCGCGGCCGTCTTCTTTTGCTGTTTCCAGCACAAATTGGGGGGAGAGCTCTTTCGGTGACAGTCACGTGGGTTTCAAACGTCCTTATTGGTCAGATCTCTTGTACCCGACGAAGCCGCGAATCCTGTGCACCCTACCCCCGCGAGAGGAGAGGGGGAGAGTGGAACATGCTTCCTTATGGCCCGAGGTGGAGGGAAGAAGGGAAAGCTGCGCGGGGACTTCCCGTCCCAAGGTTTTTTTTCCTTGTGGTCGATCTATAGCTCTGGGTTTGGGTGTGCGATGCGTGTCATCCACCACAAACTCTTCCGAATCTTTACGTGAAAATAAGGTTGCCTTTGCCTGTCCTGTGTAATTGATAATAGCTTCCCTGAGTGCTTATTTTAAGGCGAAATTGGTAATGTAAAATGTAGGGATTTTCAACTGGCGCCTGAATTTTCAAATTCAGTTCTCAATATATATGCATACACACACACACACACCCACACACACACACACACACACACACATATATATATATATATATATATATATATATATATATATATATATATATATATATAATATTTCAAGTTCTCTTATGGAAATTTTCATTATCATTTTTAAAATATGGAGTGCAGCCATGGACGTCCACAGTATTTTTCCAGGGAGGGGCAAGGAAAGTACTTTTTTCCAGGGGGTATGGCAAACAATGCACATTTTCCCCAATTATAGTGTTGCTCCCTCAAACAATATTGTTTAAATTTGAATTTATCATATTCATGCAATAATTAACACATATTACTGTGGCTGAAATGAAATTATATGTGAAAAATAGATAATTTTTTGTTGACTTTCATTTTCCAGGATGGGGACACGGCCCCCCTTCCGGACGGCCATGAGTGCAGCATGTGTTTTCTGCAACACTTGTATCGTTAAATCAGAATAACAAACGTGCCATATAATTCTTGAAAGTTACTTGAAAGTAAGACTTCGACTATATTCCTAACAATAAACTCCATGATTTCAAGTGTATCGCCATTATTTCCATTTATCTGTCGTGGCGAAATTTGAAACATTTAACAATTTTTCTAAGGCACCCTTCTGTTTTTGAAGTTCTTAAAAAATAAGATCTACTATTGACGACATGCTATGAACAAACAATACCTCTAGTTTCTTCGATCACTATGAATTAAAAATTCACCATACTTCTAAAACTTGTAAGAGTTTGTCTTTATTTTCGAAGAGTGTCAGTAATGAAAATTCACCTCGTATGTGGAGTGAGTTGACCATATGTTCGGGGTCAGTTGACAATATTTGTAGTTCTACCCTTGATATGGTGTGGAATATTTTATTACAAACAATACACTGCCTTTAAAATTACAGATTACAAAAATGTTATCTAATGAACAGCACTATATGTAAAATAAATGTTTCAAACTAAAGAAAAAAAGATTATAGTCGGAAGAATATACTTTTTTTTTTACTCATTGTTTATTATTTTTATTTTTGCGTCACAAAAGCAAATGCAATAGGTTGTCCTATAATTGTAATATACTATATTATTACAAACAATGTTGAGCTATTTTTAATGAAACAATTATTTGAAAAACAATTTTCGCAATAGGCCTAGAGTAGGCTAAATAATTACCTTCGCAATGAGTCGTCAGTCACAGTTTTTACAAAAAGAGATTTTTCTTCTTCCATTTGTTTTTCGTGATCTTTCATTTTGTTTATGTATCAACAGCAGTGGCGGCGATTAGGGGAACAGTTGCCCTCCCCTCACTTTTTGCCACTTTTACCCTAGCACTATACCAAATCTTACATACCATGCGAAAGTAAACTGCTCTTGCCCTCCCCTCCCCCACTTTTTGCACCTTGCCCCCCTAGTTTTGGAACCCAATCACACACTGATCAACAGTTACATTTGCACATAACCTTTGCAATGTAAAATATAATTAGTATATATAGCCTACATGCGTGTGTGTTAAACATATGCATTATACATTATAATGATGTTATTTATTGTCAAACGGATAATATGTACAATCAGGGAAAAACATCTTTGGGGCAGCAACCTGCGGACCGAAAACTTAAAAAGTAGAAGTTTACATTTTCCATTATAAAACTTCCATTGGGGCATTATTAGCCTCTATAAATCGTATCAGTATATTTCGAAGTAGGTCTAACAAGCATAAAGAAATAATATTTATGACGACGTTCAAAATCTAAAGAACGTTATACAGTATTCATTTTCTGTTCGTTAGTTCCTCATTCCAGTTTTGACAATTGCATGAGTGTTAGCGATGCTCCCTCATTGGTTTCATCGTTATATCTATTCTTTTCGCTGCAAATATTCGAGAGGGAGAAATACGATGTTAAGGAATCAAAGAGTACACAACTACCTAATTTTGAAATGCTAAGAATTCGAAATATTAAAATTGGGCTCCCAGCCCAGATAGTCTAGCGATAAAACGGTTATTTTGATATCGAGGGGTCCCGGTTTCGATCCCCTGTGAAGGTAACATTTCATGAAGTGGTTCGGATTCCACTAGAAGCTTTAGCTCTGGTCCTGATTAGCCTCTAATAATAATAATCCGTGGCTCGACAGCCCTAGGCCTATCTCCCGACTGCAAGTCTCCCTCCCACAATCCTACCCTAGGGGTCTGGAGTTTATTAACCGGTAATGGGATGACGTGGGGTCAGCACGTCGAATCCCCAGCCTTATAGGAGATTTCCGAGACCGGATTACGCTACTCACTCGTAGCTCCCCAATTTCCTCGCGATGGTGGGTTGCCACCGGTCCTATACACAGGCCGAGACAGGCCGAGAACCCAGGCGGACTCGAACCTATGCCGTCCCGCAGTCGGAGTTCAAAGCACAGCGACTTAGGCTGCACGGCCACGGAGGAGGACCTCTGTGCATATAGTGGACCGTAATACAAATCAAATCAACTTATCATTGCAATACGGTGCGAAAATCATGAGTTTGATTTGATTTGGTGTTTTAAGTCCACTTTATGCACAGTAAGGCTAATCGGGATTGGACCTACAGTTTAAAGTGGGATCCGAACCACTTGTGGCTCTACCGGGTATCGAACCCGGGACCCCTTGATTACAAGGCGACGACACAACCACTGTGCCATCAGGGAGGCCCAGGTGCGAAAATCAATATGCTTGGGCAATTATCTTTGCTCGCAGTTACATGTTAATCAATTATCATTTGTAAGGTTAGAAAACAACTTCTGCAGTACCGTCAGAGTGGACAAATTAGATTCTGTGTAAGAAAATTAATTTTTGAAGCACATCTAAAACTACTGATTCAATTTTGATTAGTATTTATATGCATAATATATTCTGAAATAAAATTGTTACCTTCGAAATCGAATTGGCGATACTATGAGCCCTGTATCCCTGGTACAGTATCCGGGGTCAGGGACGGCGCTGCAGAGACCCTATTGTCCTTTGATTTTCTTTTTATTGATTTGGCTACGTCAACACTTGAGTTATTTGCACCCATCACATTATACAAGACAAACACAAACATATTAGACAGCACAATTACTACACAAGACGAACACAAACACATTAGACAGCATAACTGTTCCTCCATTCATATTGGGGGTTAGGCGTAGAGCTGACAACTCTGCACTGTAAAAAGACATGTCAAGAAACAGAAATATAAGGCCATGGATGTTCCCAAGGTAAAATATTCCGGAGGTAAAATAGTCCCCCGTTCGGATCTCCGGGTGGGGACTACTTTGGGAGGTCCCTGGACTAAGGATAAGATCTACGTTAGGAATAAGGATATTAAATTAGGCACCTGGAATGTTCTGAGCCTTTACCGGCCTGGGGCATTTCAGTGTACAGTTAATGAGATAGGGAAACATAAATTAGATGTAGTAGCTGTCCAGGAAGTTAGGTGGCCAGGAGAAGGGAATTGTAAAACTAAAAATTATACTTTTTTCTATGGTGGTACTGAAAATCATAATTTTGGAACAGGCTTTTTCATAAATAATAGAATTATCTCGGCTCTTAAAACGGTAGAATTTATTAATGATAGGATATCATATGCAGTTTTACAGGGTAGGTGGTGTAGAATTATTTTAATAAACATACATGCACCAACGGAAGATAAAGATGATAATACTAAAGATGATTTTTATGCAGAGTTAGAACAGATCTTTGATAAATTTTCTCAGTATGATATGAAAATTCTGTTAGGTGACTGTAATGCACAGATTGGAAAAGAAGAGACATTTAAACTCACGATTGGTAAAGAAAGTCTTCATGAATCAAGTAATGATAATGGTATAAGATTGATTACTTTTGCAACCTCAAAGAATTTAATTGTGAAAAGTACCACTTTTAAACATAAAGATATCCATAAATATACCTGGTCTTCTCCAGATGGTAAAACTCATAATCAGATAGATCATATTCTCATTGATAAGAGAAGGCATACTAGTATAATTGACGTTCGTACACATAGAGGTGCTGACTGTGCCAGTGACCATTATTTAGTAATTGCTAAATTAAGAGAAAGACTCTCAGTGATAAATCATAAGCAACAAAATCTAAAAGTTCTAAAATTTGATACAGGAAAGTTTGCTGATGAAAGAATTAAGAAAGATTACCAAATTAAACTGTCAAATAGATTTGATGTTTTGCAGGATTTAAATGATGATGAAAATATAAATGAAACAGACGTAAATAAGAATTGGGAGCACATACGTAATGCAATAGAATCAGCAGCTAAAGAAAGTATAGGATACCATAAACCAAGAAAAAGTAAGCCATGGTTTGATAATGAATGTCATAATCTAATAGAAATAAGAAATCAGGCTAGACTTAGGTGGTTAAATAACTCTGATGATACAAATCTCAGCAATTATAATAGAATAAAGCGAGAAGTTAACCGAACGTTTAGAAGTAAAAAAAGAGATTACTTGAAAAGCAAAATTACCGAAATTGAAACAAACAGCAAAAATAAAAATATCAGAGATTTATATAAAGGTGTAAATGAGTTTAGAAAGGGGTGGCAACCTAAAGTAAACTTGATAAAAGATAAAGACGGTGATTTTCTAGCTGACCCAAGCGATATTCTAAATAGATGGAAGAACTACTTTAATGACCTTTTAAATGTCCATGTAGGAGATAAATCAGAAGTAAATGAAGTCCACACAGCAGAACCTTTAGTTCCAGAACCTAACTTGACTGAAGTTAAAGATGCTATTAAAAGGCTAAAGAATAACAAAGCACCTGGCATTCATTTAATACCAGCTGAGTTAATTAAATATGGTGGAAATTCATTAATATGTCAAATTCATAAATTAATGTGTTTAATATGGAATAAAGAAGAAATCCCTCAACAGTGGAAAGAATCCATAATTGTTCCTGTGTTTAAAAAAGGTGATAAAATGAACTGCAGTAATTACCGTGGAATTTCTCTACTCTCAACAACATACAAAATATTGTCTAACATTCTTTTAACAAGACTAACCCCATATGCTAATGAAATTATAGGTGATTATCAATGTGGATTTAAACGTAACAGATCAACTACAGATCAAATTTTTCACATCAGACAGACACTTGAAAAAAAGTGGGAATATAATCAAAATGTCCATCAGCTATTCATTGATTTCAAAAAAGCATATGATTCGGTCAAAAGAGATAAATTATATAATATATTAGTAGAGTTTGGAATACCTAAGAAGCTTGTTAGTATGATAAAAATATGCACCAGTGAAACAGAAAGTAAAATTCGTGTGGGTAATAATGTGTCTGACAAATTTACAATTCATGATGGGTTAAAACAAGGAGATGCATTATCTCCATTTCTCTTTAATTTTGCCTTAGAATATGCTGTAAGGAAGGTAAGAGAAACTAAAGAAGGACTAAAATTAAATGGTGTGACTCAGTTGTTAGCATATGCAGATGATGTACACTTACTGGGGGATGATGTGAATACAATTAAGAATAATGCTGAAATATTTTTCAAAAATGCTAAAGAGATAGGTTTGGAAGTTAACAAAGAGAAAACTAAATATATGCTTACAGGCCGAAACCAAGTGTTAGGTAATAATCAAAATCTAATTATTGATAACAACTCGTTTGAACCAGTTTCCAAATTCAAATACTTAGGAGTAATATTAACAAATGAAAATTATATTAAAGAGGAAATAAAAAGTAGGCTTAATTCAGGAAATGCATGTTACTTCTCTCTTCATAAACTTTTGTCTTCTCGTTTAATATCTAAGAAACTAAAAGTTAAAATATACAAAACAGTAATTTTGCCTGTAGTATTATATGGGTGTGAAACTTGGTCCCTTACATTGAAAGAGGAACATAAATTGAGAGTATTTGAAAATAAGATCCTTAGGAAAATCTTTGGAGCTAAAAGGGATGAGGAGACAGGTGAGTGGAGAAGGTTACATAATTTAGAACTACATAATTTGTACTCATGTCCAGATATTATTAGAATAATTAAATCAAGAAGACTTAGGTGGGCAGGCCATGTGGCACGAATGGGAGAGGAAAGAGGAGTTTACAGGATTCTTGTTTGGAAACCTGATGGTAAGAGACCTGTAGGAAGGCCAAGACGAAGATGGAGGGACAACGTTGAGATGGACCTAAAGGAAATCGGTAGGGATGGGAAAGAGTATATAGATCTTGCTCAAGATAGGGACAGATGGAAGGCCTGTGTTGCTGCAGCCATGAACCTTCGGGTTTAAGAAGGCTAGAGAGTTAGTTAGTTAGTTAGCATCACATTATACGTGGCCCAGCCCCCTACCGTAACTAAACTCAGCACGTGTCTCTGCCAGGCCTTGGGTTCTGGCTACGGGACGCACGCTGATTTGATTAAGTTGGTTTTTTAAGTCCACTTTATGCTGTAAGTCTAATCGGGACTGCACCTACAGTTCTGGCTTGATATCAAGATAAAATCGCCACAAATCAAAAAAATATTTTTGAGCAACCAAATTGTACTGTCTTTTAGGCATTCGTTAGCACAGGAAAGCACACTATTTATTTTAATAAGCACACAAATATGAATAAAGATATTAATGAGTTTATTGTGGTTATTCTGGCTTGATATCGATAAAATCGCCAAAAATAAAAAAAAATAAAAATTGAGCAACTAAATTGTACTACGTTTAGGCATTCGTTAGCACACGAAAGCACACTATTTTTTTTAATAAGCACATTATGTGTTTCGAAACTAATAGTCTTTTGCAAAATTACAAGCTCACTCTAAGCTTTAAAATTAATTTGAAATATCAACTTACAAAAATAATGTACATGTTGATTTTTATTACTATTGATCATTTTAACAGTTCGTAGAAAACAATATTCGTATGGAAAAATTTAATATGAAATTATTACTTTGTAAAATTTATAAGTAATTGTTCAATATTTTAATATCATGTAGTGATACATTATTTATGCATCAAATTGGGTGTCTGTCGTGAAGATGTCTAGTGAGAGTATAGTCTCGCAGCACACACAATACTGTATATATAGATAACAAAGGTGTTAACATGGAGGATGTGTTGTCCCTTAATTATTGCATAGGTTTTAGATAATATTTTAATTAATGGAATAGAAATGGTTTTATTCTTTGTAATGTTTTGTTTGAAATTTATCCAATGATCTTTATCTATTGTAATGTCTTTTCAAGGTAACCTATTTGCTTTATTTTTGTATTATATGAGTTGAACATTATCTATGTGCTTTATCTTTGTGAAGTATTATTTGAAGCTTCTTTTAAAATGTTGTGTATGTGACAGTTTTCTTGCAATGTATTCCTTGTAGAATACCTACATGCTTCATCTCATCTAATTATTACTTTGTACATATCACCAATATATTTTATTTTGTCTAATGGATCACTTATAACTTCAACTAAAACATTTATTTTTTGTAATGTATTCCTTGAAGTTTAACTTCATGCTTTATCTTTAATAATGTATGCATTCTGACCACACAGATCGTTATGGTATCTTACTGTCACGGGATAACGGTGATTTTAAGTTAGATCAGCCTGTAAGCAATTGGTTAAAGACTGTTGAAGCTTAACTGATAACATCACATCCACTATGGCCGAGACCGAGAATGTGTAGGATTCTACCTCTACACACCGTTTTAATGACACGGTACAGTTTACAGGGGATAACTTTACTTCTTTATCCTTTTCTGCTGTGTACTTGCCTACTTCCTTCCTCAAAATTATTCATCGATAATTGTGTCCTACCTGAAAAAGATCCTACGTGCGCCCGTAATGTAGGAAAATTTAAATGATATATGACAAGAACCAACCAACACAAGTCAATTTCACTTTCGAATTCAACACTCCCAAATCCATAAAGAACGCCTCTTGTGTTTGCGTCAGGAGGGTAGTTTTGCAAAAAGTGCCCTGAGTCGGTGAGCCCATGCATGGATACGCCTTTGGCCTACTTGCTGCATCCTTTATGTTTATTCTTCGAAAGCTCCCACGTGTCATATATTTAATTATTTGCAATGTAAGCATTCTTTGCATGAAGTGGCGTAAAAACATACCTATTTCGAGGCCCTGGATAAGATTATATCTTCTCAAATTATTAAAGAATGGCTACTTTCATTTCGGTAACAAAATGTGTGTAGAAAAGTGTTATTTGTCCATTTATTGTTTGTTATAAATGTTTTGTGTAGCAAAACTTAATGTATTCTCTGAAGTTGAATTAGGCTTTCATTCGTTGTCAAATGTCACTCAGAATTTTTGTACTTCAATCATATTTACCTAGGTAATATGTTACTTCCATAACTTTAAAAAATGTGTGCCTATGATGGTTAAAATTAACATGAAAATGTAAGGTTTCGATATATTGAAATTTCATTGTGCATATTAAATCTGTTGCATAAACCGCAATGAAAGAATATATTAAATACCTAAAATATACTGCGTTTGTTTTTCTTCCTATTTAATAAAATTGAGAAACTCTTGTGCAGGCTTGATAAGTGGGATGAATAAGTATTACCCAGCAAATGTTGTCCATCACAATGTTTGTTCTACTTGTTTAATAGAATGCGAGCCTCATGTATTGTAAAAAATTCAAAACAAGCTGTGTTTTGTTCTTATCTTGATCTATGTGCCTATAGAGCAACATAAGTAGAAATTAAATTTTTAAAATCAAGTTGGATGCCATATGAGAATTATGGAAATTTGCATAGAAATACTTGTGTATCCTACTTTACTTAGCAAAAAAAAAAAAACGTACCCAATGTTATCGTGGCAACACTGTGGCTTAGTTATAAAAGGGTATCAGGTTTGTTGTCAGTTAAAAACTCACTGTAGGTGGGTTGTTTCCACTTTTAACTGCAGGTCCAGTGTCGATTAGCATATCCGAGTACCGTTGCATTAATTTAGATCAGTGTTCACCATACGTTATTTTTCCAGAATTGACGTGATTGGTAGATTTTATCAAATAGGTAAAATTTCTATATTTACAGTTTTGTTGCTTAAAAAAATTGATTTGCAGCAAATTTACCTTGATATCAAGTCAAAATCCTGAATATTCAGGTATTAATGTCAAAGATGTTGAATACTATTTGTGTTCTAATTTAAATAAATAGTGTGCTTTCGTGTGCTAACGAATGCCTAAAAGATAGTATAATTTGGTTGCTCAAAAATATTTATTTTTGATTTGTGGCGATTTTATCTTGATATCAAGCCAGAATCGCCACAATAAACTCATTAATATCTTTATTAATATTTGTGTGGTTAATAAAATAAATAGTGTGCTTTCCTGTGCTAACGAATGCCTAAAAGATAGTACAATTTGGTTGCTCAAAAATATTTTTTTCATTTGTGGCGATTTTATCTTGATATGAAGCCAGAATCGCCACAATAAACTAAGTAATGTCTTTATTAATATTTGTTTGCTTATTAAAATAAATAGTGTGTTTTCATGTGCTAACGATGTGGAAACGTCTGAGGTATAATTTTATAATTTATTAATATGTGGCGATTTCCACTTGACATACGTGCACGCTATTGGATGCGTCCCACCCACGAGAAAACCGACGTGGAGTTTCGGGGCTTGTTTAGAAAGAAATCTGACACCCGGCAAAGTATGCTCAAGGGATTCGTCTCACCCCCAACCCTCCCTCGCTCAGGAAGAACTTGTCGTCCCTACATCACTAGAAGAAATCCCCCTCCCCTTTCTTCCCCGCGGGCAAGTAAGGGCTTTTACGTTTGAGATCACTACCCCCAAACAAGTGTGTTTCTGTCAGAAACAAAAGTCGTTAACATTCCAAGAGAAAATAATAAATATACAAAAAATCAGAGGAAATGTAAGGTTTTGATGGTCTATACCTTCTTTTACAATTCAGACCATTCAAAAAAAGCTCTTTCCTTTCTTGCCTTAACCTCGATTTGGGGAGTTAAAAATAACAGCTCCGCCTGTTGCCAGTCGCTGCAAACACGTGTTGGGAAGAGGGAAGGGGGCGGGGAATGGCCAGGTAAAAGCGTGAATAGGCTTCCGTGGGGTCAAGTGGTTTATTATTTGTGTTTGCGGTTTTTCTCTTAGGATAATTCTTCTCCAAAAACAGGCATATTGTAAGCATTGGCGAATGTGACGGGAAGACCCAGGGGTGCCCATTCCCCCAAGGCCATCGACGCATCCTCCCCAAAGTCGTTCAACAGAAACCCCCCCCCCCCAAAAAAAAAAACCACACAAATATATTTTGGATAAAAACGCAGTAATTGTTGAATGTCGATAATTTGATTCCATTTTTAAATTATTAAATTTTCGAAATACTTAAGCTTTATACAACAGTCGTAACACAGGAACACCACAAAGAAAACACCAGATCTATTGTTATAGGTCTCGCGCCACAAGTTGAGCTCTGGGGAGAAAGTGTTCGAGCTGACCGCGGAGGCAGTGACAACCCTCATAATGAGTTCTCCGCCCTTCAAAAGCAGTGTTTGTAACCGCACTAATTTCTTGCTATTCTTAAAAGGCGAAGAGGGACAATTACGCATCAGGCATGCATTTATTCCAATATCGTCGGAATGAGCAATGCTACTAAAAAGATCTCCGCCAGAATTGAAGAGTATGAATTTCTCCCCATTTGGCAAGTGGAAGCGGTTTCTTAAGTTGATTATTACGCCTTATACGGTCTTTGAAAAATATGATGAATTAGTATTTACAGAATCCCCTGTATTCCTTATGGAGGAGCAACTTTAAATTCAAGTTACGGCTAAACCAATGGGAGTTTTGTATTTTCCTTCTGAAAATATAATCTTCAATGGGGATCCTCTACCCCATCATATGTTTTTTTTCCGCCATCGGAAGTTTGATATTCCCAAGAGAACCAGTAAAGTAATTCTCCCATATGCGTAATGATAAATTTCTGCCTGTCTGCTACAGCCACCCGAGGCTCGTCGCGGAGGGCAGAGGGGGAGGGGCGAGAAGAGGTCTGTCTACTGGTCACCGAACGAGAAACACATGTTCGTTTTAGAGGAAAAATATTTCTGACGGGTCCACCAGAGTAAACAAGCTTGCAGGGTGGGATTCGCGACCAAGGCATGCTAGGCAAGAAGGCCCTGGAAGCTATGAAAAGTAGGGACGGTAGAAAAACAAAAGCAGACAGCAGGGGATAGATTTCAGGTAGAAAGGCAGGAAACATATTATACAGTTTCTTGTAATATGCAGTAACGTACTTGAACAAGCCTGGAAAATTACGGGCAGAATACGGGAGTGGCATGGAGTTACTATAATAATTATGTAATTCTTCATGGATTTGTCTCAATATATATGTAACCGAACAAATACAGTACATATTTACATTATATCCATATTTATTTGGTTTACCATTGTTTACCTATTGTTTTACTGTAACTTGTACTTCTCCTCATTGCAATTTTTCTTTTCCGCACAATATATATTAAACTTTGGGACATCTCTGTTTCAAGAACGATGATTTATTAGTGCTGGTGTGGGAAATAAAACGGTGTTATTTTGTTCACAGGGCTTTTTTAAATCTCCCTGAACAAATTGTTCGGATAATTTTGGGATGCTCTGTGATTTCGGACGATAAATAGACAGGTTTTTGTGTATTGAATGTTTATTTTGCTTTTACTGAATGTGAATTTCACACTGAACGTATGTTAAAATACAAAAAAACAATAAAAAAAACCTTTACATTTCCTACTTTCAAGAATACTACTACAAAGCATTCCCTGACATTCGCTACGAGACTCGGTGCCAAGCTGCCCGGCATCAGCGCTTGTCTTTCCCGGTGAACGGGTAAGCGACAGTCGCTAGAATCGGCTATTAAAATTACAGTTTTTATATTGTGTACTAACCTTGACTACAGAAGGTGTTGAAAATGATGTCCCTCTGCTGCAACATATTCCTGGCATCTCCGAAGGAAATTGACATTTACACGTGCAAGTTCGTCTACTGTAATTCTCCCGATTTTTCGTACAATACTCTCTTTTAACTCACGGATGGTGTGCGGATTGTCTTTGTATACTTTATTTTCCCATTTTTCTTTCCTCTTTTATTCAGAACTGACCCTGTTACTCTAAACATTTTTACGAGGTTTAATATAAGCGACTGTCGCGGACCCATTCACCGGGAAAGACAAGCTCCGATGCCGAGCCGCTTTCCGCCGAGTCTCGTACCAAATGTCAGGGAACGCTCTGTATTTTGCCGAATTTACTTTCCATCATGGAAATACTTTGGGAACGATCAGAATTCCATCGAATACTATGTTTACTTTTTCTTCGTACCAGGGAACTATTTCAAACAGATTCATACAGTGATCCACAAATAGACAAACTTTGTCAGATTTTTTCGTGTATTTTTCAAACATTATGCTTTTCAAGGAATACTGATTGTAGCCGCTTGTGCGTCATAACCGATGAGTCCTTGAGGAACAATGGACTGGCTAAGCGTGACAGTGCCAGTGACCTGGCTCCAGGTTCGATTCCTGCTGGAGGCACGTGACTCAGTGGTTTCGATCCTATTTCAAGCTGTAGGTCTAGTTCCGATTTGCCTACCTGAGCATAAAGTGGATCTAAAGTGCATTTTGTAAAACTTGAAAGTGGTATGTTTTCCATCGAAGTTCATTCTCTATGTATGTATGTATGTGTGTGTGTGTATCAATCTTTTTTTGAAAAATATCCGGTTTCCTTGCATCATTGGTTCATAAACTCCTAATCTGCGAAGAATGGGCAAATTATCCAGGCATTCTCCAGAATCTAATGTTTACACTGATACATGATAGCTGTTTCCTAACTTCTGTCACTCTAACAAAAGATAACCTTTAATAATCAGTTTTCAATTTCCCAAGCGTTTACAAAATTAAACCCGATTTTCTTATGAAAATTTTCGGGAAGGGACGGGATGTGTTCGAAATTTACCAAAGCTCTTGAAATCTCGAATTCTACACGTAATTTCCATCTTAAGTGCTTGCTTTGGCACTTCTGGTACAAACCCTAACAATTTCCGATAAGTTCCAGACAGTTACAATGCAGAGAACGTCTAGAATTGACGACGTTTTAAAATGACCATTCGGAATTTCCAGACTGCTTGGGATCCCGCAAAATAGGGATCGGGACGGAAATTTTCTTTCCCGATCCCGGTCCCGACTTTTTGGGGGTCCTGCACACCTCTACTGCAGGGACAAAAGTTGTGGGTAATAGTCCCCCTTTTTCCGCCACTACTGAAATAGGTTAGGATTTATATTCATCTAAATTTTAAGAAACTAAATTTTATAGAATTACTATGCTCGTCCTGGAAAAATCAGGGTGAAATATTTCCTGCTGTCTGAACAGTTTATATAGCAGAAAACAACGTAAAGTGTCATAATAGATTCTCCAGATCAATTTATCTTTCCAAGTACAAACTTATGTTACCAAAAGTTAGCATCTGCGCTTCATTCAGTTATACAAACCAATGAATCGTATAGCAAAAGAAAAAAAATCACGTCATGATCAAAATCACGCATTGTGTGTTCAGATATTAGTTTCCATTTCCAGCTTCCACCAATCTCAAACTTACAGAACGATAGGAAACAAGGAACTGAGAAGTTTCGATTTCTCGGGAGAATTCCTTAATAAACTATTGCTATGGAACCTCCAACGGCCAGCTTAAAAACATATTTCCTGCTCATCTTACTTGAACATGGAGGGGAGATGTGTAGTGGAACTCCACTCAGCCCTGACAAGTGCTGTTTGAACTGTGAAATTATGTCAAACGCTACTCAATTGTGCTAGGACATTATTTCATTAATTTTACTACATTACTATTTTTAGATGGCTGTATTTTATCCCACCCTAAACTCTATTTCTATTTTAGTTATTTTACGTCGCTTTTGTGCCTCTACGGGTAAGTACGACAATATGGATGAATGAAAAACTAATATAATAGATGATGTGACACAAACACAGTGAAAGGTCCTTGCCTTACGAGGTAGAAACACTGACTTCGTAGCGTGGGCAAATTATTTTATACATGTATGTGTTTGAGGAAGACATGCTGTCTAATTCACCAAACATATTTCACATACGTAATGCATTTTCTCATTATGGTGCAGGACGCGTGCCCACCCCTATCGATAGCTGTACACCGAACACCAGCAGAAGGCAAATTGATTTGTTATTGTTAGCATTCGACTTGAAAGATTGTGGAAAATCGCCGACAACGAAAGGCGGCACGTTAGCTTCATCTGTGAACACAACTTTCTACCATTTCCTGTCATAAAAATTCCTTGCGATAATAGAGGCATCGCAAACCCCTTGTGTCGGTGCTGAGAAAGGGCAAATTTGAGGGTGTTTTCCACGCACCCTCTAACCGGAAAATGCGGAAGAGATGAAAGATGTTGGTCGGTTCCCTCGGGCGGTTTACTTTCTTTTGTTTGAAACATGTCCACTCCCGAAATGGAGATCCACTACCCTTGCCCCCCCCCCCCCGTGCGCACGACTATGCCGCCCCTCCTCCTCCAAGAACGTCGTTCATCCGCTACTATTAGATCATCGGATTTTGTAGCAGATCTTCTGGTTTCCCAAGGAACAATCTCAAGAATTTTTCAAATCTGACCTGGACACAATGCCCCGAACACCGATAACGGCAGGGAAGTTGCGCGAACGCTTTGGACGGAAGGTTTTTTTCCTTGTGGTCGAGCTATAGCACAACAATTTTGCTACCTTGTGCATACATAGCTAGCCTGCCTAACCTAACAACACAGGCATTCAGCCTAAAATATAAAAGCTTTCTCCCGTGACGTCAGAACATAAGGTTGCTCAAGTGTTGTGCGATAAGTGAGACCTGTAAAGCACGGATTAATTGACACAGATTCAATGAAAAAAACAGGGTTGCCAAACAAAAAAATTATCACAGACTATAAAATATCTACCACCAAAATGTGTTTTAAACACTTGTAAAAAAAACATGTTTAAAACACATTGTTTTAAATATTTAAAACATTTGTAAAAAAAACAAAGCCGTGTGTTTTAAACGTTTAAAACAAAGTGTTTTAAACACTTTTGTTTTAAACATGACAACCCTGATGCGTATATACGTCATGGTATTCTTGATATATATATTTTTCACTAAGGGCCCTATAACGTAGAGACCCTATAACGTCTTTGTCACATTCCCACGTTTTGCCACCGTGTGATGTTCATTTATGCATGTTTCGTCTAAATAGTACACGGTTCTTCGGCAGTCATCAATATGCAAGAAATCGGCCCGCCCTACAATAATATCTGGGATTTCCATCAAAACCTTCCTTTTGGATTCAGTTCTTAAATAGGTGCGCATGAGAGCGACACGAGGTCTTTTAATCTGGAATCATCGGAGAAGCAGGAGCTACTGGTCTTATTTCTAAACCGAACAGGGTAAGCTAGACTACACCCATTCTGCCATTCGCATTGCTCGCTTCAGTCTAAACCGAATCATGAGTCTATTTTAATGATAAGTTAGATAAGTTAGATATTTGTACCTGTATTTGTATATATATTGTAATACTATTCCTGAACTTGGAGTAGGTGGTTCTGTTGTTACGAAAATATTCAACAAAATGCCACGTGATACTACATATTGCCTGTACATGGACAATTTCTTTACGTCCGTCAGATTGTTTGACTCCTTACTTCAAAAAGGGCATGATGCAGTTGGTACAATCGAGTAAATCGAGTTGAAAAGGCGCCTCTCATTAATTTCAAAGAGAGATTCTTACGTTGGTGGACCCTATGAAAGAAGTTACGAGAAAGAAATCAATTTTCGGTTTGGGGTCATATTATGGAAATGTTTACGTGATCTTTCTTTTTCCTTATTAAACCCTCGCTTGGCCTCTCGTCACCTCTAGCCAAAGGCCAGTGTTCTTACCATTTCCTGTGAAAGGCTTACCCTACACATTTCTGAGCAGGAGCTGACAAGATCTGCCAGGGTCAATATTTCTTAATCGAACGGATATGCTACGGCTGCATTTGCATTAACATCACTAAGTAATGTTGAAGTAAATGTGATGGAATGTCTTTAAACTTACTTTTGAACGTAAAAATAGACTCAATGGAATTTAGCAACATGTATTCTACACAGTGTGAGCATTAACGGGGTGCGGGTGATTTCCCCCTCAAAAACATTTTATCTCCAGCTAAAGAAAATTATTTTTACTTCTACCAGGTATGTTTTTATCTCCCTCAAAGACAATGTAATTGAAATAATACAGTATACCATTTCTAAACTATGTAATAAACACAACTGAAAATTCATTCCTGTTTAGCTACGACTTCAGTGGTCCCGGGTGCGAATCCCGGTCTGGGCATTAGTGCTCTTTGTGAGTGTTTCTACATCAATTTTATCATATCACTCATTCCCATTTTCTCGATTAGCTAAATGGCAGGAAAACAAATTAAAATGAACAAATCAATAAATCATTGTATCCATTGATGGTGTGTGTGTGTGTGTGGATGGATGGATGGATTTAGATTTTCCTCCACCCACCAGTCTTCAATGGTTTCGAATCCTGCCCCTGACTCCCATCCTCTGCGCACCACCTTGTTTCCATCCTACAAATTTTGAAATGAGGAAACAAATAAAAAAACTCATCAAAAATATTATGGCTTAGCTATATTTTAAGATTCATATAGCATTTCTGATTTTAAAAAAAAAGGGTCTGTCATATTTATAGTTTAGTCGGATGATCGAAAAATATTTCACTTCATGCCTTTTGGGGTGCGGACAATACATTCATGAATGTACGTAATACGTTCCAGAGCCCAAGCTTCAAGACCCCGTTCGTCTCTAATAACGTCATCAAAATATCAATCACGACGGAATTCCTATTCTTGGGGTCTGTTACTTTATTACAGTTATTTATCTTTCATGGAATCTTATTTTCACGAAGTTGAAGTTTAAAACTAAAGGCAGTGGGGTATTCTGAAGATTTGACCTGGTTTACCGTAACAATTCTTATTTATTGCATGTATCTTTTATATATTAATTAGATATAATAGAAATAAAACACCAATGCAGGCATGCAAGTAAAACAAAAACAGAAGTCCGACAACTTGAAACATGTTAAAAAACGTGCTATTACTACTACTATGGGAAACAGAAAATTCCAGCAGTGTGTTACCAGAATGTACCTTCGTCACATAGTCTTCATTTAATAACGAAAAGACAAAATGGCTCTGAATGGCGCCCTAGGCTTCAGCCGCCGTGCCTACCCTTCGCTACGGTCCTCGCGCGCTATGACACCAGGGTCCCGGGTTCGAATTCCGACCTGGGCATGAATGTTCGTTGTGAATGTTCCTTCATCAATTTCATCACTCATCATCCAAATCGCCTTGTCAGATGTTTGTGCTACACGAGAACAAACTAACGGTGAGGCATATATGTGAGGTGTTTGCATCGACGAGTTTTGTAAAAGAGAGAGAGAGAGAGAGAGAGAGCAGTATCGCAAAGGTAAGTGAAATTTATTTCTTCAACACTGAGTAGTTGTTCTTGTATAGTTACGGCGATAATATCGAATCAATTTCGTAATTATATTGGTTACTTTTGGTGATATTGTTTATTTGTCTATGCTATTTTAATTTTAAATATCAATCCAATATTTAATTATCTAACTCCTTCAATTTGCGGAGAATGGCCTTTGCAAGTGGAAACTAGTTTTCCGAGCTCGTAGTTTGGGATCCCTCAATGATATGAAGGGGCAGAGAGAAGCGTTCGTACAAATATTGGGGACATTTTGGTTTACAAGGGCGCCACTGCGGCATGTGTTTGTTTAAATGCGAATATTACCACCCTTTTTTCGGATTCCTTCGGGTCAAGTTTAAGGGTTACTGCAAGTAAAGGCACTTTCTCTTTCCCTGGTAGGCACAATATGAGAGGGTGAAGTTTTATTGTTTTACAACTTGTTTACTAGACTGAACCGAAGATCGGCGGCGCGTGTTTGTTCATGTACTGTACTACAATAAAAAAATATGTTTTGGAGGAATAACACATCTAAGTCGAACCCACAGATTCGGTCGGTCAAAAGGGTTGTTTTTACATCTCTTTTCTTTAAAGGGGCCATCTTCCCATACATTATTCTTGGATGTTAACAGACCCTTCCTCCTATGACTCAGACAGGTTTAAAACCCACTTGCATCCGCATTCGCACCTTAGTGCAGATTCAAAAATTGTTCTGAACTGACCGGAGAAGAGCTTTCGACCATACGGAATTTCAAGACCAAGTTGCTGAGTTTCGTTCGAAATCCCAGACGTGTCACCAGTCTAGCTAAGTTACCTTTTCATGAGGTAAGTATTTCCATAACCATTTTACTTTTCGTTAAAAATTTCCTTCACATGTGTGTGTGTGTGTTTTCAGCGGTCGACTCAGGGGTGCCCACAAGAGAGTTTGTAGACGAATGTTTTTTCTTCGGGAAGGGGGGGGGGGTGATGGAAATTTAACTATTTACAAATATCGCAATGAACGGAAATTTAACCACGTTGTATTTATAACATTACTGCTTTATAAATATTAATTTTTGAACTGCCAAGGGAATTATAACTATAATAGGAATTATTTTAGGGGGACAATATCCAACTCTTCTAACACTTAAGTCATGAATTATCGTTGTAATTCCAGTTTGGGGACAATAAACATTAAGTTAGGGACATATCGAACTTTGAGTATCACTATTATGTCTTAGACTGATAAGGGAATCTTATTGTGGGAATTGAGAATTAAGGAGGATATAAATATATAACTCTGCAATACCAACAATGAACCTTAAATACGCATGGGAATTTTGGTGGAGAGACACTGTATTAAATTTAGGGGGGATATGAAGATTTTTTTATTTTTCAGTTTTAAATCTCAGATAGTCCATGGGTTTTTATAATGTGGGTAGCGAGTCTAGCATTAAAATTTATAATCGTATACTTACAATTATTTGTCATTTTCCTGTACCAATGAACCTTAATCTTTTAATTTCGTTGTTGCGGTCTCTCGTATTATTATCTTCATATTTGTATTTTTATAATTTACTGTGGATTTTCTGCCAATTTTTGTCAAACACTGACGATGAGGATAAACGACGATTAGATGCAGGCCGTAGTCAGTATCTTATTTCCAGGATGGACTCATCCCTTATCAGTAGCCTAATCCTAAAGAAGAAAAATTCTGGGGTAGAAGGCGTAAAGATGAATTTCTCAGTATATCACAATTTATTTCACAAGATGTTTAACCCTACTAAGGAAGTAATATTAATTACTATACCATGCACTGTGTAAATTAGATATTTGTGGTATTTTGGGGGGTTCCAACCCCCGAGCGCCTGTGGCTACGTGTGTGATTAGATGGAATTCATAAATTGGCATTAACAAAGAAACGGTGATCCACAGGTTCAAGATCGAACCTGGTACCTTGAGTGACCAAATTGTTGGGACGTTGAGTTTTTGGTGTTATTCACCCACCCACCCCCAATTCGCGTTTTTTCCCTGCACACTCCTAAAATTTTTGACCATAATTGTGCTTTTAAAGGAACATTTTAAATTGATCATGTCAGCTTCATACATTGAAAACAAGTTATGAGGAAGTTAGTTTCAATTATTTTCGCGCGACAAATACCGATATTATGGCTCCTGCATGATGGCAGCTCCAACTCAATCTCCACGATAATCGGGCCTCGATAATGCAAAATGTTTCTCACACGACAAATGCAATGTTCTTACCGGGTCCGAAGCCAGGCATGGGCCGTGGGAGCTTCTTTATCTGCACCTTCGCTGCCTTTGTTGCGGCCTCCATTTTAGACAAAATTCTGTGACTTTGAAGTCATCATCCATATTCCTTCAACATCTGCGCCAAAGGTCAACAGTTCCCAAGTTTTGGGAACGAACAGGAATTTTATTGCTTCGGCCGGGGGTGGAATGTACTGTACGCTCTATGATTGAATATAGTGAATTTTCTTGTATGATATAGATATCAGTATCAGCCCTCGTTCAACCCCGTTTTCTTTGTTTTCTCGCGACTGCAGTTCGTATAGCAGATCATATTTGACAGCAGTAAAAAGTAAAAAAGTAAAGTGCTCCCATTTGATTTGAACTATGCCTTGAGGGCGTTTAGGGGGGGGGGGGTGTAGAGTTAGGGCCACACACTTCTCTGGTCATGGTCGAAGGTGGGTGGGGTTGATATGATCAGCACCACGCCCCTGACTGCGTTTGTCCCCGGATTTTCCTCCAGTACCTACTTTACATGACGCTGAGTGGGCGCCGGAGCTGCTTGAATGGGTGAAAAAAAAACAACAACTGATTCTCCCCGTCGCGGTGATCGGTCCCGGGGCTCTCGCAAGGTAGCCAGACACACTAACGACTGAGCTATCGCGTCTATCTTGTCACACAAGGATAGATAAGACAAGGATAGCAGATCACTTTATTCGAATGGTTGAATTGAAAGGACTAGATCATCAATAAGTTCTTGAAAGGTACTGTGCAAAAGGAAGTCAATTGAACCAACATTAACTTATTGTAATAATTCCCCTTGCCACATTTGCAAGTAAATGTTTATTTCATTCTCTCTTCCAAAGATTTTTTTTTTTAAAAAATGTAACAAAATTCGCCCTTGACTGAAGTAAATATTTCCCCATTGAATTATTGTGCTAAGTATCCAAGTTGCTTTGAGTTGTGTTCCGTCTATTTTGTATTTTTTGTATTTTATTTGTATTTTATTTACATTTTCCTTGTGCGAGCTGTACGCTGTACGCACTACATTAATTTTACATTACACACGCTTTCTCTTCCCTCAAAGTCATGTGTTAATATTGTACCTTCTTTACGTTAGTATACAAATAACTCTTAGCAGTTGATCAGATACAAAAGAAAAAATTAAACATAATTAGTATATTTTAACAATCGAAATATTGCACATGCAAATAAAGTTGTGTGTCCGGTTCATTCGGCATCCTGTCTGGAGACTTACTTGAATTTGAATTTCTTTGTTGAATAATGTGAAAAACAAAACAGAACAGAACAAAACAAAACACATATACATTGCACACTGCTAGACCCACAGTACACGTATTACACGCTCGGTTCACTTTGTGCGGTTTCTTCGTTCTTATCGCTGTCCGCTAACGCCTTTCCTCGTCGCTCCCTCACTTCCCACAAATATCTCCCCACTCGTTGCACTATCTCACTTATGATTCCTCTTCTGTCTTCTTCCACTTCCATTATTTCCCTCTCTGTTACGTTCTCAACCCACTTGTCCCGTAAATCACGCGTAGAGGGGCAGGCAGAGAGCAGATGCTCGCCCGTCTCTCCCTCCCCGCACAAAGAGCATATAGTTTCCCCTGCTACATTCTTAATTTTTACTTGTTTCCAACCCGCCAGTCTGAACCATGCTATCCCTCCCCTTTCTTTTTTGCCTACCAAGTTTATGTATCTTGCTTTCCCCCAATCCCTTGATTTCAAATGATCTCTTAGTGAAGTCTTCGTCTGACAGTCGGCTAGTATTTCTTGTCTGTTTATGTCCATAAGTCTCCCTCTAATTTGATTTTCAACTGATGTATCTACCCTCCCTCCTGCTTCCCAAACCCACCCCATCCCAATAGAGTTCAACATGTTTTTTATATCCCTCGCCCAGTTCCGTGTATTTTCTTCTCTTACTTGCATTATCAGACATTGACCCTTAAGTGTCGTGTTACCCTCCCTTGCTAGCTGAAGCCAATACTTTAAAGTTCTCATCCTAGCTTGTACTGTCTCTTTGCTTAGACCTAATTCTTTAAGTACCCCACAATTGGCAGTACTTCTACTTACACACAACACTTTTTTGTAGTATTCTGTTTGAATGCTTGCGACTGTGCTCCCTCCTCTTGCCCCCCACAGTTCAACCCCATAGTTCAAAGTTCCTGTTATTATTGACTTGTACAAACCCTGAATCACTGAGAACGGCATTTGCGGTACTTTACTTATGGTTGATGCCAGGGGTCCCAGGTTCAAATCCCGGTCTGGGTATGAGTTTCCGTTAATCAGTTTCATCATATCATCACTCAGCCTTGTCTTAATGATTAGCAATAACTGGCACAAAAGCGAAGTAAAATAAACCAAATGAATCAATCAATTTGGGATACTTTGATGTGTCATTAATATGTTTTAATCAAGCAGTCCTTTTTTTTCGACAGTCCGCAAAGCCTACTACCGGCACCTTTTCTCATGGATCGGTCAAAAATTAATACTCCCTCTGTCCCATAATTATAGTCCGGTATGCCAAAATGGTAGTACAGAAATGACAGACGAAGAGGCAGATGGAAAGCACAATTTGTACTGATCCTTGAGTAGTAAAGTTGTATGACTCATTCCCTTGTTGCATGTTCTTCATCCGTATACACCAATGTCACAGTTTGAATATCGGGCAATTATTATGAGACAACAAACAAAGGTGTACCGGACAATAATTATGGGACAGAAATATGTATTTCACACACATAATTTCATTTTAGCCACAATAATATGTGTTAATTATTGCATGAACACCATAAATTCAAATTAAAGCAATGTTTTTTAGGGAACAACACTATTTTTGGGGAAAATTTGTCTTCGTTGGCCCCCCCCTGGAAAAAAATACCTTCCTTGCCCCTCCCTGGAAAAAATCCTGCGGACGTCCATGAATGTCACAGTTTGAATATCGGGCAATTATTATGAGACAACAAACAAAGGTGTACCGGACAATAATTATGGGACAGAGGGACTAACAGTTTGTGTTAAATAACGAAATATAAATAATAAAGTACAAACGTAAAATTATCAATGTGAATTTAACGTTGAGTGTTATTTATCATTTTTATCGTCAAATTTATCGGAAGTATCAGCACCTTTCAACCAAACAAAAACAAAGAAACACTACTTGCAAGTATGATTAAACACACCAGCTTCATCCATTTGTACTAAAAGCCACAGATTGATTGATTTGTTGTTTTAAGTCCACTTTATTCACAGAAAGGTTAATCGGGACTGGCCCTACAGTTTAAAGTGGTATCCGAACCACTATGTGCCTCTACCAGGTATCGAACCCGGGACACCTGGATTATAAGGCTACCAATGCACTAAAAGTCACAGAGAAAGGTGATATATGAGAGGAAATTTTCACTCAATAGTAGTCTTTCACATTTTGCCAAGACTCGTAACAATGACCAGAGTGTAAAAAAAAGATGATATTTGCCACAAAACAACATTGTATGAATCTACGTAACAATATGAAAAAATACGGGACTATAGAGCCTGTTTCTCAATGAATCATTCGGGCCTATCCGATAGTGCAGTGCCTAATGCTATCCCATTGTAATAGAAGAATCGAAAATTCGATTCCCGGTGGAGGGAATTTAAGAAAAAATTAAAAATATATTTATTTAAGTGAATTAAAAAGAAACTGTCTCGTGAAAATGATAATTTATAGAAATATTACGAAGTACAGAATTGTGTACTATATTTTTAAGGCCGTAACGTATCATTGTCACTTTTCGTATGTGTATTGAGACAGGCATAGATGATATGCTGAAAACTGTATACAAGTATACACATACTGCGATGCGCAGATTGATAAGCAGTATTTCAAATTTTCTGTGAACATTGTTAGACATCGTACAGGAACCACACGCGTCGCAAAGCATGCGGATGTAAAGAGTAACACAAAAGTCGTATAACGCTAGCCATAAACACACTTCTTGACTTTGAAATACGATTCATATTTCACCCAGCATTTCACTGTACCGTTCCACTGAAATTAGTGACATCGCAGCCCTTATTTTATAGCTTCAAGTCATTCATTTCCCTAATAATAGAATACTGGTCTACCGTCTGGTCCATGGCTTGTCCCACTCAGCTCTCTAGAATCGGTTCAGTCTTTCACTTCTTCCTCGCTAAAGTTCGTTATAGGGTTCCCTCTTTACGCAATTTTTATCTCCGCATCTCTTGTCTTTTCTAAACTTACAGACTGCATATCCTGCGCCGTTTGCAGAATGATTTCAGTTATTTATTCAAAATTGTCAATGGCAAAATTCGCTGCAACACACACCTTGAGGAATTCCACTTTCGTGTGCGCATGCGCACAACACGCAACACAAGCTTATTTTAAACAAAAAACCCAAACTACAAATTCAAAAAAGACCTCTCTTTTATAGACTTGCCACACAATTCAATGATCTCTCCTCAAGTATGGATATGTTTTCCTCCGAGCTTGCCTTTCGGTCTTTTCTATTAGAAGAAACGTTTTAAATAAACATTTTAAAATATTAATAATTATTAATATTATAACAAGCTTAATAAAAAAATTACACAAGCAGTAAACTTTTGTGCAAGTAACAGGATTTATAAGCTTAGAAAGCCTTCAATCTGAACTGTGCCCAAAATACAAGTTGGTATTGCATGGTTAATTACGGGAAGCAGTTATCTTTTGGCGGTGGATTTTCGTTTTTTTGCAAATTTGAATGATATTTGTTTCAACACTGAAGTTTTAGTCAATATAAATGGACATTTTAGACGTTAGTACATATTTAAGCTTAACATGCATATAATTTCATGGAAATAAATGTAATGCAATCGTTCATTTGAAGTTCCCCTTCTTCTATTTTTGATCTTTGTGTGAAACGTAACCACCAAAGTGGATGGCAAGTGAACCAAAATTTTCCAAAACCCAGTTGTTTTTGAAACTCTTGTTGCAAAGAATGGGAAAATCTCCCTCTCACAATTCAGCATTCGCCCTTCTGATTGCAAACACTAGCGTATACGCAGAGGAGGGAGGGTCTGAAGGAATACAGACGCCTGAAATTTTGAGAACATAAAAGAAATATTTAAATGCCAGCATTAAAGAGGTCGGCAAAAATCAAAGTGGCAAATGCAAACATCCAGCTAAAATTATCGACGATAATCAATTTTGTTATTCAATAAATTTGAATAAGAAGGATTAAAATGGTATTAATTATAGCTCATATCTCATGAAAAAAGACAAACGGAAAATCACCGAAATTAACTTACGGCGCCTGCAAATTTGGAAGTCCAGTGCATTCTGAAATTCATTTACCTTCTCGGGTTCGATACCCGGTGGACGCATATAGTGGTTCGGATCACACTTTAAACTGTAGATCGAGTGCATAAAGTACAAATATCATGCATATTCTGCGAGTGAATCGAGTAATAATAGCGGTTGATTTTTTTGGTTTATTTTACTTCGTTCTTCTGCCACTTTCGGCTAATTGTGAATATAAGGACACTCACAAAGAACTGATTTCCGAATGATTTTTCAGTGGTGTTTGTTCTATATTTAAGATATTGTATACTAAAGTTTTCAATTCAATTTTCTTGTTTTGCCGGGGATATTATTTTCCTGGGGGGAGAAATCCCCAGCATCTCCTCCGTTAATTCGCACACGTTTAGAATTTTCTTCTATGTTTGTGGAGATGTGAATTCTGCAATTATTCTTTCGCAAAATGCACCGTGAGTAAGTTATAAATCGGATTTTTTTAAACAGTATATGGAGTAGTTGCTTTTCTTGCTTTTTAATTTTGCGCAGGAATATAACAGAATTTGAATTTCTCCCGTATTTAAGATTTATTAGCAATTCTGTAGTAAGTTATCCTTTAGAGTCTTAGATTCATTTGATTACGATCTTACATAAGAGACGTCTGGTTACTCTAGGAAAAATAGTGAATTCACTCACCATTTTTAAAAAAGAAACTGCATCGTTAAATATGATTAACATCTAGGTTTACTAAAGTTAAAAGTACACTGTATCTATGTCCTTGTCGCAATGGAACTATGACTTTGAGATGCTTGCAAGCGCCTTTTCACCGAGTGGCGTGTGAGCCGTGAACACTACACCCAAAATTAGCTGCGTTAAGTTCTATGTTAAAGAAATCAAGAGTTAAATGAGGAACGGCAAGTAGTTGCAAATCGGGCATTTACCCTAGGTTCTGCTCTTCATGGGGCCTCGCGTCAGAAAAAATCATTTGTTTGTGTACGTTTATTTACAATCGCATGATTCCAATAAAGCAACTAATCTCATCCTTCCCGACTTCCAAAATTACTGAAATCATATTATAAACATAGTATTACATAAAAATAGTTTTCAAATATTCCAACCAAAAATAAATAATATGCACGTAATGTTTAATTCTATAGTGAAAGTTCGATGTTAAATATTTTCTCATATGAAATAATTTAAACTCACTAATGACATCTAAGCAAAATGTAATTATGATAGATAAATGCTATTGGATGTAATAATCTTTATATTAGCATAACCTGTAGTAGCGTAACGATCCGTAGTATCTTTTAATTATTATGGAGAACGAACTCCAACTTCCAGTCATTCAACCATCGTTTTCCAATCAGGAAATATTCAGAAACATCACAGAAATGCAGTGTCAGACAGCACTGAAGCTCTTCCTGGTCATCAGCTGTAAACAGACGAAATCCAGGAAGAGGCTACAGGCCTGACTGTGCATTTGTTTATTAAATTGAATGGCAATAAATGTCTGGGAGGCAGAGAGTTCGGGGTCAGTTCTAATTCAGTTATTGAGGAGCAAGTTACGATTGAATAGAGAGAGAGGAGGAGGTTCTAGGGAGAGCGTGTTAACGCTAGTCGCAAGTCAGACTCTACGTACAGTCACAGGCATAACCTCTCACGGCAGATCTTCAGTTGCAGTACAGAGACAGGTATATCCTTACATTACCCATGCTGATCCAATCTTTAGGGGTGTGAAACTCAAGTGTCATGTGTTGCCATTCAAGTGTGTAAATTTAGTACCTCTAGCGCCTTACCATCAAGCTCACCACGAGCAGAGAGTGCTTTACCATCAAGGATAAATGATGATTAGTGAGCTACATTCCCAAAAGATACCACATACCTAAGGGTATGAGACGGTAGCAAAGCAAGAGATTACCCATGCTAAAATTGAGAAAAGTAAAGCAGTTTAATAAATCAAATCTGCAAAAGAATTTTGACACTATTTACCTTGGTTGCTTTGCTTACTTTTGATAGACTTACGGGGGAGGTAGTAGGGAAACAGAGACGTTAATTCACACTTTGAAAACTGAAGACTCTTTCCTCATTAATATTTACTGTTTTACATATGGTGACGCACTGTATTTAAATTATCTATTTCATTTGTCAGAAAAATTTATCCCGAAGTTTTGGCTTCCTACTATTGAGTTTAATTTAAATTGTTATTGTTATTATTATTACCACCACCATTATCATTTTTCTCTGAAGGTAAATTTTGGAGCATTTCCTGGATGTGTTTCATCGACCCAAGAAATGTCTGCGAAAGGTGGTGACCGTTGCAGTTACGTTGGTTGCACAAATGCAAGAACCCGGTGTCCAGGATTGTCATTTTTTCGCTATCCAGTAGACGACAGAGATAGGTAAGGGATTTTATTTAAAATTTTAAGTTTATGGCATGTGCAACTCGGGGAATCTGAGGGATTCTAATATTGGTGTACTGCCAAAAATGTTAGGGTTGGTCAGGAAAAAAATGAGGCTATATTGGGTGCTAGTTTTGGCAGTGTGTGGATAAATCAAGCAGGCCTGCTTAGTTACGTCTAATCCCTAGCATTCATGAGAAAACTGTATGAAATGAAAATTAAATGTTTGTGTGCAACTAAACTCAACATGGATTATTGGTTTAAATTCACATATGATTAAATAGATAAATAAAGACAGGATCTACAGTTTGAAGTAGGATCCGAATCACTGTGTAATTTGCTTCCATCAGGAGTCCTACCAGGCAGTCCTTAATTACTAGGCTCTAGCATGATCACTTGCACTTTTATTGAAAACAAATGAGAATGACACATCCCACATGCCAAATTAAAGAAAAAGTTAATTTTGTACCCTTTATACACACTAGCCTCTCGGAACGAGTGGTTTTCAAGCGCACAAACAAACAGACAAAAAGTTGAGAGAGAGTTGGGAGAGTTGGGAGTTTTTGTTTTAAAGTCACTTTTGTGCAAATGAAATTTCTTGCAATTCCTTCCCAAAATAGCACAATTAAAAGATGATGAAAAATTAAATTTCACACCAAAAATTCTGACGGAACTCCGTAAAGAGCATGATAGGACCGATTATTACTATAGTACGCTAGGGAAATGTTGTTGTATTCAAGGGTTCCCGTTTTTCCCCATCGGATGTGCAAATATTTCCAATTGATTCAAGAAATCTATCAGTTCCTCAAACAACAGTCGTTTGTTTCATGCAAAGTAGGTAAATTACAAGGGCGTTTCTAGAACCAATAGCCTACAAGGAAATAGTTGGCAAGACTATCTTTGCTAGTGCGTAATAAATTTTAACATATAACAGTTAATAACTATTCTATGATTTTAATACATTATTCAAAAGTAAACAGGGTTGTTATTTTTTAGAACAGGCGATAAAGAGTATGAATTTAAACGTATCTTTCAACCAGACTGTCAGCGACAACTTTTCTAATGCCTGTACATAAACTGTGGTAGTATTTAGTATTTGGAAGCAAGGAAGGTAGTGGATATTTGTTTTAAAATATAGGCAAAAAGGTAACTGGGAAACATTTGGGGACGACCGTACTTTATTGTGTATTTTGTGTATTCTCTTTCCTAATCGGCGTTACAAAGGCGAATACCAAAATTTACACCTATTAAAAAGGCTGATAGATCATAAACAATAAAATATGTAAAAATAAAAATAAAACCCACGAATTTTCAATATGAACGAAGGACCCCATCTAAAACAATTACCCTTTCTTCACAGATGTATCGAATGGTGCCTGAATACAGGAAGAGAAGATTTCATCGAACTCAACTGTGAAAAATTGAGACATAAAGTTGTCTGTGCCAATCATTTTCATAATTCCGCGTTCATGAACAGTTTAAAAAACAAGCTCATTCACACAGCAGTTCCAACACTCCACCTCACAAAAGACTGTAATTTTCTCTCCTCAAATGATGATAAATCAAATGAACCTGAAAACAGCACCCCAGATGAAAGTTTGTGTATTCCAGAATCAACAGACCAAGACCACCTAAACAACGATTCTACTGTTACTATTGCTGGTGAATGGATGGATCTAGAACACGAAGAACACACACCAAGAAAGAAAAGACTTATCAAACTGAACCAGAGACATACATTTCTCTTACGACGCAAAAGATCTGCAATTTCGAAATTAAATAAGAAACTAAGGGATTTCCGTTCGTCAAAAGAAGACATATTAAAGGAATTAGGAAGATATATTGGAGGATTTCCATTGACACTTTTCAGAATGCAGCTGTTACACAAAAAAGGGACGAAATGGAAGAGAGACGAAAAGCAGCTTGCACTGGGAATGTACAACAAAGCGCCAAATTTATATCAGTATTTATTGAACATAGGTTTCAATCTGCCCAGTATTTCTACAGTGAGAAAATGGATAAATTCAATAAACATAAAACCTGGTATATCTACAAGTATCCTGGATAAACTTAAATTGAAAGTGCAAAATATGCCAAAGGATGAGAGACAATGCTCAATCATAATGGACGAAATGACCATAAAAAAATGGTTGGACTACGATTCCAAAGATGATCTGATAGAGGGCTATCAGGATCTTGGGACATTGGGTCGCTCTGGGCAGATAGCAACTCATGCTCTAGTGTTTATGGCACGAGGACTCCTCTACAAATGGAAACTGCCGTTAGCCTACTTTTTATCGTGCGGGTCTGTTAAAGCCCAACAATTAACAATGATAATTACAGAGGTTATAGAAGAAGTATCCAAAACCGGACTAATAATAAGAACAATAATATGTGATCAAGGACCAACCAACAGGGCAGCCCTCACAAGACTTGGGTTATCTGATAACAACACTTCAATCTATGTAAACAGCAGAAAGATTTTTATTGTGTATGACATGCCTCATCTCATGAAAAGCGTCAGAAACAACTTAATAAGCAATGATTTCATTGTAGATGAAAAAGCAGTGTCGTGGAAAAGCATAAGAGAATTACATAATATGGAGAAATTAAATCTCACCAGAGCAGCCCCAAAACTTAGCAATCGCCATGTTTACCCCACAGCCTTTGAGAAAATGAACGTGAAGCTTGCTACACAAGTTTTTAGCCATTCCGTATCCTCTGCCATGATGACAGCTGTTTTCGTTGGAGAAATGAAGGAGCCATCTGCAATGAATACAGCGAATTACCTAAAAAAAATGAACGACATATTTGACACATGTAACACCCGCACGAAATTCAGTGCAAATCCGAAAAAATGTGCATTATCTTCCAAAAAACCAGAAATTGAGTTATTCTTAAGAGAATCTTTGGACTGGATTTCCAATTGGCAAATCGCTGGAAGCAAACCAATTCCTCCATGCTTCGTAGGTCTTAAAATAACTTTAACAAGCATACTCATGTTGTGGGAGGACATGAAAGCCGAAAACATTCCCTTTCTTCTAACTTCGCGATTGAACCAAGATCCTCTGGAAAATCTCTTCTCCGCTGTACGTGCACGGGGAGGATTTTGTAGCAACCCTTCAGCCCAAACATTTCGAAGAAGCCTGCAACAAGTGATGGCAATTGATGTAGTGATTCCATCGGAATCTTCTAATTGTGAAAATGACGACGATATTCAAGTCGTCTTAAACGCAGTAGGAATTGATGAACCAAAAGAACTTATAACAGTCAACTTGGAAGAGGAAGATAATGAATTACAAGTAAATGTAAGTTATCCAGACACGAGTGAACTTCATTTTCAGAGTGCTAATCTGCAATCCTGCAGTACTGTTTATGTTGCTGGTTATGTTGCTTCTGTAACCATAAAGAAGTTTGGGTGCAATTTATGTTCACATTACCTAAGAAAAGACAACAAGACGATGGAATCCAATCACGAATTGCTAATCTTTTGGAAGGCATTCAAAACCCATGAAGGAGCAGAATTGGGAAACCTTCATGCGCCTTCTGAGTCCTTACTAAGTGTTGTAAGAGCACAAAATGTTTCCTTCGATGCTAATTATCCTGCCATTCGGCATCTTACAAACATTGTAAACAAAATGACGAAAATTTTGGAAGAGGCAACAATTAAGACGAATGCATCATGGTTTACGGGGCCGTGCTCAGTTCATCGGAGGTTCATGCTACAAAAATTTATTTTGACTAAAATTAGGAATGACCTAAAATGGCTTTCGAGAGATATAAAACACGCACAGAAATGCAGCCCTGGAAAGAAGAAAAGGTCAGGAATAAAGGAAAACCAAAAACTGAAGAAACTGCGGCATGAATGAATGATGGACCGGCTACAATGTGCAGGAAAAATAACCCAGGTACGTTCAGAACTGATTATTTAAATTGTTCGTTTTCGTTTGTCCAGTTCTTCCTATAAGATATTGGTTAACCGTTTATAATTTTCCTATAACACTTCTCAGTTTACAATTTAATTAACTAAGGTGAAACTAAGCTAATTTCTCGTACTTAATGAAAACAATACACTATCTTTTTTGAACAGTTGCGGCAATTAGGAGGGCGAGGGGGCAGTTATCCTCCACTTTTTTGCCACTTTTGTCCCCGCACTATGCGAATCCTTATCTAAGAAGGGAAAGTAAACTGTTCTTGCCTCTCCAGTTTTGACACCTTGTCCCCTAGTTTTGGAACCGCATCGTCACCACAGATTTTGGGGGACTCCTGCTTGGATTAATATATTCATAACGAACTAAGTTCATAGAATTACAAAGAACATTGTGGTGTCTGATAACGAATGAAGAAGAAAACAACTTTAGTGTGATGACATAATCTAAATGCATTTACGCAAATGTATTACGTGTGTGACGCTTTAAAAATGTAGCAAAGTTTTTAATTTTGTCTCTGAAGCATATGGGCTACAGACAATAGTTATTTTTGTAGGTGAAATAATGAAAATTATAGTAGCTATGCATTTTTTTCAAAACATGTAAACCAGGGCCTTCCCTGTGGCGTATTGGTAACGTCGTTTCCTTATGATCAAGGAGTCCCGGATTCGATACTCGGTGGGTCTAGTCCAGATTAGCCTTACTGGGCATGAAGTGGACATAAAACACCAAATGAATCAAACATTTACACATTATTGCAATCAGGCACATATCTAGAAATATATTTCGGGGGGAACTCCGAACCAAGTGTCTCACAAGAATAATAATAATAATAATTTAAATAATTAAATTAAATTAATTATAATTAATAATAGCATTAATTCAAACATCCAAATTAGTTAATGTTATATTTTGACAAGATGAACAGGTAATCTGACAGTTTAAGGATACTGATATATTCATCAGGTATCTAGTTTACGTGTAACTAAGGTCGGCAACATTTGTACAAAGAAAAAAAACAACTGCCATGGCAAGGAAAGTAATGTAAAATAGATGAAGAATTGAATATTTGTTGAATATCAAAATACGATAAATTAATCTAGTTATCGAAAAGTAAAGTTCCTGTGAATTTTTATAAGTATTAATAGATCTTGCACAATTCTTCTTTGGAACTGTAATTCAAAGTCGTATGATTGCAATATAATCCTCGCCTTCCAATTAGTTCGGAGGAAATATATAACCCTCGATTAAGCAATAAGTATACTTTCATTATTTAATTTGAGTTATTTTATTATTTCATTATTTTCATTTTTTTACTTAGTAAGCCTTTCAGGGGTTCAGGACTCCCTGGACCCCTTCCGAAACACGTCCTTCTTCGAAATCAGAAAGAATAATTTTCAGGTAGAATAATTTTATTTTCATGGAGAAGGACTTCTTTTCGTGGAATTCTCCTTTTATGGATACTAATGTCTCAAATTTTATTCATTAGACGTTGTGAATAGTGTCTCTTGCAGGTGTGAGCTTTTGGGAATAACTGTTACCATAACAAGATGATCACGTTAAAAAGGTGGAATAAAAGAAACTCACATTTCGCATTTCATAGTCATAAGGTGGTTTGCATTTTCTCAAAGCGTCGAAATTAGATTGACCCTCAACATTAACGAAAAGTGAATCGAATATCGCTACAATTTCAAATAAAGCAATATGTGAAAGCATTTTTTTTAATGTTATTAAAATATTTTGCAACAAAATTCTTGCACTTGCGATCGGGAAAAAAACTGAACTTGTCTATATTAATTGTTACAACAGAAGATTGGTGCTATATAGTCTATATTTTCCCAAAGATTACTACCAAAGCTCACACACTGAAACAAACTAATATTACTCAATAAAGTTTCTAATTACTCAGTTCTTCTTATGTTGTTTGCTTTAAGAAACGCACTAGAAACAAAGATTTCTCACTCTTCTAGATCTGGTAAAAAGTAGCTTGCTCCTCCACTCAATTGAGCTTCTAAAGTTGCCTCACAGAATCTCGTTTGATTAGAAGATGGAAGAGCAGAAGGGTAATTTGTTTTCGTTACTTGTGAATGGTTCGATTTCAGGGCCGAAAATTGTTAAAAGTCCTTTTTTCTTTTCAGGTGATAGCTAAGAAGGTGATTTAAGAGATGGTCAACTGTCAAAATCTATAAATTCCATGAACCTGGATGTTCCACGCATATGTGTTTGTGGTGATAAGACAACGGTGAAAGAAGAGCCTAATTACTGTTGATTGACATAAAAACATCTTACCTTAACTGTCAAAAAAATGAGAAATGTATAACAATATAATTTTTACTTGCAATCATATGGAACATGTTAACTGATATGCCATTGTTATATAATCCATAATAGCTAAGTACAATTGTATATTTGTATCTATTTGCTTGTAGCACTTGTGCTTATAAGAGGTAACTTGATATTGTATATGTGAGAATCTATTATGTTTGGGCAATTAGTGGCACGTGTGTTAATTTTCAGTACAGTACAAGAAATGAATTTTCTGATGTTGAAATGGTAAACTTCTACCACTTCGGAAAATTTTGTATATTTTAAGGGCAAATAAAAATCTTAATATGTGAGTAAGTGCGTGTGTTTTAAACAATGATAAATAATAATACAGTCGAATGGCTATCTGAAAATTGTTATTCTATGACGTTGATTTCTGCAAAATATCGAGCTTAAATTTAATTGAAAAATATGGAAATAGAAATACCAATTTCATCTCAAAATTAATAATTCTTAGCATTGTTTGTGCGAGTATGCTGTGTGCACCAACAATTAGTAATAAGAAATCTTTCCAACAAAATTACTATAGGTTCGTCAAGTTCAAACATTGTAACACTAATGTATCTTATTTAATCACACACGCGAGCTACGGGCTACGGTTAGAAATAAAGTGAAAGAGCCCGTACTTCATCACTTACAAACATCATTTACTAATACCTTTTGAACCCAAATTAGAATGTTAATTGCTTCAACCTAAACACATTTTAAAGTAACGGGGGAAATGCAAAAAATGGCAGTTTTTTTAAAGTCCACTTTATTCTCTGGTAGGCTAATCGGGAGTGGACTTTGTTAATAGCTGGATTCGAGCCATTGATGGCAGTGGCTCCACTGGAAATCGAACCGAAATCCCTTGATTAAATGTTCACTCTATAAATAAAAAGGTACCTTGAAAGCTATCTCTGTAATAATTTAATGCATTAGTATGAAATACATATAAGGGAATTAATTTGGTAGTTTTTTTATGTATCAGATATTTATAATTGCCTTCCCGATGGTGCAGTGAATACATTTTCGCCTTTTAATCAAGGAGTCCCGGGTTCGATACCTGGTGGAGGAACATAGTGGTTCGGGTCGCACTTTAAACTGAAGGTCAGTGGCGTACTGGCCACCCCCGCAAGCAGTGTTCTCTCTCTGATGCTGAAATTTTGATTAATTCTAGTAATTCAACAGAAAATGTCGATTACATATATAAAAAAAACATTTACGAAACGTATGTAAGACAACAATGACGCAATTCAAACTCTTTGAGATGAACACTGACTGCAAGAATCCGATTTTTTTTTTGTGTCGGTAAAGTTAGAGCATGTTCGTTGTAACGTACAGGCTCCACAAATAACTTGACGACTCCGTGTTCAACATTATTACTTTTAGAACTGTAGGAAGTGAGCGAGTGGGTTCTCGGTAGAACTTAGTAATACATGGCTGCGATGATAAGCGGGCGACTTCACATGTAGGTCCCCCTTGCTAGCAGATGGTCATCAATAAGGGAGTTTGGGGAAGATTTCATCTCATTCATTTATACATTGTTTGTCGCAGCGCAGGCTTATAGAGTGTAAACGGCATAATTAGAATTATGATTAAGTAACAGTCAGTTGCTCAAATTTTGCCATTCTTGTAATTAGTTTTGCGTGTGTAATAACCACGTCTTATAGTTTTCGGTTAAATTATTATTTACTTGGTAAGTTTTATAGTGGTGTATCATTTCAATTTTTTCAGATGAAGGAGGTTGGAGAATATTTAAAGGTATATTTAGGTATTTAGAATGGAGCTTCGCACCAAATATTTCCAAGGGCTCCCAAGATTTTTCATATTCAAGTAAAAAGATTCTCACTTAATTCACACCTAACGCGTGTTACACGACATTTAATTTTTTGCTACCGCTCTCAAAATCTACCATGCACATGTACAATAATTTACGTCTGGATTGCCTCGCTGTTCTTACCAACAAAATATTTCACAATAGTTAGGCTTATTGTCGTCCGATTTCTAAAATTCAAACGTGCTGTAGTAAACAATAGGGTGGCGGACTGGTTATTGCGTATTCTTGTCGGCCTAGCCTTTGTCTTTATTAGCCGATTACAATGGACCAAGAACTTTCTTTACTTGATGCTCATTATTCACAGGAAAAAAATACATGTTCGGTGAACATTGTTGCAGCAGAAGATACAAAACAAACTTTTTTCTCTTTTAATTCATAGTTGCCCTCATATTTTATTTTCAAAAATTCGTGATTACTTTCAAGGCATTCACTCTTAAATATACGGAATGCTGTGCTGTATGGGAATAATAATTCAAATGATTATTATTATTATTGTCGCAGATAATAATAAACTTGCCATTTTTACCACATAATTTTCCATTATCTTTTAAAAACTCAAGAGGGGGTTTAACGTCGGTACCCTCCCCTTGCGTACGCCACTGATGTTAATATTTCTATGCAGGGGTCCCGGGTTCGAATCCTGGCGTGGGCATGGATGTTTGTAAGTGTCCATTCATCAATTTCATCATATCATCACTCATCCTCATCTTCGCAAATTTAGCCAAAACTGGCACAAGAAGCGAAGTAAAATAAAGCAATTCAATCAATCAATCAATCATTAATATTTCTATGCGCCACAGATCTTGTATCCCCTGTACGTGCTTCCACGTGAACAGTTCACACGATATCACAGGAAGGCAAGTTCTTGGAGCTTCGACGATGACGTCACAGAATTTTCAGACCGCGAGGGTTAACAAAAGCCTTAGCGCCTTAGCCTTGCAAAAATGTGCTTTCTCAAGGTGAGAACAGGACGGAACTAGCCTGCGGGGAGAAGGGACGACTTCTTGCGAAGCATAGAGGAACCCCATGGGACCAGTCGTCCTTGAGCGAGGGAAAGTTGGGGGAGAGACGAATCCATTGACCATAGTGATGTCGTGCGTCAACGATTTCTTTAAAAACAACCCCCAAACTCCGTGCTGTCTTTTTCCGGCGTGATGTAGGCTTTGTCTTGGTTGGGAGGGACGCATTCAATGGTGTGCCCAGGCAGTGGCGCAGGAACGTTTTTCATTTGGGGGGGGGGGGGTACAAAATTCAGCCTCCCATATATATTGTATAAACACACATGCTTCAGCACTTAGAAATACATTTCGGGGGTCCAACCAAGTGTTGCAATAATAATAATAATAATAATAATAATAATAATAATAATAATAATAATAATAATAATATATAATTATAATTATTAGATTTAATTAAATTAAAATATTAATTAAATATGTAAGTTAATTAATATTGTATTGTTGTTATTACATGAATAGGTAAGAGATAGTAAAATAATAGAGATATAAAAGCATATATTCATTATCTAAGTTACATGTAGTTAAGGATTTGTATAAAAAACAACTGCCCTGGCAAGGAATTTAATGTCAAATAGAAAAATAATTGAATATTTATTGAATAACAAACAGGGAGTTAGATCCAATTAACGAAAAGTAAAGTTTCTGATTAATATTTTATGGATATTATCATTAGTTGTGTGCATAAATCTTTTGGAACCCTTCAAAGCCGTATGAGCCAAATTCCTTGCCTTCCAATAAGTTCAGCGGAAATAACCACCGATTATATAACAAATGCTAAACAATTATATTTTGATTATTTACTTTTACTTCTTGGTAAGTCTTTCGGGGGAGTGTCCGGACCCCTCCTAAATATGTCTTTGATACTTAGGTATAATGTGAAGGCATGGGAAATATTCTATTTTAGAACAGCACACACGAATGTCCTGTTATTTAATGCAAAATTTGCATAACTATTTTTTCTTTGTTTTTCTTAGAATTTTTTTTTTAAACAGATTTTAAAACCAGATAACAATTCTGAAACATATAAAGCTCTGGACCTCGTTCTGGCCTTATTTGAATTTAACGGAACGGAAAATCAGAAGTTCGAAATGTGAATATTGCGAACAAAGATACATCTATTCATTTTAATGCAGGTTGAGATTAAACGGGGTGAGGAGGATCTTGAGCCACCCCAACCAGGAATAATCAGCTCCCACCCACTGAATATAGAAACCACATTATGAATATATCATACCTATAGAGTTCCACTTCAGTTCAGTTCATTCTAATTTTAAATTCCCATAGCTAGGCATAAAAATATCTTTAAAGAATTTATGGCATATGTGTACCACATCCAATGTCTTTTAGAAGCCATGTATTTGGTATTTACTCAGACATCTGTAGGGCGTTGTATTAAAAAAAGAAATAAACTGAGTTGAGATGGTTCCCGACCAACTCGTAAGAAGTCTAACTTTAAAATATTGTGAAACATTTGACAAAGTATTTATTTGTTATATAATTAGCTGTACCTAATGACACTCTTCAAGCACTGAAAGTACTATCATTACATATGCAAAACCGAAATCCTTCAGATGTCAGAGGAAGCAAGGACAATCATACGCTCAAAATGTTTTTGTTTTTTTAGTTTAAATCTTTGGTGGACGATATGAAGAACCGCCCAAGGTCTCTTTTCGTATGTAGTGGTAGTATTAAATGCAGATACATGCGTGTTTTAGGGTGACATGTCAATTTCTCGTTTATGTGAAAAGGTAAACTTTAATGTAAGCAAAAGCATGTGCGCGTCAGAGTTAAAGATTTTCGCATCTACAAGGAAAATCCAAAACATTCCCACCTCTCCAGCCTCCGTGGCGGAGGGGTTGGCATAGCGCGCTTTGACGCCAGAGGTAGGGCATGTGAGTGTTCATCAATTCCATGATATCATCGCCCATCCTAATCTATGCGATTAGCGAAAAGTGGCAGAAATGCGAAGTAAAATAAACCAAATAAATCAATCAAACATTCTCATCTCACTCAAAGACCTTGCGAATCAAATCCAAAATCTACCAATAGAACCTGCAGTGCGTTTCATTTATCTCGTGCATTCATCTGACTAATGTAATTTTCGTACAGATTGACTTTAGGGTTTAACTTAAAATGGCGTTGTGTTTGTGTGGCATTTGATACCAAAATTAGATTTTAAGCAATTAATGTCCAATTATAAGTATATCTAATACATAGGTAAAAATAATTCCCCCCTCTGATAATATCGCAAATTGCACCTTGTTTGAATGTCTGGGAAAAATTTCATTTTACCTAGGAATGATATCGCGATGAAATGAGTAGAAAATTGTCACAGCCTCATCTCGTCTCCTGTGTGGCGAGGTCCTTCTTGTTCTTGTTTGTGTTAATTTTTATTTCGGTTTCCACTCGGAAGTCATTAAAACTTATTCTAGATTCACTTCATGCTCAGATAGGCTAATCGGGACTCTATTTTCAAAATCTCTTAATATATAGGTTTAAGTATAGTTTCCGAACACCCTCTTTCAAAGTTATCAAAAATATGGGTGAGTTACAGCAGTACATTGTACCCCCCAAGTTGGTCTGTAGTGTCTCGTCTCGTTCGTGTAAGTATTTCGTTTTGGAAAATTCCATTTTAAATATTCAAAAGAAAATGGATCAGTCATATACCCTTCTGATGAAGATTTGTATCTTATCTTCGAAGATTTCTTTAGAAAATGTGCATTCGTCTGCAGCGTGATTTTCTGAGAGCAAATCTGATTCCATCGTTCTATACACATTTTAAACAATTTTCATCTCCTTAAAGAGGTTCCCAAGAACTTAGGTCAATGAACTAACTAGTAGCAACCACAATGTATAGTGGAACCATAAGGAAAACAACCTGCGCACACCCGCGACTCCTGTACACCGTACTCCTGCGAGGAGGGGCGGGGGAGAGTGGACCATGCTTACTTATGGCCCGAGCTGAACGGAAGAAGGGAAAGCGGGGACTTTTCGTCCAGGGTTTTTTCCTTGTGGTCGCTCCATAGTAGAATAAGTTTAGAATGGTTTGAATTTCTGTGTTAAGGAAGATAACGTTTATTTGTTATAAACAATATACACTTTTTTATTGGGCGAACTGAAAATAGGTTCTTTTAACATGGGGGGTACAAGGGGTACAACTCGATTTACGGATTTAGGGGGTACAGTACCCCCCTTCAAAAATTTAGGGGGTACAATGTACCCCTGTACCCCCCCGTTCCTGCGCCACTGTGCCCAGGGTTTTCGAAAGGTGTTTCATCTTATTTTTTTAGTAGTTCTGCACTATATTTTGACATCCACCAACACCTAGCCCCCTTCCCCATTGGGCAGCGTCTGGAGCTGGACGCATCTCCTTCGGTCGTGGCAGGTGGTCACCCACCCAGAATCGTGAGGAAATTGAACGAACGAGTAGTGTAACCTGGTCATTAAAACCTACGATAATGACTGGGGTTGGTCGTGCTGACCACACGTCACCCCTTCTACGTAGTACACCCAATTGCCAACCTCACTTTCACGTAATATACCCTGGACTGAAGACTAACGAGGCTGTGGCGACTGGCCCCATGGCCAGTATAATTTTGTTTGTGTTGTCCTGTGTTTTGTCCTTATTTGTGCTGAGTGTTCCTTGCAGTCTCGGCTTTTAACGAAAGTCAGAACATTTTAATATTTTATGATTTTAATTAAGCAACGTTAGAGTTGTTATGTGAAACGGTAAGGGGCTGGACCCCGTATAGTGTGACGGGTGCAAAATAGCCTTGTTGCTGACGCACCCAAAATTTTAAAATAAAAAAAATAAAAAATCTTGATTGTTTTGGACAAATAACACTATCTGTTAAAAGTACTTCAGGCAATATTTTGGCAAAAGACCTAGCAACGATTCTGCTGTGAAGTGGATTCTCCTGTTTACAATTACAGGGTCCGGCAACCACTCGGCCACAGGGTCCGGCACTTGAAACCATGGGGTTTAGCCTAAGACATTCATTAAGCCTGAGACATTGACTGGCTGGACCTACATCAGTTGCAGAAAAGCCCGATGTTGGAGAAAGAAATCAAAGTATTTTTGTCCTTCTGCTCAGTGGTGGCGAAAAGGGACCAGATCTTGCGGTGCGGGTGGAACGCTAAATGCTACCTTATATGGTTGGTTTCGTATTGCAGTCATTGAGGAATCTTGGTTTCATAATGTAAAGAATAGTGGCGTGCCCATGATTTATTACGTGAGGCCCGTATCCAGGATTTTTTAGGAGGTGGGCCAAGCCCGAAACTATGTATATTATAGGTATAGTCATGTAATACCTCAATTATTAAATAATTAAATATTTATAAAGAAATTAATTTCGTACATTTATTCATGTAAATCAGTAATATTATTTCTTTAGCAACTGGTTTAAAATGTCAAGAAATCAAATGATAGGTTAAATGTTTTTAATAAGAATTAGATTTTATTTAACTATTGCTTTCTATTAATAATAATATAACAGAAAACAGCGGGGATGGGACTCGATGAGCTGACCACGCATCAGCGAATGAACAGAAGAACGCTCTGGCAGCCATAGCCCAAGCAGGACTGTTGATTGAGTTTGAGTAACTCCACTTTATACACAGGTAGGCTAATCGGGACTGGACCTACAGTTTAAAGATATATCCGAACCACTATGTTACTCCACCGGGTACAGGGCTGTTGCGTCGCGAAGTTTAGTTTAGTTTTAAAGTTACGTTTAAGCGACGTATGCAGAATACAACATAACTGAACTCTCTCAACTCGTAGGCAAAATCAAGGAGAACAACTTTTCCTGTAATGTTTTCTTTGTGAGTTGTTTTGATACGACAGCGAGGTATTATTTAATAACTGACACTATAATAATCAATGATGAGAATACTTCTTGTCTCGTAAGAAATACAGCTATAGCAGGAAACAACTTCATAAAAATGATTACCAATTATTTCACAGTTTTGCCTTTGCAGAAAATGCTCATTCATTTAATTATCACTTCTAGTGTTTTGTTTAAGTCAGTGTGTCCATTCATGAATTTCATCATGTCATCACTCATCTCCATCTTCGCAAATTAGCCAAAAGTGGCACAAAAAGCGAAGAAAAATAAAGCAAATCAAAATCAAAAATGAAATCAATCAGTAGGTAGGGGGTGGGGGAGACTGGGGTGAGTTTCCAAATTGTGTCCTTTTCCTACCAGACGAGAATGGGCAACATTGCAGATTTCTGTGAATATGCGTCAAAACACTGGGTAAAAAATTGAGTAGTAATCGTTATTTTTTTCTTTAGTTTGGAACAGGGTGTGAAATCACTGCAGATTGGTGTGGGGGGGGGAAGGAGCAGACAGACAAACAGACACACACACACAATATACTATATAATGTCATTAAATGTGTGTCAATTATTAAGTAATCAAATTATATTATAAAAGATACTGTCTTTCATTCAAAATGTAATTGCAAATTGACGAACAATGATTTGCGTAAGGGAGGAAGGACAAAAATTAAGAGATATTAAGAAGATAATAGTTTCCTGTATAAAATTCACATATAAATGCTATTACGTGTCTTATTAATATATCTATATACTTCGTGGTTGCTAACGAAAGACGATGAGAAATGGAGAAGAAGTAACAAGTCGATCTAATTTCTGTGTTCTGGAGATAGCTGGGTTCAGTGTTCTTAGAGATGAGAGTCTTTGTTGTCAGTTCTTTTTGTATGTTCTCGATATTATTCCAGTCATGTATATTCGAATCTCAAACTAATTGGGGGAAATTTCAGGACAAGATCGTTGGTGGGGGAAATTCCCCTCCCCCCCGTCCTCCCGGATTTTGAACCCTGGTTTGGAACATTTATGCTGTTCATTAGATCACATTTTTGCAATCTGTAATTTTAAGGCATTTCAAAGGTAAGTTGACAAGTATTGTCAACCGACCCTGAACATATAGTCAACTCACTCCACATACAGGTTGAATTGACAATTGACACTCTTCAAGAAAATAAAATAAATAACATAAAATAAAAAAAGCAATAATTTTACACGTTTTTAGGAGTATGGTGAATTAAAAATTTATAGTGGTCGAGGAAACTACAAGTATTGCTCATAGGATTTCATCAATAGTAGGTATATCGTAATTTTTAAAAGCTGCAAAAATTTAAACATAAAAACATGGTCAACTACGTTTTGATGTTGCTCTTAAAGTAGGGTTACCGTAATATTTTGACCCAAGAACGAGACATTCCAAGGCGGTCACTTTACCCCCTCCTGAAAAATTGGTTAGGACTAATTATAAAATTATTGTCATTAATTGTCATTAACGTATCATTATAATTATAATTTATTATAGTAGCCGCGGTAGCTCAGTCGGTATTCGCGGAGTGGTTAGCATAGCACGCTACGAAGCCATGGGTGCCAGGTTCGAATCCCGGCTAGGACTTGCATGTTTGAGAGAAACCGAGAATTAAGGGAAAAACTGATATGTATGAATGTTGAGAAAAAGTGTGTGAATGACGAGGGAGACTACCGAATAGGGGTATTCCTTTATTATATACGCGTATAAAAAAGTCCGTATGGCGTCTGACTACCATGCGAGAGGCCCGGGGTCGATCCCCGGTGGGGGATAACCGGGACTTTTTCCACCTGTTCATGAGGCTCCGGCGATCACCCAGCGTTGTATAGAGTGGAAACCTGGAGGAAACTCTGGGGGGTAAAGGCGGCCAGGGGTGTGGTGCTGATCACATCACTCCAAGCTTCGGCCGAGATCAAGAAAGTGTGGGGCCCTAATTCCACACCCCCTATACGCATTCATGGCATGGTGCAAAGCACAGGGGAGCACTTTACCTTTTTTATTATTTATTATAGTATGTATCACATAAATGATACATCATGAACAATATATATGTAAAATATGAGCTCTCGTTGTCTAGAGCTATTAATTTTTATAATCCCGGTTTGACTACATAGTGTTTCTGGACTCTTCTGATCAACCTTTGATGTTAGTCCTACGCTGAAGTAGACGAGTGCCAGAAGTATTTGCAGAACTCCCTGAAAAAGTTGCATCACTTATCAATATCTAACACGAAACGCGGGATTTGTGTTTTGAATTTCTGTCAAGACACAGGAACTTGGTTTTCAAGCTAACTCCTTGACTTTTATAAAACGGGATAAATAGTGTCTTTTTTTTTTTATCGACGGGACAACTGGGACACGCATATGAAACGGGACTGTTCCGGTCAAAACGAGACGAATGGTCACCCTATCTTAAAGAAATAATTTTATTTCGAGCAAAGTGAGACAAAAATTATGTGAATCACGTTATTCATTTCATTTTCATTTCTTGTGCGGCGGAGGCGAGTAAAGATTGTTGCAGTCAATAAATGATTGTTCCGCCGGTGAAAGAGGTGGCCGCCACCAGTTTGTACTTCAGTTATGAGTCATCGTCATTTTTTCCTTTTGCTCAGTGCTGCTGAGGGCCTTCATCATTTGGAATTCCAGTGCAAATTACTTGGTTAGGAGAATGAAGTTTCCCGCAGACGGGGAAGGGGCATTTTGCCACATTTTACAACTATGCCAGAGTGTCAACAATTTTCGAGTCATTCTTCTTTGAGACAGTAGTGTGTGCGAATGCGTAGAATCGGAATTATATGAAGAAATTAAATATCTAGGGAACGAAGGACATTTCGTAAATTTGAATCGGGATTCCGAAAGGCTAGAAGAAAAGGAAAAAAGATATATGTTTTAAAAAGTCAGAAGGGTGTCTTCAAAAAACTGTTACTACCTTTAATAACGTTTCAGACTTCGCCACGACTGATAAATTAAAATAATGGCGATGCACTTTAAACCATGGTTGATTTGATTCATTTTTTTTTTTTTTAAATTTTACTTCGCGTTTTGTGCCTCTTGGCTAATTTACGAAGATGGGGATGAGGGATAAAATTATGAAATTGATGAATGGACATTTACAAACAACCATGCCCGAGCGGGATTCGGACGCGGGACCCTTGGCGTCGCAGCGCGATGTGCTATTCGTTTTCTTTTTTTAAAAAAAAGGAATGCCCCTAATCGGCAGTATCCCCCGTCATTCACACATTTTTCACAATCTTTTACACATGTCAAGTTTCACTGTATTCACATTGGTTCTCATTATTCGGACAAACACAAACATCCAAACCTGAGCGGGATTCGAACTCGGGACCCCTAGCATTGCAGCGCGATGAGATAACCACTTTTTTTTTTTTTGAAGGAATATCCCTAAGCGGTAGTTTTCGCTGTTTTTCACTTTTATTCACTGTGTTTCATTTCTCATTTTAGCTCAATTTTCATTTCTTATTATCTGGACGGACACAAATACCCATGCCTTACCCGGGACTCGAACCCTGAACCCCTGGCGTTGCAGCGCGCTCTGCTAACCACTCGGCCACAGGGTCTGCCAACCACTCGGCCACTGGGTCCGGCACTTGAAACCATGGGGCTTAGTGTTAGCGATATGGTCGAAGTCTTACTTTAAATTAATTGATTGATTTGGTGTTTTAAGTCCATTTTATGCAATGTAAGGCTAATCGGGACAGGACCTACAGTTTAAAGTGGTATCCGAACCACTATGTGCCTCCACCGGGTATCGAACCCCGAACACCTTGATTACAAGGCGACGTTACCACTGCGCCATCGGGGAGGCCTCTTTCAAGTAAATCTGAAGAATTTATTGGTATGTTTGTTATTCTGATTTAATGATACACGATATAGAAAAAACACACACTGTACTCGTTATTTCAACAAGCGAAAATTACATATTTTTTGAGAACTGAATTTGAAAATTCAGGCGCCAGTTGAAAATGTCTACATTTTACATTCCCAATTTCGCCTTCAAATAAACACTCAAAGAATCTGTTAACAATTGCATAGGAAAGGCAACCTTACTTTCGAGTAAAAGATTCCGAAGAACTTTGCGGTGGCGGAAACGCAGGCATCACCCATCCCATCTCTTCACCCCACCCCTAACAGCGGTGCTTGGAAGGGAACCAGCGAAAAAGCCCTTGCCATTGTTAACAGCCTTGCTGGGATACAAGAGATCTGACCAATAAGGACGTTTGAAACCCACGTGACTGTCACCGAAAGAGCTCTCCCCCCAATTTGTGCTGGAAACAGCAAAAGAAGACGGCCGCGCCATCTACTGGCCACCGATGGAAATGCAATTTCAAAGCGCAGCGAGGTTTAAATGTAGCTTCCACCTCTACTCCTTAACTCCTCTATGTTTACACCTTTAAATTCAATGTTATTCATTTCAAAACCGGAAGTGCAGCCCCCCCCAGTTCCAAGCAAGCACAGAAATGTAAACATCCGGTGAATAGCGCCCATAAAGTTGTGAGTGATTTTGTCAGGTCGTCGAATGCTTAATATTCTACAGCTAAATGTCACGAGAGAGACCGAACAACTCATCTTCTCTCGTGATCGATTAAAGAAATCACTGGGTTATTTCGAATTTGTAAAAAAAACTTATTTTAATAAATTTCCATGAAATAAGTTATTGTCTGAGTACCAGTGAAAGGTGCGTCATAACTTGGATTTCCAATACAATTAGCTGAAACCGATGGGAATAATTGGGTGAATGTAACAACATTTCTTCTGGACGCGATAATCAGGTGCATGCCCAAAGAACCAGACCACCAGCTGCCACTGGACCCCGAGCCCCGACACTCGGAAGGTACTGAGAAATGTGCCCTCAGACAGTGATCGGAAGTGATCAAAAACTATTTCAAAATCGCCTGGGTAATTTTAACCCACATGTGTGTCCTTATGAGCTAGAGTCCACATATGGCGCATTTGCTGCTTCATCGCATGAGAAAGGACCCTGTACCTAGATTGACATGTAGAATTGCTCGTTCAAGAAGTTGCTCATTTGTGTCTCTACCGAAAACATCTGACAAGAAAACGAGAAATAAGTAATGTAAACACTGTGTCCAAAACTGAGACTGTTCTTCGATGAGGAAATGAGGTGTAATCGCAAGTGTGAGCTTTTTAT
>NC_139237.1:74527989-74669569 GCF_977018435.1 Lepisma saccharinum
ATGTTGCTCTTAAAGTAGGGTTACCGTAATATTTTGACCCAAGAACGAGACATTCCAAGGCGGTCACTTTACCCCCTCCTGAAAAATTGGTTAGGACTAATTATAAAATTATTGTCATTAATTGTCATTAACGTATCATTATAATTATAATTTATTATAGTAGCCGCGGTAGCTCAGTCGGTATTCGCGGAGTGGTTAGCATAGCACGCTACGAAGCCATGGGTGCCAGGTTCGAATCCCGGCTAGGACTTGCATGTTTGAGAGAAACCGAGAATTAAGGGAAAAACTGATATGTATGAATGTTGAGAAAAAGTGTGTGAATGACGAGGGAGACTACCGAATAGGGGTATTCCTTTATTATATACGCGTATAAAAAAGTCCGTATGGCGTCTGACTACCATGCGAGAGGCCCGGGGTCGATCCCCGGTGGGGGATAACCGGGACTTTTTCCACCTGTTCATGAGGCTCCGGCGATCACCCAGCGTTGTATAGAGTGGAAACCTGGAGGAAACTCTGGGGGGTAAAGGCGGCCAGGGGTGTGGTGCTGATCACATCACTCCAAGCTTCGGCCGAGATCAAGAAAGTGTGGGGCCCTAATTCCACACCCCCTATACGCATTCATGGCATGGTGCAAAGCACAGGGGAGCACTTTACCTTTTTTATTATTTATTATAGTATGTATCACATAAATGATACATCATGAACAATATATATGTAAAATATGAGCTCTCGTTGTCTAGAGCTATTAATTTTTATAATCCCGGTTTGACTACATAGTGTTTCTGGACTCTTCTGATCAACCTTTGATGTTAGTCCTACGCTGAAGTAGACGAGTGCCAGAAGTATTTGCAGAACTCCCTGAAAAAGTTGCATCACTTATCAATATCTAACACGAAACGCGGGATTTGTGTTTTGAATTTCTGTCAAGACACAGGAACTTGGTTTTCAAGCTAACTCCTTGACTTTTATAAAACGGGATAAATAGTGTCTTTTTTTTTTTATCGACGGGACAACTGGGACACGCATATGAAACGGGACTGTTCCGGTCAAAACGAGACGAATGGTCACCCTATCTTAAAGAAATAATTTTATTTCGAGCAAAGTGAGACAAAAATTATGTGAATCACGTTATTCATTTCATTTTCATTTCTTGTGCGGCGGAGGCGAGTAAAGATTGTTGCAGTCAATAAATGATTGTTCCGCCGGTGAAAGAGGTGGCCGCCACCAGTTTGTACTTCAGTTATGAGTCATCGTCATTTTTTCCTTTTGCTCAGTGCTGCTGAGGGCCTTCATCATTTGGAATTCCAGTGCAAATTACTTGGTTAGGAGAATGAAGTTTCCCGCAGACGGGGAAGGGGCATTTTGCCACATTTTACAACTATGCCAGAGTGTCAACAATTTTCGAGTCATTCTTCTTTGAGACAGTAGTGTGTGCGAATGCGTAGAATCGGAATTATATGAAGAAATTAAATATCTAGGGAACGAAGGACATTTCGTAAATTTGAATCGGGATTCCGAAAGGCTAGAAGAAAAGGAAAAAAGATATATGTTTTAAAAAGTCAGAAGGGTGTCTTCAAAAAACTGTTACTACCTTTAATAACGTTTCAGACTTCGCCACGACTGATAAATTAAAATAATGGCGATGCACTTTAAACCATGGTTGATTTGATTCATTTTTTTTTTTTTTAAATTTTACTTCGCGTTTTGTGCCTCTTGGCTAATTTACGAAGATGGGGATGAGGGATAAAATTATGAAATTGATGAATGGACATTTACAAACAACCATGCCCGAGCGGGATTCGGACGCGGGACCCTTGGCGTCGCAGCGCGATGTGCTATTCGTTTTCTTTTTTTAAAAAAAAGGAATGCCCCTAATCGGCAGTATCCCCCGTCATTCACACATTTTTCACAATCTTTTACACATGTCAAGTTTCACTGTATTCACATTGGTTCTCATTATTCGGACAAACACAAACATCCAAACCTGAGCGGGATTCGAACTCGGGACCCCTAGCATTGCAGCGCGATGAGATAACCACTTTTTTTTTTTTTGAAGGAATATCCCTAAGCGGTAGTTTTCGCTGTTTTTCACTTTTATTCACTGTGTTTCATTTCTCATTTTAGCTCAATTTTCATTTCTTATTATCTGGACGGACACAAATACCCATGCCTTACCCGGGACTCGAACCCTGAACCCCTGGCGTTGCAGCGCGCTCTGCTAACCACTCGGCCACAGGGTCTGCCAACCACTCGGCCACTGGGTCCGGCACTTGAAACCATGGGGCTTAGTGTTAGCGATATGGTCGAAGTCTTACTTTAAATTAATTGATTGATTTGGTGTTTTAAGTCCATTTTATGCAATGTAAGGCTAATCGGGACAGGACCTACAGTTTAAAGTGGTATCCGAACCACTATGTGCCTCCACCGGGTATCGAACCCCGAACACCTTGATTACAAGGCGACGTTACCACTGCGCCATCGGGGAGGCCTCTTTCAAGTAAATCTGAAGAATTTATTGGTATGTTTGTTATTCTGATTTAATGATACACGATATAGAAAAAACACACACTGTACTCGTTATTTCAACAAGCGAAAATTACATATTTTTTGAGAACTGAATTTGAAAATTCAGGCGCCAGTTGAAAATGTCTACATTTTACATTCCCAATTTCGCCTTCAAATAAACACTCAAAGAATCTGTTAACAATTGCATAGGAAAGGCAACCTTACTTTCGAGTAAAAGATTCCGAAGAACTTTGCGGTGGCGGAAACGCAGGCATCACCCATCCCATCTCTTCACCCCACCCCTAACAGCGGTGCTTGGAAGGGAACCAGCGAAAAAGCCCTTGCCATTGTTAACAGCCTTGCTGGGATACAAGAGATCTGACCAATAAGGACGTTTGAAACCCACGTGACTGTCACCGAAAGAGCTCTCCCCCCAATTTGTGCTGGAAACAGCAAAAGAAGACGGCCGCGCCATCTACTGGCCACCGATGGAAATGCAATTTCAAAGCGCAGCGAGGTTTAAATGTAGCTTCCACCTCTACTCCTTAACTCCTCTATGATTAGAGTTTCACCCCCCTGCCCATAAGTCTGTAAAATAACTGGTTTCACCAGATTCACGAGCCCAGTTATTTTCGTTGAATGCGTTCGTTTCGTTAAGACTTTCGGAACGCACCCTATGTAAATATGAATAACCCTGCAAGTAAATTACAACATTATTTTTCATTTTCTGTACTATTATCGAACTAAATCAGTGTGTCACTTACCTTTCTCAACGTCGTCTTCAGTAAAAAAAAAAATTAACTCGTCAGTCGTCACATATCCACATCCACGTTGGCCGCCATCACACAGTCACAATCGACTTTCGAACACACATCGATTATATGTATTTCGATATAAATCGCTATGTGAAATTATTATTTTAAGAAATTTCTCCGGAGGATGAACAAATCAAAGAGCACGCCATCGTTTTTACGTTTATATTTAACTAAATTCATTGAGAATGTTCTTTGCTATACTTTTTCGGCAGCAGCCCGAGGCTCGTTTTGTCCTTAAACAATTTCGTTCTTCATTTGGTTGCCCTAAGCTTTACATTGTAGTACAATAGAAATTGAATTCGCACTAATCGTTCACATTAGGTAAATGCGGGCCAGAAAACGTTTGGTGGGGACGGGGAAAATTCACCATTTCCCTAGTAAATCGGATTTTTTTTTTAAATTCCGACATTCGGGAAGGGAAGTCGGAAAATTTTCGGGACGGGAAATGTTCAAGCTCTGGAAATATCTAATTCTACACGTCATTTTCACTTTTAGTGATTGCTTTTGCACATTTTTTTTACGTTAAACAGAATTTAATCTTTCTTAGCTCACTGTAGGGTCTTGCTGATCGATAGGGGGAATTTTACTCGCTCTTTCTCGTTTGGCATAACGTCACTGGCCACTGTACCAAACCTTGAATGCAATGTTGGGCCAACCTACAATATGGGCGTAATTGACAACCATGTCTGCCAACAATGTGAATCATTGGCCCAACGTAAGATATTCGTTGGCAAGAACTACCAACCACTTCCCAACCATGCCGACAATCACCCAACGTTTTCCCAACAATGTGTGCTACATGGGTCTGAACCTTCTTCAGGCAATAGACCGCTTCATTCGAACCAACAGAACAGGCACTGCTACAGGTATAAATTACTATGACTTCCACATCAAAGAGCTGTAAAAGTTTCACAGAGGCATCTCTTTTGTATCATTGGTAAATAAATAGTTGCCAATAAATCTGCAACCACGTGTCATCCTTAGTTGTGAGCTGATCTTATGAACCAAGGCATGACTGGATCTTTGGCTGATGCTAGCGAAACTGTTTTCGAAATTTCCTCTCCTTTCAAAAAACTGCTATGCTATTCCGATTCTGAAAGATTCTTGAGTCGTCTTGTGGTTTGCACTTCTGTTGTCTAGATATTTGCAATATTTTCATGGCTATTAAACTATTGCAAATATCAAGACCACCTAGAAAAGCAAAGTACATGAAGATTCATGTGGGTGCTCTGGATGAAATTCTAAGCAGATGTAATTTTTCAGACTTTGGAATATCATAGTTTTTTCTCGAAAGATCAAATTTTGAAAACTGCAGGCCAAAGGTCCAGCAGAACATTAATAGAAACTTGGGAGTCAGAATTTTCCATGGGTGTTTTTGTGATGAAAAGGCATTATATACCTAACTCAGTGAAATCCATCCCTAGCAATTCTTTAATTGGGTCTTACTGGAATGAAAATATGAAGAAATGCTGTAATCATCATAATTTATGTAAATTAATCTGGCTTAGCTGCCTAGAGATAACACTTTCTTTGACAGCAAATTTAGGAATGAATGATTTCCCCCTTTTCATGATCAAGGAAATTTTTATTCAGTTTTATCTTTATTTTGAACATCATCTTAATGTGATAACTGACATTCTCTGAATTTATGCTTTTCGATAAAAAATAAAAAGGAAATCAACCAGATATTAATAATTAGTGTGAGGGAGGAGGGGATGGAACACTTGTAAAACTTGTACCTTTCAAAGTATTTAGTTTTCAGATTTTACAATGGTTACAATATTTTTAAAGGGAATTAGATTGAATGATTTTAGGAAAATCTGTCCCCCTATTTTTGAAAGTGACAGCAATAAAGGAAGGGAACATTATAGGATGTCTTAGAATAATTTAAAGTTTTTTACTCCACCACCATAAAAAAAACACATTACATGTATTGGCTGCAACAAATATAGCAAATTTTAATCTTCATTAGTCAATTGCACACTTTGCACACTTTTTGCTGTGTATTACTAAAAATAATAGTATTCAGCCAAAGAGAAGTGGAAAAATTTGTTGCAGGACAGAACAATTTTTATTCTCACTTTTTAAATCAGACATATTCCTAAAAATGCACTACTTTTTCTACAGCATAACATTGGAGTTAGGTCTTGTTCTCACACGATAAACTAATGTCGTAACTTTCACTATTTCTTAGAATATATAATTATCATGCACTTACCAGGCCATTTGCAATCAAATAAGAATCAATTATTATGTATTTATCGAAACAATTTTGAGAGCAAAATAGAACAATTTGGGGGCTGGGGAGTGGTTGTGTAGAATGTTTGCTTGTAGCAAGTTTTTCATGCAGTGGGAAGTTAACAGCTCAGTGTTCTATTTAGGACTTTCTGTAGGAATTTCTGTAGAATATCTTGAATACTGCCCCAGCACATAAAAATTACAAGGTAGGGCTTTAGGAACTGTATTCTTACGAACAATGCAGAGGAATAGTTCTCTTGGAAAACTGTCACAAAGGACTGCCATCTTCAAGGTGGTTGAGAACAAGACCAGAAATGCAATATACAGGGTGTGATGTAGATTATTGATCTCGGTGAACCTGTTTAAAATGCCTAACCTCTGCATTGCCTTTTTGTTCAGTGATGTGTTCTTTGAAAGTTAATTATCAGATAATCCTGCAATAATTTTACAAAGTTGTCAGTTATGTTAAATCTATTAGTCAACCTATGCAGAAGTAATGATGATCCACTCATTCAAGAGCTTCGGATAGATGAAGGTAAACCACGTCTGACTGACTGCAATTAGTACAGTGATAACATTTATAGCATGGGATTGCATAGCAATGCAAGATGGGTTGAGAGAAAGCCATGTTGTGCTGGGTTTATGTAAGGAACACTTATGTTCAAATGTCTGTTTTATAGAATTTTCTCAGATAATAACAGAGTAGGAAAAAGGGAATAGAACTATAACACGTCGTGTCCTCAGCATATCCAGATCTGAAAATAGGAATGGTGCTTGCTTGCTTTCTTCTACTGGCTGTCTTGGTGATGTCAATCCAGGATAAGATCCAAATCTATAAACAAATTCACTTTTATGGGTGCCGCCAGAAATTCTGGTAGGAGGGGTCAAACTCGGGGAAAGGCAAGTACGTTTTATTTATGAAACACTAAATACAAAGCTAAATATATGAACACATTGTAAAAATGTGAGCACTTATCATTTCCTTCACTTGTAGAAGGTGGCACAACACAGCTACTCCTGGAACAAAAAACTGGAGTGCCTCGGCTCTGTGCCAAATAAGCCAATCACTCTAGAATGCAAGTTTGGATCACTTTGCACTTTTAGTCTGTGAATGATTAACATTCACAATCATGAAAGTCCATCTTGCGACATGGTTGATCTTAAATCATGTCTTCACGCATCGTATTGTGCTGAAAGATCTCTTGTTAGAGCACGTTTTAGTCAGTACAGTCACTGATATCTTTGCGGTAGTAGCTACAGAAGGATACATTGAAGCAGTATGAATCCTGTTTTGGAATGTTGGCAGCATGATGAAATATTTGTTTGCAATGGTCCACTTAAAAAATACAGCTTCTAGGTTATTGAGTATATAAAAATACACAATTTTACTCCCCCTCCAGATAGTTTTTGTGTATATATATATCATCCTGTTCTGTGCCTTGTTACATGTGTACTTTGTACAGAGTCTGAAGAAGACCTTGCTAGAAGGTTGAAACGTTAAGTTTAGTTTATGTTTTATAATAAAATAAATTTCTGCCTTGGTCAGCGTATTGAGTTTTTCATATCATGGAAGGCTTAATGGTGTTACAATAGTGATGGATTTGAAGTTAAAGTAATGAAAAATTGCATGTTTATGGTTTTGCAATGATGTCACTTTCATGAAGCCTTCCTAATGTTTACGCTTCCTTAACCCTTCAATGCTGGCTATGACACCCATGTGACAAGGAGTGTTGTGTCACTTTGGGAACACCATGGTATCAGATAATGTTTCGAGATGCATGTTGTTCTGATTGCCATATGAGACTTGATGTATGCCATTAGCATTTACTCAAGTTAAATTTTATTCTGGCTATATTTGGGGAGAAAGTAAAAGTAAGGGGGGAGGGGGGGCAATTTCCAGACAAAAAAAAATCACTGCTTTTACATAAGAATTTTTTTCTCAAAGTATCTGCAGAAAGTGCACAATTTTTGCCACTGGAATGGAACACACATCAAACAGAATGCATACTCTACTTTTAACAATCATGTCCTACGTGGGGGCCAACCAAGTTCAAATTTAATTAAATCAGATTATTTTTACTACATTTTGCAATTTTCTATTCACTTCAGATTAATGTGGGTGCCACAGAAGCTCCCTGAAAAGTGGTTTCTTGAGTGACTTAACCCTTTTTCTTCAAATTGTGGCTGTATTGAAATGTAATGTTGACATTGCAGCTCTTTATGAAAACCGTAGCCATTCCAGTCAAAATAAAACTAACTTCAACTCTGCACCAAATAATTCTCAATCTATGAATTTTATAAATATGTAGTGCAATGCATTTGAAGAGCCTGTGTTTTAAAATTCTTAACCAATAAAAATAAAACCTGCTTTTGACAAACTTCCCATACTCATATTTCATTGAAAATATGTCATACTTTCATACATATGCAAATGGAACTGGTGTGACAAGGTTAGTCATAAAAGTGCTGTTTATGGTCTTCATTGATGACCACAGTTTTAATTGGAGCTGTTCAGCAGTACACACACAAGTATTGTATGATTATCAAATCATATGAAAGCTTGAAATTGAGAACTTTCCTAGATCTCTAGTTCAATTGCTTGTGCTTTAAATATAATTTCAATAAACTTTTATTGATTTTGGGTAAAATATGGCAACTTTGAGGGTCTGTAACTTCCAGATCTTAGGTTGATGTTTTCCTTTCCAATCTGAAAGGGCACGTTGTGAGTTGGTGCTTTCATTCTCAGGGCAAAAAATGTGAAAATTCCTAGAATTGAAAAAGTGTTGCAACTCGTGGTGTGTCTGAAAGTATTGGTTGTATTTTATTTACTGATGCTGGGTGATACTTTTCCAGCATTTTGTTTATTCTAGGAATCTGCCTAAATGCCACATGACACTTCAACGTAGTCTAATTATCTTGAAAAATTGATGCAAAATTCGAAGTTTCCATTGATTTTGCACCATTATTACATAGAGGAAAAAAACTGGATTTTGTGATTGCATAACTTGCATTTTTATACTCTGATGTAATTTTTTAATACTTTAAAGGAAAACTGGTAAACTAATGCTTATAATTTGAGTGAAATACTCACCCACTAATATACCATAAATCAATATTTTGAACAACTTTCAATTCTACAATTTCCAAGCATCATGAATGTGGATGGGAATCTGTCTTGGCAAGTGCAGTTACACATAATGAATGCTAGTTTTAATAAATATAAAATTGCAATTCAGGTACCTTGTTCTTCAAACGTTAACCCTTAAATGCAAGGGTGAATTTTCCCTTATGTAGGTGCAAATGCCGAGCATGTTTCCAGAGGGTTTTAAAAATATTTATCCCAGTAACTACAGATCCTAGGGTTATATACGTCTTTTTCAGTACAGATTAGGCTATAAGGGTATGGTTGAAAACCTAGATTTCCTTTATCAAGTAGAAGAAAGTAAAAAAATAGAGATCTTGAACTTTGTCAGGCCCTCACATGAGCAATGTGGTTCAAAACTATCCTTGCATATTAATCAATGTATGTTACATTCATGTGACAAAAATTGCAGCTGATACTTCTAATATAAAAATAAAAATAGCCACAATCCAATTAAACTTGACTAATTGCTAGTGGCATGCATATTTCGTTTTTGATTAAAATACGAAATTTAGAGTTTATTTACAGACAACACTTTCTGAAGTTTGAATTATCCTGTGAGTTATGCAATTCGTGGACATTTTTTTAAAATTCTGCTTTAAATATTTGAGAAGTGAAAATGGACCCCTGTATACAGAAATAAACTTAACCCTATAAAGCTAAGTGTCCTGTGCCACGTGTCTTCAGAATTTAAAGCACACAATATACATTTTGCAAAACATATTTAATTTTGCTACAGAAGTTAGTATTTACTTACAAAAGACATGAATGACATGCAATAATAATGCAAAATTACATTGTTTATAAATCTTGTGTGCACTCAAAACAAAGCTTTGACTGGTGTTCACCACACATGGATTTGGAGCAACGGCGGCAGAGTCTGGTCATCCTCCTCTTCCTTCCTTGTTGTAGTTGAGCAACTGCATTTTTGCAATTCCACATTCAGGATGTTAGCAAAATCTTGCGAAGTTGTTGTTGAAGTTTTGGTGTATGTAGAGATTGTTTTGTCTGCCAGACGATGCAAAATTAAAAACATACTGAAGGAACGCTTGTAAAAGGACACTGATACTTCCCCGTTAATCTCTGACCCAAATGAAGATGTATGGAGCAGGGAGTGAGTGAGAAAATGGCAGGACATGTGTAGTCCGCCAGATGACATGTTAGCTTTCTAGGGTTAATACTGTGGTAACTACATAAATGTGCTATTAGAAAGGATGTGTTTATTTTCTGTAATAAGTGGCTTTTAAATGAAATTTAGGATTATAGTCACAATTTGAAAACTGAATTGTCATTTTACGTGGGTTGGAAATTTAATAGGGGCAATACTGCCATTTTCAATTTCTGATGCGTTTCATGTGATTATAAAATAATATTTCAGAGCAGTTTTCAATTAATATTTTGATTGATTTGCTTTATTTAACTTCGCTTCTTGTGCCACTTTTTTCTAATTTTCGAAGATGGGGATGAGTGATGAAATTGATGAATGGACACTCAAAAACATTCATGTCCAGGCTCCCTGGCATCGTAGCGTGATGTGCTAACCATTCTGCCACAGGAACTGGCAATTATTGTTTTGTTAAAGAAACCTGACATAATTTATGCAAAGAGGAAGGAATTCAGTCAAAACTTACAGTGTATATATACAAGCCATTGTAATTAAAATTCCAAATTCATAAAATGTCTAGCTTCTTATGTTGTGAGAAGAGAGGTAGTTCAAAGTAATATTTCGCTGAAATTGAAAAAAAAAAATCAATAGGAATAGAAAAGAAAGTATAGAAAAGGGTCCACGTGTAGTTAGAGGGGTGCAAGAAATGAAGTAAAAGATAAATTCAGTGTAGTCTGAGAGACTGTTCATAGTAATTAAGGGTTAATAACAAAAGATCAATCAATCAAATGTTCCAGGAACTTGAAAAAATAAATTAAAAGTGAACTCTTGAATATTTCCATTGGTCTTTCAGAACTCTCAAGAGCATCTATTGCAAGTATTACCTTCCACAATAACCTGGCTACAATATTTCTGGCCAATGCAATAATTACGTACATTTTTTCTAACAAATATGTGATGAATTTGGATCCATATATGTATTTGCTGTAAAGTATTATATAAGCCAACAGAAATGGATATATGGGTCATTCCATGTCACCCACCATCCCCAATTTCGATGAAATTCGGTATACTTATAGAACTTTTGATACTGATTACAAAAATGACATTTTTTTTAGATTGGTCAAGGGGTTCAGAAGTTACGTGCTTTTTAAAATATCCGTGTGTGCCACATGCGGCTCCACTTTGAATGACACATTAGGTTATAAATGATTGTATGTTTGACGTAGAACCCTAAAGTTTGTTTTTTTGTTCAGAATAGTGTATGCTTTCATGTAAATAAGGTTTCAGATGAGTGTATCAATAACCGTTATTTTATGTATTTTTTAGAGAAACAAATGACTAACTTCAACACCAAATTTCATGCACTCCACCCCCCCCCCTCTTTCAATTTCCCCCAAATTTTATATATAGGTAGCCTAGAGCAAGGTCCGTCGAAATCCACTTTCCCCCGCTCTAGAAGGTCTGGTCATAACATGCCTTTTTGTCAATCCTCGTGTTTACAACCTCGGCAAGGTTCTGTGACGTCATCAGCATGATACTCTCTGCGTGTCTGCTATTTTCAGTACTGTAAAGCATGCGAAGCTCTTGCTTTTAAGAGGAAAAACACATACTGAACAGCATCGCAAAACAACTTACACAGAATACATGGAAGTAATAGTGTATAGAAGAATTATAAGTATGTAAAAGCATAAACTTTCCCACGGCTAGTGTTGGAAAGAACTGGAAGAAGAGCAGCTCTGTGTCCATTGTTTTGTTTCATTTGCTTTCTATTACTTCCACCTAGATCCGAAACTATAGCGACTATTTTATACCCAGCTACCCCAACTATTGATATAATATCAAACAACAAAGCCTTGGTCATAGCCGTATCAAAGTTATAGTATACTGGCTGTTTCCATTCACCTGTCAATCCTCGAAGCATTACAACCTGAACATTTCTATGGGGACCCAAAACTCTGTCATTTTCACTGTCGTAGCACACTCATTCATTTCATCAAACAACAGGACACTCAGTTTTTTCACTTCAGTAAAACACTGTCCTTGCTGTTTTATAATATTCAAAACTGGTGCAAGAATTCCCGGTGGGAGTCTCAATTTCTGCACCCAGCGACAAGTGTTGCAATGCTGGGTAATGGAATTCTGACCTCTGATTTCATGTGGGTATACAATCGTTCACTGATCATCCTGTGTGTTAATGCAGGAATTATATCTTCCTGTTTCCACCTCTGCTTTCTTTTCCCCTTAATTAACATGTTGATTTCAGTAGCGTGCCCAAGGGGGGGGGTTATAACCCCCCTTTCGCCCAGTATTCCTAAAAAAAAAGAACGTCAAAGGTAGGAAAATATGATAAAATGAGAGCTGGCTACCAAGAAAAAGTATACATAACCCCTCCCTTTCGAAAATCATAGGCACGCCACTGGTTGATTTGCCCTGGAGGAAAGGTTTTGCTCAAAATTTGCCTCACTTTTTTTGTTCACGATAGTTTTCACTTTTTTTCGCTCCCTTGTTTTTAAGCCACTTTTGACTTCTCGTACCTTGTTTGCCATTTTTGCAAATTGATTTTAAGGTTTTTGATTTCCTATGACAATTATTTATATCTGTCTTTAGCTTTTCATTTTCACCACGAAGCACTTCCAGTTGTTTTGTGTTTTCGATTTTTTCACTTTCTATTGAACAAACGAATGACAACACAGATAAAGGCTTTTGTTCTTGAGGTGGCACTCTGCTCTTCACAAATAATTGTTCACTTACCTGAGAGAGAACCATTTTCCTAGCACATCTTGCCTTTGCATGTCTTGCATGAACACTGTTGTCGTCACTGACCTGGACATGTGTGACTGGAAGTAACAATGTAGGAATGGCATCTTTCTTCAGTCTCTTCTTTGGTGTAATTCCTAATAATTCCGATTTTAAATCGCGTTCGTAACATTCTGATGAAAAATGTGAAGAACAAATACTCGAGTTAGCAACCTGAAATTTGTCTTTTCGATAACATTTGCTCTCCCAGATTTTTCGGAACTTCTCGTTGGGAGGAAATTTATGGTAAGCAATTTCAAAATTTTTAGTTTTCCTGAGATAGTTTCGACATGTGCTCACAGCACAGTTAGACATCATTATTATCACTCACCGTACAATATGAAAAACACAACAAAATGACTAAAAATACACGAATATAGAACACAGAAACATGTTTCTCCTGCTAAAACTAGCGGATACTAAACTTTCCCCAGCGATCTTGTCATGTCTATGACGTTACAGTTATACAACCACCTCGGCTTGCTCAAAAGGTGCGTTATGAACGGACCTTCCAAAGCGAGTGGCAAACACAGGTCAACGGACCTTGGCCCAGAGTATGTACTAATGCCTGATGAAGAAATCATGATGGGCAGTTCACAGACAAGGTGATAAAAAAAATGATTTGCATCAAATGACATTAAAATTTAATCTTATTAAAAATGCTTATGTATTTTGCACAAAACGTGAGATACAATATGTTTCAAGGTATAATATTCAATATTTCTATTCTCTATGTGTGAAGGTAAGCATATGCGTAACCTGGCACGTGCATAGGGAAGCACTTGCCCCTAAAATATATTGGTTATTTAAAATGTATAAGTTAAGTATATTTTGTGCACCTCCTGGCACTTGAGAAGCAAACAAATAAAGAGTAATAAGTGTGATTTTGCAAATGTATTTAGCAAGTAATCCTGGACACTGTTCTTATGGGTTGGAAAACTTTTTGATTCTTTTACCCCGAAGATAGTTCTCAAGTTACGTCCATGAAGGTAGTACCTAATAATACTTACTCTATTGTACAGTGCATTCGGTCTAGCCTGAGCTCTGGCATGCGCAAAGTGGGAAATGTTTGTTGTCTGCAGAAGACGTCAAGTGACTCATAGGAGCAATGTTGCAATATGCGGAAGTTACAATTCATAGTGTCATAAAAAAAAATAAAAAAAAAAAAAAAAAAACTTACGAATCTAAAGTGGCATGCTGTCCTTCATGATAGTGAAATTCGTCAATTGTTCTACGAATAACACACTTGTCAAATTCGTCCACATCACTTTTAAATTTCTTTCATCTGCGTGGTTTGTTAGGCATTACTAATCCCTTCCCAGTTACTTTGTAGTGATCATTTTCGTTCCAAAGTACTTACTGACATATCAGTAGATGCGGAAACATGCTTTTGCACTTGTTTCACGTTCAATGCAAAACCACTGTCAGCTTCTTTCTTCATAAACTTGAGCACGTTAAGATAATTTCTCTACTCTGACTACGAATCACTTTGCTTTCTCCAATATTCATTCCCTTTTTCACCTCAGCTTTCGTTGAATAAAACACCCTAAGCAACACAGGTCAACAATCACCTTACTCATGGTAACACAATCTCCCCCCCCCCCAGGGAGGAAGAGGAGGAGAGGGAGGATGCCTCTTTCACCGAGTGGCTTAATCAATGGGGGGTTTCACTGACAAAAAGAATCCTCTGTCATTCTTTTCCTTGAACTATCACCTTCTAAAACTGTCGCTTTTTTAATATATATATATATAATATAAATGCAGTAAGTATCGAACACACCTACCAATAAGCTGTGAAGTCAGATTATGGATATAGGTAATTGTTAAGGCAGTTAGCAACTCTGCTCTCAGTGGAACTCTTGCATCGTCGAGCTGACGGCAGGCTTCTGTGCAGCTGAAGGTCAGAGTTCAAACTAAACCGAATGACCTGTACTATATGAATTGCCAATATTCCATGCACTAAGTACATATGTCCACTGGACACAAAAAAAATTGTGGCCAGTAGTAGGAAGGTAACGGACCAAGTGGATGAATGAATTTAATTGCTGGATCTCCTTTTCTCAAGTGGGCTTCTGAAGCAATTCTATAAATAAGTTTGAATCGCGCACACACATACTACATAACTGTTTAGAGTTGGAATTCGGAAAGCCACTTCTTCACAACTGTCAAACCATACAGTTATACAAAACGTATTTCATCAGCACTTACTGTTAAACAACCAGTAGTAGTTTCAAGTAACAGTTACTATTTATTTACGAATTCTAGCTGTAACTAGCTACTTTTAAAAGTAAATAACTCTTAACATTTGCAACACTAACAAGTTACTTTTTGCAATCCGGGAAGAACTAAATTTGACAACTCTGTTCCCAATTTTTTTAAAAAATACACGTATGTGTCTTTTCTGGAAACTAGTTGAAAGGATTTTCTTGGAATGACTTGGCAAGGATGCTATGTTTCGTTGCAATTCATTTTTAATTGTGTGTGAAAATTTCAGTGTTTTTGGTGGAATGTAGAAGTCTAGCTAAGAAAAGAGTCATTGTCGAGGAAGTGGATCTTGTTGAACTTGGGCCGTGTCCGAATCGGCAGCACCGTTCCATCCGGGGACTCGGCCAACCTCCGTTGTCCGAATTCACGACAGATGCACGCTTGAACTCGCTGTGGCCCTGCGCTTGGCAGCAATATTCCAGCTTTCAATTTGTACAGACAACATTTACTGAATATACGATGTAAAGATCAATGATACTTTAACATTTTATCGATAATACTGAATGTAGAAAAATTGTAAATGATGAAATAGTGTGTTACATTTTTAACATGAGTAGTAAATAGGTGGAAATCATTGTGATGTTTGTTTGGCATCTGCCTTCTGCTTCCGATCAGTGCGCCTGCGCCCCAGAGCGCAGTGAGTGAAGTTTGGGTTGACACCTGGCGGGAAAAGTGACAACCGTACTACGAGGGGACATGTAGATTCGGATGACTTCAACGGCTCACGAGAACAACGGGAGAGAACGGGACGGAGCGCTTGCCAATCCGGAGACTGCCTTGGAATGGAGGAAAAATAAATAGGTGCTTGTTGAATCAATGACACAACATTCAAAATACTGTGATCAGCATACAAATGATTTCTTAATTAAAATTGTTCAAGCAAAACTGAATCAGTGTTCTATCATTTATTTGATGTAATAATATAAATCTATGAAGACATTTTATGTAACAGAAACTTAAGTAAAACACGCAAGTCTTCATTGATGGTGTGTAATTTATTACACAAATCAATGATCATTAAATGTACTTTTACAGTAACTGTTTCTGAGTTAATTTTAAAAAGTAACTTACCAAACACTGTAAAAAACCTGTAAGTTTAAAATAATGTATACTTAATCTTCCTGGTACTGTGGGTATTTGTCATTTCACTGTAAGCGATTAATAATAAAACTTATACCTTGAATATTGTTTCTACAGAATTGGTACATCATTGGGGTACTTGTTATTTGATACTGTAGAAGTCTCTGCAAGTCCATAACTGTTCCAACCGTCCTGTCACAAGGAGATTTTTTGTGGTACGTGGCAAGAAATCAACATTTGGAAAAACTTGAATCAGCACAAATATGTATTAATTCTAACTTCATATTATTATATACCGCCGTGATGAATAGCCAGAAAATAACATTCATATTGAGGTAAAATGCACAAAAGAATGTTCTCCCAGATTGATTTGCTAAACTTGGGAATGTTAATAACGATGATTATATTTTTTTAAACATTGAAGACAGTTGAAACTAACTTACATAATTATTACTTGTAAATTTTAACCTGTATATTTTGTTGAGGCAAGTGCTTCCCTTTGCACCTGCCAGGTTACGTCTATGCTTACCTTCACACATAGAGAAAAGAAATATTGAATATTATACCTTGAAACATATTGTACCTCACGCTTTGTGCAAAATACATAAGCCTTTTTAATAAGATTAACATTTAATGTCATTTGATGCAAATTATTTTTTTATCACCCTGTCTCAGAACCGCCCATTGTTTTTATCAGGCATTAGTACATACTCTGAGGGGGAAATTGAAGGCTGGGGGGCATTGCATGAAATTTGGTGTTGAAGTTAGTCATTTGTTTTTCTAAAAATATATAAAATAACATGGTTATTAATACTCTCATCTGAAACCTCATTTACTTGAAAGCGTACACTATTCTGAACAAAAGAAAACAAACTTTAGGGTAGATACGATCATTTATAACCTAATGTATCATTCAAAGTGGAACCGCATGTCGAACACACACAGAGATTTTAAAAAGCGCGTAACTTCTGAACCCCTTGACCAATCTAAAAAAAATGTCATTTTTGTAATCAGCATCAAAAGTTCTATTAAGAATATCGAATTTCATCGAAATCGGGCTTGTTGGGTGACATTTTCAAAAAATTCTGGATGATTTGACATGGAATGACCCATATATTAATTTTGCGATCTCATGACTTCAAAGGCGGCTTTTTTTTCACCATAGCAGTAAAAAAATAAAGTTCTGGGTTATGTGTAGTAGAGTTTGAGTGAGTGATTTGAAATCTAATTTGTGTTATTTTTCTTTCCAGGCGAAGTTTTCCAGTGCAGAAGAAACCAAAGCATATGCAATAGATGAGTACATCAATTGTAAGAATGATTTTCAATGGGGTGCGAGGTGGTGGATGTCCATAATTCTCTTTAGCAAGTATGGATACAAGTCATTACTGTTTTGTGTAGAAATTGAATGTGCTCTTTCAGTCCAACATCTAAAAAAAAATTTAGATTTATCGTACAAAATTGGACTTTATTATTTGCATTATTAAAAATATTAAAAATGCCTAAAAATTTACTGAATTTTCTAAAATATATATAGATTTTTTGCATAAAATTTTCTTAAAAAAAATCACCCCAAGTCCAATTTAATAAAAATTTTAACCTTCCCCCACCTGAACACTTTATGCTTACAGTTGATAAGAAGAGAGTCAGGTACAAGCGCATGAGTTTATTGGTAATTTAAAACAAACATGCAAGGAAATACTTTTCCACTCTGTTCCAATGGAGTGGCATGGTGAGGGTTCAAGTCCAGCTTAGGCAACGGTCAAGTGTGGTGGTGGAATATTCTAAGTTAATGTTCAGAATGCAACATCAGGCTGCATTCCAAACAAACTTTGAATGCACCACCACACCTGATCATTGCCTAAACTGGACTTTTTAACCCTTGCAATGCCACTTCATTTGAACAGAGTGCAGTGCTTTTTAACAAAATCTGAGCACAGAGGAACTGTTACAATCAAAAGTACACCATTTCAATAGAAATGATGCCATCTGTCAAATGTGTATGCACTTCACATTTCCAGTACTGTTGCCTTGTTTCTCCAAATCCCTTTAATGTCCTAACTTTATACTTGACGGTGGGTCCTTAGGTTTCTGCCTGCAAGTTTCCTTCTTTCTCATTGTTCCATGCATAGTTCCTTCAGGTCTAGAAGTCACCATAGATTCTACCTGCAAATTAAAGTGAAATTCAGACACATTCTCTACGTACATGTAAAATATGAAAGTATGTATAGAAATAAATGGCTAACATTAAAAGTGTGTCTGATGCTGAAATTAATTTACATATTGTTTTAATATGATTCTTTCACTACACTGGTCCACTTAGTAATTAATACTGATATATGATAAATCCAAGAATAGCAAAATGTTTCGTGAACATTATTTCCTTCACAAGCTTACTTGATGATGATTCTTTTTTATACACACTCTCATGGCAGGTCATAGTTTTCATCAATAGGTTAAGGGCGGGACACATCAAATACTCAAGAAAATTGCAAATGTGGTAATGAAAATCCTGATGCGCAACATTTATTTCTAGAATGTCCTATAAAATTAACAAATCACACTATATAAATGTATACAACGTTTAAATATTTCATTTCCAATATCACTCTCTTCCCTTCTATCAGAATTATCTCCTCCACTAATATGGCATCTGTATGCATATGCTCGAAAATGTAGGCTTGAATTATGATTTTTATTAAGAAAAAAAAAAACAGCGAAAGGATAAAAGTGATGTATTCATATAATCGTATATGATACTGGTGAACTAGGTTGACTACTAACTTCAGAAGAAAAACATCAAAACAAATTCAATAGCAGAAACGATGTCCAAAGTCGACAGGATTTTGTTGACAGGGTCATGATAAAGAAAAAGAATTACTTGATTTATGACTGACAGGTTTAACCCTTCAATGCCAGATGTGACATACAGTCTGTCACAAAAAAATAGCACCACTGCATTTGTGCTCTGCTATGAATTACGTGATTTCCTGGCAACTGGACAAGAAAATTAATTTTTTTCTGACCCTGTGAACCGGACCAGAGCAAGGGTGGATAAAAATTATGATTATTAAATAGTCATTCTCCGTGGCTGTGCGGTCTTAGGCACTGTGCTTTGTACTCCTACTGTGGGACAGTATGGGTTCTGAGTCTCCCTGGGTTAAGTCTAGGTGTTCATCCTATGTGTAGGACCGGTGGCAACCCACCATCATGAGGAAATTAGGGAAGCTACGACAGTAGTGTAGCCTGGTCTCCGATATCTCCTATAACAGCTGAGGGTTTGACGTGCTGACCCCACGGCACCCCATTACCGGTTCAAGATCTTCACACACCTCTAGGTAGGATTGTGGAAGTGAGACTGGCAGTCGGGAGATAGGTCAAGGGCTGTCAAGCATGGGTTATTATTGTCATTAAATCATGCTAAACATGCTTTTTTTGTGAGACTGACTGTACATGTAACATGGAGTATTTTTTACTTTTGGAGCATACTGTGACTTGGGGTAATGTTTGGTGATACATCTTTTGAGTGCTATCTATGTCGGCCTCAATTTCAGGTTCAAAAGCAGAAAATAAAATAAAATTTTGGTGTTATAGTGGTGAAAAATTGGATCAAAAGTGGTATATATATGTGGCTTGGAAATTTAATAGTGGCAACTATTTCTCCTCAAGTGATACAAAAGAGATACGACCTCTGTGAAACTTTCACAGCCCTTCGATGTAGTCACCAGCGATGTGGAAGTCGTAGTATTTCTGTAGCAGGGCTGTTGTGTTGATGATTTGAATGAAGTGGGCTATTGCCTGAAGAATCTTCGGAACAGTTCGGAAGCTTCATCTTACGGATCAAATCAGCCACAGGTTACAACACAGATCGCAGGTTATGTTCCAAAAATGAACAGTAATACTGTGCATTGACTGTCTGTCCTGGAGGTACAGCAAAAATCACATGAACTTTTAACATTATTGGGGTTTTGACTGCACAACTTTAGACCGCCAATTCCAACGATACTCTATTCCTCTCGTCACCGCGCATGCGCCTAGTGTTGTAAGAGTCAATTTACCACGAAGTAGCTTAGGTATCAAACTAACATGTGGTATAAGTGAGAAGCACCAGTTCCGTTTCATGGCGTATGTACAGCAGTGTGACAGACCCCTCCATAGTAGTTAAGGGTTAACAAAGTAATATGGTAGCTGTCAAATAAAGAACGACTGGAAGTGCATCTCTTCTCATTCGTCATGGCACAACTTTGAAGAAAAGCATATTTACATATCACTTCCAAAATCTGCAGGGGACAATATTTCTGTCAATGTACTTCTGTTCACTCTTGTTACACACACATATAGTATTTCAAACATATCTGTGGTAGCCCTGCCCAAAGAATGCAATGTTGCATGTCCAATTTGTGACTTTCGAAATGGGTGGTTTTGAATTTATAAACAGAATACATTATTTAGAGTTGTCAGAGATGAACCAAAAACATGCACAAAATATTAATATTGGTTGTATGTGGTGCTGTGTGGTTTTTACGCACACAGCTGGAAAATGGAAAGTATATGTGTAAATGTTTGGATATTTGTAAATGCTCAGGCCTAGGTTGCTTTTTGCCCATTAGCCAGGGAAGCCAACGGTTGTTTTCCCTCAACGGCTTTTGCGTTTGAAAGGTAACAATAGGGTCTTGCCCCAGTGGTTGGGGGCGAGCCAGTTTGTTGGAGGTTCCGACTTTTTACAGTCTCTCTCAGTTACTCGGACAGTTGCCGACTCTCTCAGATACTCCGTCCGATACAAGGCCCAATTTTTACGGAGCCAGATGGATGCATAGAGATGCACAGAGAGTGAGCGCCGTATGTACGTATAGATTATTTCTCTGTTTTGGAGCAAAAGGCAACCGGGAGCAGTAGTTAATGGATTGTAACGGAAAGATGTATATACGGAGGTGGGAAGGTATGTAAAATAAATTGTGTACAAACAAGACATACGCGTGAGACGTTCTTTTCTTTACAACAGTTGGTATTAGACAATAGCAGAGATGAAACAATACCATATTATATGGGCTACAGAACAAAATAGCTCAAATGAATTACAATTTGGAGATAGAACATTTGCATACTCGGTGGACAATTTAGCCAATACTTTTAAAATAACTAATGTGTAGGAAGTGGATTTTCAGGTAAAAACATATTTTGTTAGTAGCTTTCTAAGTTGGCCATACTCAGTAGGAGTGGCCAAATGATTGCATTGTAATGTCCAAAGTCTTATTTCACATAAAAATGCATAACTTTATGTTTAGCACATAAAAAGCATATTTCTAAGGAAAGAACATAAAATGTAGACATTTCAGAGAAAATATTTTCCAAATACTTTGTGTAAACATATTATTTTGAAGTTAATGCATGAAATAGACAGACTATGTGGTATATTACTATCTTATTCGAGACTTCACAACACACCCGTCACTTCTGCTACAGTGTCTACAATGGCACTGTACTACTGATCCCAAGCACTATGTGCCTCCACTGGGCATTGAACTCAGGATCCAATGTAGGTGAAATTGATGGTGCAAGTGTGCATGACATCCTGCACTTCAAACATGTATGTCTGACTACACATGATGTGGAAAGATCATTTTCACAATCCAAGTCATTGTTCAGAGATACTTTGTGTTCATTTGCCATCGAAACTTTGCACATATTTGTTTTCATTGAAATCAAGAGACTGTATCAAGCAACTAATGTCCTGCTGTCCTGGTATCTATTTATTTGACAGAACTTAGAATGAAAATATTTTAGCCACATTCCACTCTTTTTATAGCATAAAAAATACATACTCTTTAGTTTCTTAGCACCTAAAAATCCATTCCCCAGTAATATGACAGTTATAAACTCAACAAATGAAGTGGGGGAAAAAATATAAAAAAGTGAATATTCACATCATGGGCCGCATCTTATGTAGCCTAATGAGAAAAAAACATTATTGCATTAACATGCAATACACATCCTCAAGGAGATAGTTATTGTGCATAAATAACCCTCTGCTATCTTGAACAAACAATATCCAGAGCTGTCTCTTACACCCTAATCAAGAAACCGGACAACGAAATACTCTTCCCAAGGAAACCCACAGTGGTTTCAAATGCTTCCCCAACCCTAGGAACACTGATGAAGCACATGATACTCTACAGGGTGTCCTAAGAATCACCTAATGGACACTTTGAAGTATGCAACTTAAAAAAAAAGAGAGAGACATGAACCTCTCGCTGGGTATAAACTTTGTCAGAGATTTTTTTTTAAAACATTAAACAAGAAAATGATTATCTATATGAATGTTCATTGATTGATTGATTGATTGATTGATTTGCTTTATTTTACTTCGCTTCTTGTGCCACTTTTGGCTGCGAAGATGGGGATGACTGATGATATGATCAAATTGATGAATAAACACAAACATTCATGCCCAGGCCTGGATTCGAACCCGTGACCCCTGGCAACATAGGACGATGAGCTAACCACTCCGCCATGAATGTTCAGTGTGGGCAAAAAGTTACTAAGGTATAAAAAAGTTTTGTACAACATAACATAAAACATGAATATAAGACAGCTATGGAGTAATTCTTGAAGCTTTCCTGGTGACAAATACTGAAGAGGTTTTCTCAGGCCAGGTAATTTCCGGACAGGCTTCCGAGCTCTCAAGAGCTAACGTCACTCTCATCTTCAGGGCTTGAAGTGCAGTGATAAGTCAGGGTGAAGTTATATATGTATTTGGTGTACATCAAGAATTTTCATCCCGAAAAATCAGGGTTAGCAGAACATTCCATTCAGGAGGGCCATAGAATTGACTTCACAACCACCGAGATCATCAATAAATCATCAAATTACTGGGACTGTCTCATCAAAGAAGCAATAGATATTCACTGGGAAAAGGAAAACCTCAAAAGGGGCATGGGACTAAAACTGGACCCAGCCTGGTTAGCGATAGTCGACTGGGAGCACGGATGTCGGAGAAACGCCACCTACACCAGACCTCTCCCACACCAAATACATATAACTTCACCCAGACTTATCTCTGCACTTCAATCCCTGAAGATGAGAGTGACGTTAGCTCTCGAAAGCTCGGAAGCCTATCCGGAAATCACCTGGCTGATTGCCTGAGAAAACCTCTTCAGCTATGGAATGTTTTGCAATAATTTTCAATGTGTGTCGACGGTCTTTTATCGAACTGATAAAAGAACAATATTTTCTTATGCATTACAGACGATTTATGGGTTAGTTATGACATTTCTTCAAAATTATGAGGTATACTGGCAATATTGGTTGTGTCAGAGGGCAGTACCAAGTTTGTCCCACATCTGGGTATGTTATTTAATCAATACCCAGAAAAGAATTTGAATTTATCGGTAGAGGTAAGTTAGTCTTTTGTACGATATTGCTTTTTGTACAAAAGTTACGTACCTTCAAAAACTCGGTTGCATGACTTTGTGGACACCCTTTATGTGTATACATAAAGAAAAAAAAAGAAGAAGCTTTTTGAAATGTTTTCTGCTAATTATCTAAATGAAACGAACTATTTGAAAATTTTTCAGTTTACCAAAGTTTCTGCCCAGAGGCGTAAGATGTAAAAAAGCACGAAATAAAATAAATTTTAGTACTAAATACTTCCCCCGGCCTTGCTCACAAGACAGAATAACCAGAACTAATAAAAAAGTGTCATGTATTCAATAGTTCTTGTTAATGAAATGAATAAAGTTCATTTGATACCATTGGAAATAAATGAACTATGAATAAAATATTTTTGTACATGAAATATTCCAAAAATGCAAACTAGATATAGTAGTTGGAAGGAAAATGTGATGTGGGGAAAAGAAAAACGTATCTTTTCCCTGCCAATTCGTTGCACACTAACTGCCATATTTCTGATCTGATAACACTGTATACTACCCTTGATGTATTCAATTTTCTCAGCCCTCGAGATGCAGAAAATTTATTTTCTTATTCATATTTAGACATGTATTAGTGCTGCTAAGTTAGTTTTCTGAACACCATTTTTTTTTCAAGATGTATTTCATAGAATTACTTTTAACTTTAAAAATTTAACCTTCTAAATAACTCATTATTACAAATTTGGTAATTATTATTTCAGAAATTAATTTTTTCCTCCATGAAAATACAGGATGGAGCGATATGAATTTCTTAACAGCTCCGATGAGTCTTGTCATAGGAGACTCACTCCATAGCGAATTTTTATTTTATTAAACCACAGTACAGAAAATATGCTTTGTAACAAGTCATAGAAAATGACAGTTACAGTACTTTGAACAAGAATGAATTTCCATTTTTAACACCATTTCTAACAGCACTAATATCTATCTAGTTTCAATACAAAATTAACACATTTTTTGCTAATAAAATATCATATCGAAACAATTTAAGATGGAGTTCAAACATGTAAGGTTTTGTCCTTACCTGTTTAGCCCAGACAGATCAGTTGGTGTAACAATCCCACACATCGTGAATCATCTGAAAGCAGTACCTGCAAAACATTGAATTCATAAGTGATTTTTATATTTCTCATGGCAGTTACTAAATAATCTGACTAACACTTCTTGTAATTTAATTACAAAATTACTATATTTTTAACATTTTGGTGAAGAACTTCTTGTGCAAACAAAATTTGCAAGAATTTGGTAAGAATTGAGTATCTTGTTAATTATTGAAATATGAAGATATCCATGCAATTTATAATCTACTTTTGATGAAAGACATCCTTTGCTTATTATGAGTTGTTTTTACTTTAAAAAAGTGTAGGAAATTTTAGTACTAGGTATTTAGTAGGCATATATGTACAGACAAAAAAAATGAGGTATACAGTAATTTTCCGTCTAACAAATAAAACAAAAACTCTCTAAAAACAATATTTAGCAAAAGTTCTTGAAATGCTGAACTGATGTTTACACTTAACAACTTCAGTGATTTTCATGAGTTAACTCTTGCAGATATCCACTGAATATGTCATATATTCAACATGTACGGGGCTTTATGTTATAAAATATTTTTTATTTGGCATCAGATCAAATACTGGGGTGAGATCTTTACCAATCGGATGAAAATCAGCTAAAATAGACTAACTTGATGAGGCGTATTGTAACATATTTTACCAATTTTGCATTTTTACAACATATTTCTTCAATTTTCTCGTCATAAGACATTTCCGTATAATTTCATAATTGTCTTGCACATAATCGGTTATTTTTTATTCCTCGTACCTTTAGCGTAACGGATAGTTTGTATTAGGGATGGGACCGATTAATCGGTACTCTATCGGTATCTGCCGATATAGGCATATCAGTTTATCGGTAAAATTACCGATTATTTTACTGATCAGATATATCGATAATTATCTTATAATTTAGTGCAAAATTCTGACATTTTGTTGTATTTTAATGGATAATCTTGATGCCCTACTTTCTAGAAAAGTAATTGTCTAAATATTCAACTTCTTTTGCACTGCAGTCACCTCGAAACACATATTTATTAAGAAGATCAATGAACATTTCAGGTTCTTCAAGAACCATATCTAATTTTATATCGGATCGGTAGAATATCGGTTATCGGTATCGGTAAATTTTATATCGGTACTTTATTCGTATCAGTCAAAATTTCATATCGGCCCATCCCTAGTTTGTATTATCAAAAGCAGGATAAGAAAATTACGGACAAAGAAATTAAAAGCAGACGCCATCTTTTCTTACAAACTAGTACAGAACAATAATAACCGCCCCCTCTTTCTTTTATCTGGCCGACAATTGAGAGCTGTGCAAACATTATTGAGGGAAAATATTCTCCAGCATCATTGTGCGTGCACAAGAATCACTGGGCAGGAAGTAAACAAATTTAAATTGTTCTCATTTCTTTACCTTTTTTTCGCTTCTCTCAACAATCAGTGAAATGTAAAAGTAACATTTGGTACATTACAGCTTTATATCTATCAGCAATTGAGTACTTGTCTTTTGAGCGGGGCACGTATCGTGTGTAGCAGTGAAAATGAATAGAAAGCCATCTCAAAAGAAATATGTTGCGGTGAGCCTGAGGGGACATGTTACAGAATTTGCTGTCGACAAGATTCTGTTTTGCAAGTTGTGTGAAACCGGGGTAGGATATTCGAAAAGATATTCAGTATTGCAGCATTTAGACATGGCGAACCATCTGCCTTGAAAAAGTTTGTGTTTTTGTAATGATTGCCTAGATTTACCAGAGCTGTAGTGAGCTGCCAGTTATGCTTTAGTTTCCCCGAAGATGTAAATCTGACATAATAGTGAATGGAACTTATAATAATCACAGAGAACCTCACGATACTTTCAGTATTTTCTCACTACATTATTCGGTTAAAGGAATTCTGGAAGATACTGACTTCTCATGCAATGAGAAGTTCGAAAGTACTGTTGTGCATATTTTTGGCTTTGCTGGGAATATTTCTGCATTTTTCTGACATATTTTAAACTTCATGATATACTTTTACGTGATAAGTATAACGAAGAGAAAGAGGTCTTTAGTGTTAGGAGTGAACGGAAAAATCTTCTTCCTTGTGTTTACTGTTTTTGAAGTAATATATTCTTACCTTTGTCAAACTTGGCCCATAAAAGGAAACAACACACAAATAGTTCTAAAAAATATTTTTATGCACTCTGCTTTTACCTTGGCCTTCAGGAAGCTCGTAAAACATATTTTTTATGGACCTTGTTTTCACAGGTTTACATTCTGTTCGGCACGTGGCATATCAATTCACACAATTAATTAATTTCTTAAGAATCTTAACTTTGACACGACATGCAGTTGGAAAACGAATGCTTCATTTTTTAAATAATTTTAATTACATTCAACATGATGTTCAAAAAAGCTAAGTTTTTCCTCTTGTGACAATGTTCATTCTCATTGTGCTTCCATGATACGCAGAGTCAGATAGCCAATGTTCAAAGAACTGGATGCTTTGATGTAAATTATCAGAACACTACAAATTGTTTACATCATAAACTTACAAATTCCACATAACTGAATTGTCCCACATGTAACCAAAACAGGATTTGCTTTACTTAATTCAATAAACACAGAGTAAGCTCACAAAGTAAATTCACCATCATTTGAACCATTTCTTGAATTGTTTTAACATGATATTGGCAAGGACCAACATTAAAATAGTTGACGAAGTAGGTACAGTTTATCTTAAAAAAAAAAAAAGGTAAAGTGTTCCCCTGTGCATAGCACCACGCCATGAAGGCGTATAGGGGGTGTGGGGGGTAACGCCCGACACTTTCTTGATCCGGTCGTGAGTGGGGGTGATGTGATCAGCATCATGCCCCTGACCGCCTTTACCCCCCCAGGGTTTCCCCCAGGTACCCATGTTATTCGACGCTGGGTAGGCACCGGGGCCGCTTCCACCGTTAGAAAAGTTCCCGGATTTGAACCGGCCGGGGAATCTTAAGATTTTTTTTTATTTGATTTCGGTAGTCACTGCATCTTGGCAAGTTCCACAGCCTCTCGGTCGTTCCCTTTTGCATGTTGGCAGAGGGAAAAGTTTCATGAAAGCTAAAGCTCGATTCCCTCCCAAAAATATAAAATATTAACAATAAAAATAAAGAATACCACTCCCAACAAAAGATAGATTGCATATGGATCTAACTGAATCTTCTCTCTCCTTCCACCATCTCGAAAGTTAAAAATCTTTTCACTGTAGGGGTTTGAGAATTTTAAAATACAGCTCAAAACACCTGGCTGAGTGAAAACTTGGGATTTTCATGCAAGCTACACATTCAAGTGTCTTTTAAAAAGAAACAAAGGAAACAATTATTTTTATTTAAAACTGTGTTAAATGCATATATAGTGTTTTAATCGAGAACACGAAATCTTTTTTAACAAATGAAAAGGTAAGAGCAAATGAAAATTGTTTTGTATTATTATATCCTTGGGGGAACATTTCTATTTTTTCACAATTTGAGATTGCTGTCAGGGTGAAGTTGGGGCTGTATAACTTTGACATGGAATTCAGTTTCAATGAAAGTTGAAACATTTCCCCCCCCCCCCCCGCATAAATAATTTGGAATTCCACTGTTTTTTTTGAGGGGGGATAAAGGTTGCTTGAACATGATGCTGATCCCATCACCTTCAACATGCGTTAGATCGATAGAATGTGTGGGAACCTACCCCACATTCCCCTGTATATGAATCATGGCATGGTGCCAAGTGCACGGGAACTTTGCCTTTTATTATGGCGTACCAATAATACTTGAAACTTGAACAAATTTGTCGTTTACTTACCATTTGCTCTAATTCCAACAGTTTGAAGCTCCACATGGCATTATATCCTTGAAGTTGGCTGCTCTGTCACATTCCCATCAATCTGGCTTCTGGGTGCAAGATCCCGGATGAATCACCAAAGTCCTAAAAGGCAGGAACATTTCACTACACCACAAGAATTTGCTATGCAGATATAGAGGGTGGTGCACGCGAACCGGACAAATTTGAAAAAGTCACTACGAAGTTAATTTTTGCTGGAAAAAAAATATTTACAGTGAAGATCATAGCATTTTATGCTATTCATGTGCGAAAAATTACATCGGCCAAATGGAGTCCATTTTCGCGGATGCAGCTTTAAAGGAGATCACGGAAATTGGCCTCCACTTTCTGCATCATGTCTGTCGATTTCCTACAGCGCACCACACTGTCACTTTTGGGCTGTGGAGGGGTTTCTGATGGGAGTTGTTATCGGGGATTTTCCACAGCCCAGTAGCGACAGTTCTGTTTATTTACAGAACCATTTAGGTGAGCTTCATCACTCATCAACAACACCACGTCTTCATTCTCCTCATAACGTGTAAGCATTCCAAAACAAAACAAAACTGCTAGTAACGGAACATTTGAATGTCTATCATAAAATGCTATGATCTTCACTATATATTTCTGTAAATAATTTCATTTTCCAGCAAAAACTAACTTTGTAGTGACTTTTTCAAATTCGTCTGGTTCCCGTGCCCCAAACTTTAATAATTATGCATCATTACTGATTAATTAGTATAAAAGTGCTATAAGACAAAATGCATTACATGCATATGACTATATACGGCTTCCAATCAGTGGTGTAGCAACATATCGCGAGGCCCTAAGCAAGATTAGAATGCGAGGCCCCCAACCGTTCCTTATATTTGAAATCTCAATGTGAATCGATAAAAAATCTTCAGGGATACATCAGCAAATTATCAAATTTAAATAATAATAATAAATTACCGACAAAAACAATATTTAATAATATGTGATGGAGAAATTTAAACTTGTAACACCCTGCTGGAATTTTCTTCAACCAAAGTAGTAGTAATATTACGTTTTTAAAGATGTTCTTGAGGCACTAATACAAAACTGAAATATCCTTAAATATGCCAATCAGAATATAGAATCAGAAATGCAAACTACGAATCTTATGGTTAAGAAGAAAAATATCGAAGGATGCACATAAAATGTACGGGGTTGGCTTTTCTACACAATCGGTTTAAATATCAATAAATCTTAAAACTAAAGTTGTGTGCTTCATACGTGTGGAATCTTTGATACAGCTAATTTGACTTTTTTTTTTTTAATATAGCCACATTACTTTATTGAACATTAATTGCACAAGTTCATTTTGAATTTCAGGACTTGTCTGATAATTGTGAATCTTATTTTGTTGTATACGTCTGAATTGTTCTTGTAGTACTAAATATTTGACTCAATAGCGTAACAAAAGCTACACGTCTGCAAGAAACCAATTTGGGTTCTCTATGTACAGTGAGATTCTTTCAAAAAATTTAAGTAGGCCTAATTACTTTGAATGGCTGATTGGGGCTACACTTGCATTAATAATTATACAAATAGAACCTCTACCTGCGAATTTTCATCAATTACAACTTATCTTTCTTTGACATTTGCGTATTTTAAACAAGAAAAGACATATACTAACTTGTCTCCTCCCCTGCCTCTCTTAACAGAAAGTTGACTTCTGGCCTGTGAATGACACTTTCACTTCACAAAATCATTAGGTCTTGCCATTTCAAGTTCAACAGTGAGAATACTGGGTCCACTAAATTTGGCCTGAATCATACTACTCTACACTACCTTTCAGGAGTTCTTCGTAAGTTTCAACGTCCAAAATGTCCAAGCAAGTTATCGTCGACTTTTGCGTAAATGTTTCACATGAGAAATACAACATTTTTTTTTTACAATTTTTCGAGGATGCGAGGTCCCGGGCAGTTGCCCACTTCGCCCACCCCTTGCTACGCCACTGCTTCCAATAGGTGTATTCTACCAAAATCTGAGCCCATCAGAGGTCCAAATGCAAGTGCAATCACTAGAGGCATATATATTTAGTAAATAAAAAAGCAAAATTTCGGTACAAAAACAAAGTCAGTTTAAGGTTCAAAAGCGGTATATAAAATGGTATTTTGGTTTTAAAATTGTGAATGTAATCCAAAATTGGATTACCAGTGAATGGACCAACCTGAATAAATCAACCCAACCTTGTGATATACAAAAAATCAGGTTATAAACTGCACTTACTACACAAAATAAACATATCCCTTCTAACAGCACAGTTACCTGTATGTAGTTACCAGAGTTTTAAGTTTAAACCTGTATAAACAAGTCCATTTTTGCTGCTCAAATATTTACAGCAGAATTATTGAACTTTCCGTGAATTGCATAACTCACAGGATAATTCTGACTTCCAAAAGGATCACGTCAGTAAATAAACTCTAAATTTCGTTTTTAAGAGTTATTTCGCATTTTGCAATTCATTTCGCATTATTTTGTGACAAAACAGGGTAGGTAAATGCACCTCACTCACACCTTTCAGAAACATGAAAAATTAACATTACAATGTCTTATTTCACATTTCATTTTTTCGTCAAAAACGAAACATGCATGCCTCTAGCAATCACTAAAGCTGGGTATTACCATGCAATGTTAACTGGACATTATCCATTGCCTAGTGCTTTCTTTCTATAATAATCAAAAACTTTATTTATCCGTTGACCAATTTATCCATGGGTATGAATATCGTTAGATACATGTAAATATAGATAAGTTATAATATAATTTCGAGAGATCACCTCTTTACTCTTGAGTTTAGGTGAATTTCTTTTTTGCTGGTGGCTGTAATTTTACTACATTCTCAAGTTAATCCATTTTTATATAGAGAATAAATTGTTGTATAACCATTCAATCAAGACCTATCAATCTCTATCGATTCAAAGTTCTGAGAACAAAAGTTTTTGCATGACTCTTAGCGGAATTTTTGCAAAATATACAAACGAGCTGGTGCACTAATTAACTACACCATACACTTCCCAGGAAAAGCCCTATCTGATATTCTCCGAGAAATCTATTCTGGTCTCAGTTGTCTTAAAAACACAAGCAGAAACCATTGGAAAATGTAGTCAAAACTCAGAATTCAAATTTCAGCTCTTAAATCTGATGGAATGAGAAATGGAGCCCCAGTTTCCTTATACACTATGTAATGTCTGAGAATTATGCTGCACACTTCACATTCTTGGTACATTGACTTAATTCAATGTCTATTATTTCATTAAATATTACCAGAGTTCGTTAACCAGTTTAAGACAGAAGATCCATTATTAAATTTATTTCAGATTTAGAACTGCATCATAATCTCTCACTGGTGACATCACATTCATTACTCGACAGACCAGTGGATGGACCAACCTGGATAAATCAAACCAACCTTGTTATATACAAAACAATCAGGTTGTCAACATTCTGGCAATCTCCACATCAATGAGGGAACAGGTGTGATCATAAAAAAAGTATACTGATACAGACATTAATTGAGGACGATTCATTCTCCTTTGGTTTATATGGCATACTCAGAAAGAAAATACTGAAACTGTATTATACCCCACCTAGTGGTTGCATGACCTTGAAGTTGGTGGTGGGGACTTGCTTGGATATAGGAAGGGGCACCCAAGTCAGGCAGGTTAGGGGGGGGGGGGAGCCACACTAAGAAGCAACCTACTGGTCAAAAGGCTCCAAAGGCGGAAGAATGTGGACGGATCATTAGAGGCGGTAAGGACAATCACATTTGGAACATGGAATATTACCTCTTCAACAGGCAAAGAAACTCAAATAGTTGGAGAAATGGGGAAACATAAAATTAAGGTACTAGAAGTTAGTGAAACTAAGAAAAAATAAAATGGAGAGAAGGTTCTGGATAAGAATTACACACTTCTCTACTCAGGAATAAGTAACTAGAACAGTGCTAAGGAAGGAGTAGGAATTATTTTAGAAGTAAATTGTAGAGCAAGAGTGATAGGGAACCAGTGAGCTCTAGAATAATAAGAGTAAATTTAGTTCTAAAGGAAAAAGTAGCACTTCTACAAGTAAATGCCCCAACCCAAGATGCAGAAGAATTGGAAAAAGACCAGTTTTACACAAATATCCAAGAGAAAGTGGATAAAGCCAGAGATAATACAAGGCATATTGTCAAAATGGGAAATTGGAAAGGTAGGATAGGAAATGAACAAGAAAGAGGACATGGGAGTATGGGAAGACATGGATCTGAAAGAACTGCAAATACAAATGGAGAGAGAGTGATAAACTTGCATGGATAACAACTAGCTCATATCTAAATTTTATACTTTGTATTTCGGCTAAGAAATATTTCGGTAGCATAGAAAATGCTAGTCAAATTCCATTCTCGTATAACACTTGTACTTAGATAAAAAATGCAATACTTACAACATGCATCAGCCTACTGTAGTCTTCCTTTTTCTCAGACGTAAACAATCAGAATTCAGCAACAGCAAACACACCAACAGGAATCACAGCAAAAATAACAGAAATCTGAGGGAGAGTTCAAATTTTGGAGTTTAAATACCACCAAAAGCACAGCCAAAAGTGCAAGAACTCTTCCAACCACCACTATTTTCCACATTGGAAAAAACAATTCTCAGCTTACAGAAAAAGTTTGTGTGTATCTTTAAATTCAGTCTGATTGGGGGCTGCTAATTTTTGACACCCGAATTTAAATCCACAGCCTCTTTTTCCATTAGATACATTTCTCACATCCACCCACCTTGACTTATATCACCTACAATTCCTGTCCTTTTAACTAAAATCCTTTTTTCGTCCACATTCTCTACCTGCCGATTGGAATCTTACCAGCCGTATCAACCACCCCCTGATTTTTCTGCTTACCTGGAGACTTTTAAAATTATCATTTTTCAATCTCTTGCCTTTTTCAAGGGACACAATCCCCCAGTGACACATTTTCTTCTCTACCTAAGATCGAAGTAGTTTGTATCTCTAACCAATTTATTTTCCCCAAAATTATTTGTCTTGTTTTTCTCCCGTCACAACAATTCACTTTCAACCTGTCTCGCCATGCTAAACTAAAACCTTTTCACCTTGACCTACCTCAACAAATGCTTCAGTCTTGATACCTGACCTGAATATTAATTCGGTCTCTGTCTACCCTCTGTCACTTCTTCAGCGCAGAGTTCACCTTCGTCTGTCTAGTGTCGGGGACCACCATATTTCATACCATATAACATTATTACATTGTACACTATAATTATTACCATTACATATCGTGGGTTCGAGTACCGGGACCATAACCTAAATCATAATTGAACTTTACCATCACTCATTACCACCATTCGTAGCATTTAATAACCCATAAATCCTTATTTTCAATATTATAAACATTAATTATTATTGTTTCATACATTACATACTTCACAGAAATTAACATAAAATCATATGCATAGCCTTTAGTATCGCTAATTACCTACCATTTACATATTTTTCATAAAATAAATTATATTTTCATAAAACTTATAAATATGCATATACACAAATATAAACTATTCTAAATATATGTAAATTTATTCTAAATACATGCAAATGAATTATCACCCGAGGGCACAAACATCCGTTGGCGGAGTCCACTACTACTAAGCACTACTTAAAAATATCTAAATTTACTGCAGATATCGTGGTCACAATGTTAATATCTTGCCTTCATCCCCCCCTCCCCTTCAAAAGACCCTCTTTTACAGTTCAGAAAACTACAGTTCAAGTAATGCCCTCAAACTGCTGATAGTTTCACTTCTTAATCTCCATAAATGTAGTCTGCACAAATACTGTATAGAAATTCACAACTTTAAAACTGATGCAGAAAACATGTTTCAGAGCTTACATTTCTCTAGTGGGTATTGTCAATAGTGTATTTTCCAACTGATATAAATTGTATTATGTAATTGTAATAAAATATACTTGATGAGCAACTTTACGTAAAGATTTGATGCATTCTAGGACTTCAAATATTCACATAAGTACATAAATAGATTATTCCACGAAACAGTGCTCCTACTCCATGTAAAGAACAAAACAAATCAATGAAAATTATTATGGTTTTTAATTCCATTAAGGTTTAAATGTATGTAAATGCATATAATTTGCATATTTCACCAACAAAAATTAGTAGTATCTGTAGCCTACATGCTTCATAGCCAAGGAAGTCAAACTTTGCTACATTTTTAAAGCATCACACACGTAACACATTTTCTTTAATGCTTTTCATGCATTCAGGCTACGTCCTCATACAGAAGTTTCCCATCATTTGTTAGCAGGCACCACAAAGTATCAGTACATAATGAATATTTTAATCCAATCTCATGTCTAGACTCTTACAGGTAGTACTGTATATGTATGTGTAATTTTATGTAAAATCACTTGAATTATGTTCAATATCAACATAATATGAGAATCTTTATTAATGGGGGCAGATTTATTGGTACTATACATTTCCAAAATAAGCAATCATAGGAACCAAAACCTAGCAATTGATTGTTGAGAAAATGTATAAAAACCGTTTGAAATAAGCCCATTGACAGTTACATAATATATAAAGTGGTTTATATGTCTATAAACAATTTACATTTTAACAATTCTATTTGTCACAGGCACGAGCAGTAATGCTGGAAATTACTCTGCGGTGAGAACACAACCTGAGAATTTATTTTGCAGTTTTATCAAAACCAAAAACTGTTCAATAATCAACAGGCAAATTTTAATATTTTAAAATATATTAAAACTGTATGAAAATTACTGTTGAGATTGATGTTGCCATGATTACTATCTCTCATAATACATTTCAAAGAGGAAAAGAAATATTCAGTTTAAATCCTCTTTAAAAAGCCTAAAATTTTTATTTTCATTTTCAACATCTTGCTGTGACACTATCCACATTACATTTTATAAAATAATGTTTGAGGAATTTTGTGAAGCCACATAACATAAAGTAAAATACTTACTTGCAATTTACTTCTTTTTCACTGCATTCTAAACCCATGTCCAAAATTTCACCCTGGCCTGCAGGCGGTAATGATGTAAATACTGCTCTGGGTTTAAACCAATCAACTGCCATGTTCTTCAATCGAGATGCAGAGTCGAAGGCATTCTGGATGACAGTTCCACTTGTGTATTGAGTTTTACAAGCTGCACGGAAAGATTAGAAAAGCATTTAGAATACTGGAAATGATTGCAGAAATTTTCTTTCAAAAAATTAGGCTATGCAAGTGAAGACAGTCATACACCGATGAGCAATTACATTATGACCACCCCCGCCTGGGAACATTTAGTGCACCTGGAGCACGGAGAGTAACACGTGACATGCTGGCAGCATGGTATTTATTGGGCATGTCTACAGGCTTGCTGTTAGTAGTGTATCAGGCGTCAGAATTGAAAAGCGGCCGATCTCTCACAGTTTCATAGAGGTCAGATTGTGATGGCATGGCACCTTGGTACCAGTATATCTGAAACGGTGAGGTTTGATGGCTGCTCTCGTACCGCTGTTGTGAGCACATATCGAAAGTGGTGCAACAATGGGCAAACAAGAACACGTTGTCCAGCCGTGTGTGTCGACAGTGGCTCATTGATGCCAGAGACCAGTGGAAGCTGTTGTGTATCGTTCGGAGCGACCGCAGGACCACAGTGCGAGAAATCGCTCACAGGTACAACAGTGATGACCAGGACAATGTCTCACAGCACACGGTTCATCAAATACTGCTGCGCATGGGACTGCAGAACATTATGTGATAACTCATTAGATTTAGATAGATGGTCATAATGTAATGGCTCATCGGTGTAGGTCACTCTCATTACTTAAAGTACACAATTAGTAATACTGTACGCATGCAGGTGCATAATTATAATGATACAAAACTTATTCACATTATGCATACAGGAGCAAGTTGGAAAAATCATTCCACGACACAATACGCAGAAAGTAATAAGAAAATCTGTTTAGCACAGACATGTATAGAATTCAGTACATGTAGAAAACACGTATACGTATCACAATGATGTAAGAAATACACAAATGGACCTTGAGCCATATTGAGATCGATTTCATAGATTCCCAGGAAGATTCAAATGTTCAATGAAATGATGATTTTGAAAAAGGAATCCTCAAAACACATTCTCCATTTTACAAATCTAGAATTGAAGATATGATCCTCCCCCCTGACTTTCCTCTTCATTAGTGAAAAACTTTATCCAGATTCAGATTGCTACAATCATTATGACGTGCTTGGATTCATATGCACTTAAAAAACATATCCTTTGTGGTGTATTGTTTATGATCTCAGCAATTCCTCATTGCATATCACTGCTCAAATAATTCCAGATATTGAAGAAATTCCCATCCACCTATACAGTAGTTTGATTGACTGATTGATTTGCTTTTTTTTTACTTCACTTTTTGTGTCATTTTTGGCTAATTTGCGAAGATGGTGATGAGTGATGACATGATGAAATTGATGAATGGACACTCACAAACATCCATGCCCAGGCTGGGATTCAAACCCGGGACCCCTGGCATCGTAGTTCGATGTGCAAACCACTTCGCCACAGGGGCCACCTCCTATACAGTGGTCGGAAGTAACGAGCTACAAAATTTGTAGCTGTAGCTCTAGCAACGCTACATTTATAAAATTGTAGCTGTAGCTGTTGCGAAAATTCAAAACTTTCGCTACAGCTACATCTCTTCTCAGCGTTACGAGATAAATTTTGTATTCTTGGTGAAAATGTTCCTTATCAGATAATTATTTTATCTTAATTGTGGATATCTGGATTTAGTTATAATTAAGCTGGATATTTAGAAAATCTGGATATCCATCATGTTCATGACAATTATCATCCTTGAAAGAGTAAGAAAAATCATCATTCGCAAGTTTTTCATTTAAAATACTGCCTTCACATTAGCCTTTTAACAATAAAATGATTATTATCAATAAAAATACGTTTATATACACATAAATAATTCGACCAAGTTACATGTGTTTATTGTCGTAAACATGAACTTCGTAGCATCCTAATTGTAATTCTCAGATATGAAAATTGAATTGATATGTCACTTGTATAGGCTAGGCATGTTACAAACCCTACAGTAGAAATAAGTCACAAAGGTAACACCGCTATGAAAATATATTGAATAACAGCTATCATGATAATAAATAATGGAATCTATTGTCTAGTAAGTACAATTACTAAGGACTTCTTTTGTTTCATGCAGAAGTAGCGAGTAGCAGACAGGAGTAGCATAGCAAGCTACTTTTCGGTAAATGTAGCTGTAGCTAAGCTACATTTTTCGAAGAGTAGCTGTAGTGAAGCTACTTTTCAAATGTAGCGTTCTGATTACTGCGGCTATAGACCTACTTCCTGTATGGTTCAGTGAAAAATGATTGCATTTCTATTACTTGTACTTTCAGAACAAAGGTAGTTTTACATAGCAGGGAATGGGTGACTGATTGCTAGGAGTTATTTTTTTTTCTTCTCTCAAATAATAGGAACATAATGCACTACAGCTCAGCTTTCCACTGGGTGCAAAAGTTGTAAAAGAAACTAATACAAATTTCACAGATACCTACAACAAGCTGTCTTACATAATCAAAAAATGACGGTTGAGCTACATTCTGTATTATAATTCAATTGATGGGAACAAATCCACATCCACGTATCTTTCACACCATCGTACAGACTCCAAACCAGAGACCATTTCCTATTGATACAATAGTAAGTACAGATGACCTCTGTGCCTCGCTTAGAAATTGGAAATTTTTTTGCATGGTTGATGTTGATTATGTTGTTTCTACAAAGCCATCACCGACTTTGTTGGAGAAACATGTCAACTGCAGCTTAAAAAGAGAAATTCAAATTAAAAATGTGAACTTCTTTAGAAGTTGACAATGAATCATCAACGGAAGCAGGGGTAGACAAAAAATCTTCCAACTAAATAAAGCTACTTGTTTTGAAAACTGACAATAAAACAGAATTTATGAATTAATGCAGATTGGATTAAAGGTAATTAATTCATGCCTGAGTGTTGCCTTCCTAAAGAAGGCTCTAGTGGTACAATCATAAATAACTATGTAATATAGTTGAATATTTGACCAACTCTACCATATCACTGCAGATTTTAAAACTTCGACTAGCAACTGTGCAGAAATGTACAATGTATAATTCTACCTTAATGGTACACCATGATACAGAAAACACACGAACATTAAAAAACATATACTGTACTCATTATTGAAAAAAAAGGTAATGGAAATTTCCATAGAACTGGATTTGAAGGGGTTTCTTACTTTTAGAATTCAACTTCAACAAAGAAGATCCCAGGTTCGAACTCTGACTGGTTATGGGCGTTTCTTGTGAGTGTCACTTCAATTTCATCAGTCATCACTCATCCTTACCTTCACAATTAGCCAAAAGTAGCAGAAAAGTGAAGTAAAATAAACGGTAACGGTTCCTAGCAGGAAGACTAATTGTAGTAGAATTTCGGCCATCATTGTCACACAAAATTTGAACCTTCCTTAAAGTAATGAGCACTGTGGATATCAAAAAAAAAGTTATTTGTGTTAAAAAAAAAAAAAAACTTAAAAATTACCTTACGCAAGCATGCACGCTTCTCATGGACAATGCATTTTCCATTGACAAGCGACTGTAACTATCGTAGACTGGTGGGAATTAATGCAGAAGTAAATCGGAACCTTAGTAGAATGCATTTAGGGACTTTATTTTAATGCTAAGACAACCAAACCTGGCCTGTCTAACATAACTATGAAAGCATATATTGAACAAAATCTTAAGTAATCGCTAAAACTCCCCAGTATGTGTCAACAGAAGTAAATCGAAATCGAACCATGTTCAAATTGCATTTGTAGCATGATGAAATCGCAATATAACAAAATGAACTTGGACCCTTTTTTAAAAACAGATGAAACAGACATATCTTATATTTCCTTTGAGCAAATTGTTTCAAACTATTCAATTATGCAATGAAAAACGTTTGGAACAGCATTTGCATTTTCTGACTTTCCAGCAGTGGTTGAAGTTTATGGAAATGAATGAATTTAAGATAAAAACCCAGAAAATAATTGTTATTTGAATAAAAATGCAAGTATTACACATAATTTTGTTAACAGCAGAAGATATAAGAACAAGCCATTGGAGCTGTTGAGAGTTTTTGAACTGCTTCCCGAAGGAAGAGAAATGAGATGCAAAAACAAAATGTAAAATCTTTGAGTGGTGAAATCCATGTTTTTATTTGTGCAACACGATTCTGGTATAGGGAAACTGCACAATTGTTAAATATGTGTAAGAGTAAAATACCTGATAAAATAACACGTTATAAAAAGGTTGACCATGGTAATATTCAGAGATGTATGGGCTGTGACAGGAAAAATCAAGGGAAAAAAATTAAGTGCTCCAAAATCAAAAAATGCAACTTGGAGCAGACACTGAGACTATTGTATATACAAAAAAAACAATGATTGCAAAGTCCAAGAAAGCCTGCTATCATGGGGAAGTAGCGTCTCAAAACTCGTAAATCAGTGATGAGAAAAGGAAGGCTACAGTTCAGTAAAGAACATCAGAGAATGGACAAAAACAGGTGGGAGAGTGTTACTTGTGTTGCCGAGAGTAAGTTTAATGGTTCCAGATCAGGTGTTGGGAAGATGATATGATGCAAATCAAATAAACTGGTATATTCTAAAAATCCACAAAATGCATAGCATCAGTTTCAGTGGGAAAACACTACGAACAAAGAACATTATGTGGCAATTCTGAAAGGGAAATTTACGCAAGTACTGAAAAACTGGGGATTAGGGATGATTTCAAATTCTATCAAGGCAATGATCCCAAACACAAATTGTATTTGGTGAGGAGGTGGCTGCTCTATAACCATCCTGAGTATCTGGAAACAGTATCCCAGTTTCCTGATGTCAACCCCATTAAATATTTGTGGTAAGAATTGGATAAAAGTGGGAGGAAAACGACAATTAAATTGAAAGCTGACTTTCAAGACAACTGCAGGATGAATGCACCGCACAGATTGTAAGTTTTGTGCCGAGACGATTGAAGGAAGTCACCATGCAAAAGGGATATGTCACAAAGTCATTAATATTTTATTTGACCTTGATTAGCTTCACATTTTTCATTTTACTCAGGATATCCGAATATAAAGGTTGAGTGTAATACTAGCACTACAAAACTGCGTATTTGGAAACACTGACCGGTTGTTACGTCATTAAACGCACACAAAAATTTGGTTCACGTAGTAGATGGACATCAAGGGATCAGCTTTCGTGCATCGGAGTGACATTAATGTCGAAAATTACATGATTTACCAGCAAAAAAAAATTAAGCGAGGGGAAAAAACACTTCCAAAACCTTCCTAAAGTACAAATAAACTTATTTCAGTAAGTACTTTCTCCTGTAAAATTGAAGAAATACGTTTTGCGGAAACGAAAACTTTACCCTGATATGTACCAAGCTTACGTCGGTGTGCAATTATTTTCGTGCAGGAGACCAGTGGGTGCCCAGCCTCCCCCTCCCCCCCAAGGCCCATGACGCACTTGTTTATTCCAGAGGTAACAGTATGGTATAGTGCCTAAGGTGAGGTTGATGGGGGTTAACCCCCCCCCCTTTCACCCTCTATCTCTAAAAAAAGAACTTCAAAGGTAGTAAAATATGACAAAATGCAGGCTGACTACCAAGAAAAAGTATACATAACCCCTCCCTTTCGAAAAGACTTGGCACGCCAATGCACAAGATGCATGGTGAAATTGCAAAACAATTTTAACTGTTTGCCTAACCTAACAGAACCTAACCTTGCCGTGCATGGTTCATGGGGCAATTTATGAATGGTTCGAGGGGATATCCGTGAATGGTTCGTAGGGCTATTTATGAATGGTTCGTGGGGCTACTTATGAATGGTTTGTGGGGCTAACCGTGAATGGTTCGTGGGGCTATCCGTGAATGGTTTGTGGGGCTATTTATGAATGGTTCATGGGGCTATCTGTAAATGGTTCGTGGGGCTATTCATGAATGATTCGTGGGGCTATCCATGAATGGTTCAAGGGGCTATCTGTGAATGGTTTGTAGGGCTATTTATGAATGGTTCGTGGTGCTACTTATGAATGGTTCGTGGGGCTAATTTTTGAATGATTCGTGGGGCTAATTTTTGAATGGTTCGTGGGGCTATCTGTGAATGGTTTGTGGAGCTATTTATGAATGGTTCATGGGGCTATTCATGAATGATTTGTGGGGCTATCCGTGAATGGTTCGTGGGGCTATTTATGAATGGTTTGTGGGGTCTTTGAACCCGAAAAAAAATATATTTCTAATTTTGAAAAACAAATGTAACTATGTTTGCCTAACCTAACACAACCTAACCTAGCCTTGCCGTGCATGGTTCGTGGGGCTATTTATCAATCGTTCGTGGGGCTATCCGTGCATTTTTCAAACCTGGAAAGAAATACAAAATCAGTAAGACGAAAGTAGGTATTTTTCTATGAAGAAGGTTGCAACACTGCATAACCACTGATCATGGTCAACGCTAGTCAAGATTTCTCCGCCATATCGCGTGTAACGCAAGCGAAAGCGAACAGAAAAAAATTACTCTATTAAAATTGAGATTATTTCCGTGGAAAAAATGAAATGCCATCTTCAAGAATCCTTAGGAATGCAGAATACGTATCAATGTGAAAAATAAGAAAATAAGGGAATTGGAGACGTTTGGTGGTTACTGAAATTTTACTACTAGTAACTGTCTGATATCGCCCGAACGGATTTCTTCAAATTTACAGGAGAAACTACTTACTGAAATCACTTTCTGTATCATTGTCGAGGTTCTTCGAGGTATTTTCTTTCGCGAAAACTAAAAACTTCACCATAGAATGCTGCAGAACAATAATCAGTTGTTACGTAAGGAACTTGCATCTTCTGTTGTTTCCATTATGTACGTGCAGATGGCGTGAGCGTCGAAAGTCACGCGGTCTCGGCAGTGTTTCCAAACGTGCCTTTTTTTACGAGATTTTTTTTTAACTATGCTTACCTAACCTAACCTTGCCAGAAATGGTCCGTGGGGCTATCGTGAATGTTTTTTGGGGCTATCGTGAATGGTTTTCGGGGCTATCGTGAATGGTTTTTGGGGCTATCTGCCAATGGTTCGTGGCGCTATCGTGGATGGTTTTTGGGGCTATCCGTCAATGGTTTATGATGACATAATAAACACGAAAGTAGGTATTATTCGGTTAAGAAGGTTGAAACACTGCAAACCCACTCCCAATCGACAAAACACAAGCACGACTGCACGCCATATTGTCTGTTACCCAAGCATAACAAGGAAGACAAATAATGACTTGTAATCTGAAAAGTTGACACTATTTTATGGAAAAAGGCATAACTTCGCCTTAAAGAATCTTCCGCAATGCAGAATATGTAAGTATCAATTCTAAAATTAAGGAAATAAACTTCGGGCCTTATCAGACAAGTACCGAAACACTTTTATTATTATATTTTTGAGACACTTGGCTCCGACTGGCTCCCCAAATATATTTCTAGATACGTGCCTATTGATGTGACCAGTTAGTATGACTCGGTTTATAGGGGCTATCCACGAGTAAACAAAAACATATCGAACGGCACAATCGATTGTCGAACTGTAGCACAACAACTTCCGGTTCACGGCGGTCGGGTAATTCAAGCGCGTACTTGTGGTATTTCTTCTCGTTGAAATGGATCATATAAAAGCACTTGACGACGAGGAGAATAAGAGATATCAGGACAAAGTAGAGGCCTTTGCATATCAATTGGATGAGCAGCTAGGAAGTAATACGCCATTATTCCAAGATGAGATCCATTTGCTGATCGTCGTTTCATTGGCGATATTTGTAGCCTACATATTAAATAGAAAGTAATTTTTCCTCAAGAGCGAGAGCGCTTAAATGCATACATTTATGTTTTAAGTGAAAAAGTGCGAGATGTACGGACATATAAAAAACGAAAAAATGAGCTTCTTTTCTTCTTTCTTCAGTCAGGACGAGTCAGAGGGATGCGATAATGCACACTTGCTGGTTTCGTTCTCGTTTGAACGCAGAAATACAAAACGCTCATTGTTTTTTTAAGTCAATTTTCTGCTATTTGTGTTAAACATGATGATGAAGATGAATAATAAACTGGAAAAATTAATGATGGGACAAACACAATGACACAGTAGTAATGCACCCGCGTTCGGGTCGATAAATCAATTGATTGGAAAAGATCGATCAAAGATCAATTGATGACGTAGCGCTATTTTTTTTTTTTTTTTTTTTTTTTTTTTGACGTCACAAAATGGGCGGGGCTTATTTTGTAAGGATGATTTTGATTGGTTGTGACGTCATAAATGGGCGGGGCTTATTTTGTAAGGAGTGTTTTGATTGGTTGGAGGAATTCGGGTTTTTCCCGCGGGAGTTTCCGGTGTCTGAAAACAGATGGCGTTGATGAGTCAGAAAGTCTGGGGAGGAGGAAAAGTACGCGGTGATTGTTGGTTTTCTCGGAATTGGAGTACGTGTTTCCGGTGTCTGAAAACAGATGGCGTTGATGAGTCAGAAAGTCTGGGTTGGGAGGAGGAAATGTAGGCGACGCGGTGACGGTTGGTTTTCTGGTAATTGGAGTATGTGTTTCCGGTGTCTGAAAACAGATGGCGTTGATGAGTCAGAATATGTGTTTTTGTGGGAGTCACGTGACTGTTTGTGACGTCACAAAATGGAAGTCACGTGACCAGATTATATTATTAAATTATTATTAATTTAAATATTAGTATTATTATTATTATTATAAATTGTTTTAATTTCTGTGACGCCATTTTGTTTTTGTTATGTTATTTTGGTGTGTGACGTCATATATAAATTGGAATACGTGTTTCCGGTGTTTGAAAACAGATGGCGTTGATGAGTCTGAAATTCTCGGATTATTATTATTATTATTATTATTATTAATATTATGAATTGTTTTTATTTCTGACTCCATTTTGTTTTTGTTATGTTATTTTGGTGTGTGACGTCATATATAAATTGGAGTACGTGTTTCCGGTGTTTGAAAACAGATGGCGTTGATGAGTCAGAAATTCTCGGAATTGGGTACGTGTATCCGGTGTTTGAGGAGAGATGGCGTTGATGAGTCATTCTGGGAAATTCCCCAGTTTTCGTCCTGTAGTCAAAATGTAAGAATTAAAACGCTTTTCAGCGCTTTCGGAGTTCTTATTTCGTCGAATAAAATGTAGCATAATACTGATGGAGTCCGCTGTACATGGTGTTCTTAAAATGAGAACAAATATGGGTAGTATGTATTGTAAATTGATTAAAATGTGTAAGTTTTTTCTGAATTTTGAAACTCTTATTTTTATTGTCAGCTCGTTGTTGTAGGTAAATTTGAAAAGTTGAAAAACCTGTCCGGAAAACTTTAAAGGGCTGTCCAGCCGGCCCTAATTGAACTAGAGTGAAAGGCAAATGTAGATTCGGAATCTGTACGTCAAGACCTTTCCATAGAGTATATGGACGGTGGTATACGGTAAAAATAACAAAAACCAAGATGGCGGCCATGATGGCGGCCCCCATTACCATAACGAGCTGAGATGACAATTAATTGTATAATATTACATAGTAATCGTGGGTGATGTTTATTGTCAGCTCGTTGTTGTAGGTAAATTTGAAAAGTTGAAAAACCTGTCCGGAAAACTTTAAAGGGCTGTCCAGCAGGCCCTGATTGAACTAGAGTGAAAGGCAATTGTAGATTCGGAATCTGTACGTCAAGACCTTTCCATAGAGTATATGGACGGTGGGCTACGGTAAAAATAACAAAAACCAAGATGGCGGCCAAGATGGCGGCCCCCATTGCCATAACGAGCTGAGATGACAATTGTATAATATTACATAGTAATCGTGGGTGATGTTTATTGTCAGCTCGTTGTTGTAGGTAAATTTGAAAAGTTGAAAAACCTGTCCGGAAAACTTTAAAGGGCTGTCCAGCCGGCCCTAATTGAACTAGAGTGAAAGGCAATTGTAGATTCGGAATCTGTACGTCAAGAGCTTTCCATAGAGTATATGGACGGGGGGCTACGGTAAAAATAACAAAAACCAAGAAGGCGGCCAAGATGGCGGCCCCATTGCCATAACGAGCTGAGATGACAATTAATTGTATAATATTACATAGTAATCGTGGGTGATGTTTATTGTCAGCTCTTTGTTGTAGGTAAATTTGAAAAGTTGAAAAACCTGTCCGGAAAACCTTAAAGGGCTGTCCAGCCGGCCCTAATTGAACTAGAGTGAAAGGCAATTGTAGATTCGGAATCTGTACGTCAAGACCTTTCCATAGAGTATATGGACGGTGGTATACGGTAAAAATAACAAAAACCAAGATGGCGGCCATGATGGCGGCCCCATTGCCATAACGAGCTGAGATGACAATTAATTGTATAATATTACATAGTAATCGTGGGTGATGTTTATTGTCAGCTCGTTGTTGTAGGTAAATTTGAAAAGTTGAAAAACCTGTCCGGAAAACTTTAAAGGGCTGTCCAGCCGGCCCTAATTGAACTAGAGTGAAAGGCAATTGTAGATTCGGAATCTGTACGTCAAGACCTTTCCATAGAGTATATGGACGGGGGGCTACGGTAAAAATAACAAAAACCAAGATGGCGGCCAAGATGACGGCCCCCATTGCCATAACGAGCTGAGATGACAATTAATTGTATAATATTACATAGTAATCGTGGGTGATGTTTATTGTCAGCTCGTTGTTGTAGGTAAATTTGAAAAGTTGAAAAACCTGTCCGGAAAACTTTAAAGGGCTGTCCAGCCGGCCCTAATTGAACTAGAGTGAAAGGCAATTGTAGATTCGGAATCTGTACGTCAAGACCTTTCCATAGAGTATATGGCCGGTGGTATACGTTAAAAATAACAAAAACCAAGATGGCGGCCAAGATGGCGGCCCCCATTACCATAACGAGCTGAGATGACAATTAATTGTATAATATTACATAGTAATCGTGGGTGATGTTTATTGTCAGCTCGTTGTTGTAGGTAAATTTGAAAAGTTGAAAAACCTGGTCGGAAAACTTTAAAGGGCTGTCCAGCCGGCCCTAATTGAACTAGAGTGAAAGGCAATTGTAGATTCGGAATCTGTACGTCAAGACCTTTCCATAGAGTATATGGACGGGGGACTACGGTAAAAATAACAAAAACCAAGATGGCGGCCAAGATGGCGGCCCCCATTGCCATAACGAGCTGAGATGACAATTAATTGTATAATATTACATAGTAATCGTGGGTGATGTTTATTGTCAGCTCGTTGTTGTAGGTAAATTTGAAAAGTTGAAAAACCTGTCCGGAAAACTTTAAAGGGCTGTCCAGCCGGCCCTAATTGAACTAGAGTGAAATGCAATTGTAGATTCGGAATCTGTACGTCAAGACCTTTCCATAGAGTATATGGACGGGGGGCTACGGTAAAAATTACAAAAACCAAGATGGCGGCCAAGATGGCGGCCCCATTGCCATAACGAGCTGAGATGACAATTAATTGTATAATATTACATAGTAATCGTGGGTGATGTTTATTGTCAGCTCTTTGTTGTAGGTAAATTTGAAAAGTTGAAAAACCTGTCCGGAAAACTTGAAAGGGCTGTCCAGCCGGCCCAAATTGAACTACAGTGAAAGGCAATTGTAGATTCGGAATCTGTACGTCAAGACCTTTCCATAGAGTATATGGCCGGTGGTATACGTTAAAAATAACAAAAACCAAGATGGCGGCCAAGATGGCGGCTCCCATTGTCATAACGAGCTGAGATGACAATTAATTGAATAATATTACATAGTAATCGTGGGTGATGTTTATTGTCAGTTCGTTGTTCTAGGTAAATTTGAAAAGTTGAAAAAACCTGTCCGGATATACATATTGCTCGCATCTATTCCAGCAAAGCGTCCAACGCCCACGTGCCTCTCATATCTTCTTCCTGCCCTGGTACTCTATGCACAGTCATCTTTTCCGTGAAACCAACTCTTTTTACTCTATTTATTTTCTTTACATCTAGACGCTCTCTGTCCTTTTTCTCTTTTTGCAGGTCTTTCTCCATTATATGCTAGCAGACTTTTATTCTCCTTTTCTTTAACAGTATGATGATGTCATAACCTCTTCTTAATCACCAGGCACATTACCATTCCACCCACCCCATCCCCAACAAACACGCCACACATATCATTCACTAATTCCAAGAATTGTAGCTATACACTCACACACCATCTGCTCTCATCCATTAACACCCGGGAAAACTTATCACTACACGGATAAAGACAGCACACCAAAGCCGTTCGTAACAAACACCATTTGTTCTTGTCCATTAACAGTCTGCAACCCTTGGCTCCATTCCAAGGCCAAGGGTCAAGAAGTATATATTACATACTTATATATATTTATAGAACATACTTTTTTCCGCAAATTATATAACCGATATTATAATATGCACCCTTATTAGTGGAGAGCTCAGTGCATAAAACGGATTTTCAACATCAGTTCAATCCGGCACCCGTTAGATCGGACACTTTATACCATGCCCTCGTATATTTCTGAACAGATCAGCCTCGGTGCATAAAACGGATTTCGAATACCAGTTGAACCCGTCATTCGTTAAGAGTCTGGATATGAGATCATGGCGTTTTTGTGTGAGGCACAACAGTTCCTTGAAGGTGTTTGCAGAAGTTCCTTGATGATTGTCGCAGAAGTTCCTTGTCCCGTGTCGACTCAACTTCTTCAACGAGGAACGAGGGATGCATCTTAAATGAATATAACGTAAAATGTGAAATGTCCTACGGATTGAACTAGTGTTTGAAATTCGTTTCTGCACCGGGGGTAATCGGTACAGATATATACGACGGCATGGTAAAAAATGTGGAATCCTCTTAAGGGCTGATCGATTGATTGAACTGATGTTTGTAATCCGTTTTATGCACCAAGGGTGATCGAAACAGAAATATACGGGGCTTGGTATAAGTTGTCCTATGTAGTGATTGAGTGACGGATTGAACTGATGTTTGAAACCAGTTTTATGCAGCGAGGATGAACCGTTTTATGCACCGAAGCTGATCGATACAGAAATATACGAGGGTATGGTATATAAAATCGCTGTATCTCCGCTACTAATTGAGCTAGGAGAATGGTTGATAGCTTGTTGGACTCGGAGTGAACTCGTCTTTCCGGTGAACTAGGTTTCATTGTTCTAGGACCGGTGGTTTCCTACTTTCTTTATTTTCAACAATATTGTAGGGCGTAATCGTCTAGAAATTGTGCCTGTTTGAAATATGTTTAACTGAAAACATGATGTCGGAAAATAGAAGGTACAAATAGAAGGGATAAAAGATAATAGGATCTGGGAACGTTTCTTGTGTGGGGAAATGTTTGTTTGTTTGTTGTAGGTAAGAAATGTGATGTCTGTTGAAAATAAGGAGGATAAAAAGAGGAATAGTTGAAGATGGGGTTCGATAAAAGAGGAAAATAATATATTCAAAAATATGAATTATTTTGAGGAATCTCGAATCGGGTATGTAACACTCAGAATAAAAAGAATTGGATGAATATTTACCATTACGATTATATAAATTTTGGGATAAAAGATAAAATGAATAAATGGGGGTGCAACAAGAAAAGATTATGTGAGCGGTGTTCACAAATGGGGAAATTGCTGGCAATATTATTATATAGTAGTGGAAGTAAGTATTAAGGAACATACTACATTTTCGGAAAGGAGTTAAAGTTCAGGGTATACCAAAAATATTGGAAAAGGGTAAGGGTGTTATTGGTTGGATTTAAAATAATGTGTGGCGGCGGAGAGTTTTGAAAATGTTATGTGATATTGAGAGGTGTATGGATATTAAACACCGCTAAGTTTGAATGTGATGTGTTCAAAATTCTTCTAAATATAATCCAAATGATATTCCTGTAGTTCCATTGTAAATAGAGTAAAATGTGCAAGTAATAAATAGAGCTGTGTTTACATACAAAAGTAATGCTATCATTATTGCGTTGCACTATACGTAGCAAATTCTTTCCCTCCATCTTTGCACTGTACTGATAAAGACGTTACAGAAGAATAGAAACTCTCTGCAGTGATGGTCGGAACATATGCACATATTAGATACGTGTAGGATTACGTCATTAACGGAACGGATGCAACTTTCTTGTTGGGTCTGCATGCCTGAGATAGCAAAAACTTCCTCTCAGAGTCTCCATAAAAACATAAGTTGGTTCACACTATGTTCCTTGTCACATCCTGCTACAGATGCACAGGCATCAGAAAATTGAACACTTGCAGCCGAAAGAATCGAGAAGGTGCCAGCGGAAATCGGGGTGCGGATTTTATCCATAGTTCCCCTGCACAATATTATTCCCTTAGCAGCATTGAATAAAATATTGAAATGTTCGGTGTGTGAATGTGTGTATTTTGAGTCCGTTTTATGCACAGATAGGTTAATCAGGACAGAAACAACTTTATACACTAAGGTTATTCGCGAGCAGAAAGTATCGAAGTGGATTCCGCTTTATGCACGGATAGGTTAATCGGGACAGAATTCACTTTATGCAATTAGGCTGATCGGGACAGAAATATACGAGGCCATGGTAGAAATCAGGTTGTATAATAATAGCAATGGGATAGGGCCTACAGGCGTCAATTAGGATATCGATCAAACTTGGCGCATAAAACGGATTACAAATATCACTTAAGTGATAACAAATCCGTCTTGACACATTTTTCAATTACCAATCATCCGATTTGTAACAATATATCACATGACGTGTAGAAACTGTTCAATTTCCAAAAACATAATTCGCCCTGGAACATTTTCGGATAATTATTCATGCTCAATATTATAAAAAGTTTGTTCTCTGATCAAATTCAACACACGCCCATTTCTTACGTCCATTCATTCCCAACTGTTTTCCCTATTCACTATTAAGTCCTTCAGATTGTTCCAACGGTTTTTCTTATCAAGGTACGAAAAATACATATAAGGGGAATATAAGATGTCCGTAGGCGAATGTCATCGAGTATCGAACCAGGGATCCCTTTAATATTTTCAAACTTGTAGTCAAAAGTCAGTTTACTGTTCAGTTTTCTGCTAATCAAAGGTTTTGTGTTGTGTTCAATTGCTTTATCGCAGATCTGTGTGAATCGAATGGAAAAGAAAACGCAAAAGTGCAGTAAAAAATATAATCTCCTTCATTCTCAACATTTTCCCACTACCACCATTGGCACGTACCTTCACATTTTAATCTGATAGCACATTCCTTACACAATATAAACATTTAAAAGTTGGAAACAACCGCCTACGCGCCTTTAAAATTCACTTTCTCTTATTGCCTCGAATTAAGCCGTTATTCGGTCAGCCCCTCAAAAAATACCACATTTTTACAATGCCCTCCTATATTTCTGTTCCGATTAGTCTCTGTGCATAACACAAATTTGAAACATCGGTTCAATCTGTCATTCGATCGGACCTTCAAAAAATACCACATTTTCTACCACGCCCTCATATATTTATGTTTCGATTAGCCGTAGTGCATAAAACGGATTTGCAATATCGGTTCAATCCGTCACTTGATCAATCGATCGGGCCCCGAGAAGGTACAGTGGGATCCATGAGTATTACCCTGCAAATTGTCCATCACTATGTTCACGCACTTTATTTGACCTAATAAGAGCTTCAAGAATTAAAAGAAAACTCAAAACAAGCTGTTGACAACTTCTGCAACATCATACATAAAAATCCATCGCTTAAAAACATATAGGATGTAAGAGAAATTTTAATGAAAATAGTCATGGACAATTTGCACGATAATACTCATGGATCCCACTGTACCACCTTTTCTATTATACCCTCGTATGTTTATAAACAATTCCCGTTTCCCTTATGTTTTTACAATGAAATAAGTGCAGTTTAGCATTATATTCATTTAGAAGGCTGTATTCGTGCTGGATATTCTGGGCACCGTGTAACACGAAAGTTGTGTGAATCAAATTATCTCTTTCATGCTGTCTCCAAGAGGACGTTGTGGTCATCTCAGGAATGCTACAAACACGTTGCATCCGCTCCGTTATCCTATACAGAAGCGATATATTTGAATATGTTTTGACCATCACTGCAAAATTTTTATTCTTCCTCAACATCTTTAACGGTACAGCGGTTCTAGTACAACGATGGACGGAGAGAATTTTGTAAATATAGTTCTACAAAATAACATTAATTTGTATGTATAAAACCATGTACAGTGGCATCCATAAGTATTATGTTCATACTACCAACATCCGAACACCATGTACAGTGGGATCCATTAGTATTATGCAGTATTTTATTTGACCAAATAAGAGCTTCATAAATTCAACCTCTATCGAATTCGCTGTCTGGAGGGTTTCGAATCCGGTACCTCTTTTATCAAAACATAGTTAATTTCAGGATTCGTGGTACTTTTTTCATTAAACTTTTGGGGTTTGTATCCTGTCTTAGGCATTCTAATATAATACTATTTATATACAAAAACAATATTGTTCTGTACAAAATCTTTTATTAACACATTGAACTTCTACAGAAAAATTACAAGTTTTCTACATATACAAACTTTTTTATTTCAACTCGTACTACAGGTTATTAGATATTTTTACATATTTTGTTACACTACTGGTAGATGTTAGTGTATTAGTATGTGTTTGTTACTCGTTCAGTTTCATCGCAATGCTGGCACGTACCTTCACATTTTAATCTGATAGCACATTCCTTACACAATATAAACATTTAAAAGTTGGAAACAACCGCCTACGCGCCTTTAAAATTCGCTTTCTCTTATTGCCTCGAACGCGTTCGAGGCATAAGAGACGAATTTTAAAGGCGCGTAGGCGGTTGTTTCCAACTTTTAAATGTTTATATTGTGTAAGGAATGTGCTATCAGATTAAAATGTGAAGGTACGTGCCAGCATTGCGATGAAACTGAACGAGTAACAAACACATACTAATACACTAACATCTACCAGTAGTGTAACAAAATATGTAAAAATATCTAATAACCTGTAGTACGAGTTGAAATAAAAAAGTTTGTATATGTAGAAAACTTGTAATTTTTCTGTAGAAGTTCAATGTGTTAATAAAAGATTTTGTACAGAACAATATTGTTTTTGTATATAAATAGTATTATATTAGAATGCCTAAGACAGGATACAAACCCCAAAAGTTTAATGAAAAAAGTACCACGAATCCTGAAATTAACTATGTTTTGATAAAAGAGGTACCGGATTCGAAACCCTCCAGACAGCGAATTCGATAGAGGTTGAATTTATGAAGCTCTTATTTGGTCAAATAAAATACTGCATAATACTAATGGATCCCACTGTACATGGTGTTCGGATGTTGGTAGTATGAACATAATACTTATGGATGCCACTGTACATGGTTTTATACATACAAATTAATGTTATTTTGTAGAACTATATTTACAAAATTCTCTCCGTCCATCGTTGTACTAGAACCGCTGTACCGTTAAAGATGTTGAGGAAGAATAAAAATTTTGCAGTGATGGTCAAAACATATTCAAATATATCGCTTCTGTATAGGATAACGGAGCGGATGCAACGTGTTTGTAGCATTCCTGAGATGACCACAACGTCCTCTTGGAGACAGCATGAAAGAGATAATTTGATTCACACAACTTTCGTGTTACACGGTGCCCAGAATATCCAGCACGAATACAGCCTTCTAAATGAATATAATGCTAAACTGCACTTATTTCATTGTAAAAACATAAGGGAAACGGGAATTGTTTATAAACATACGAGGGTATAATAGAAAAGGTGGTACAGTGGGATCCATGAGTATTATCGTGCAAATTGTCCATGACTATTTTCATTAAAATTTCTCTTACATCCTATATGTTTTTAAGCGATGGATTTTTATGTATGATGTTGCAGAAGTTGTCAACAGCTTGTTTTGAGTTTTCTTTTAATTCTTGAAGCTCTTATTAGGTCAAATAAAGTGCGTGAACATAGTGATGGACAATTTGCAGGGTAATACTCATGGATCCCACTGTACCTTCTCGGGGCCCGATCGATTGATCAAGTGACGGATTGAACCGATATTGCAAATCCGTTTTATGCACTACGGCTAATCGAAACATAAATATATGAGGGCGTGGTAGAAAATGTGGTATTTTTTGAAGGTCCGATCGAATGACAGATTGAACCGATGTTTCAAATTTGTGTTATGCACAGAGACTAATCGGAACAGAAATATAGGAGGGCATTGTAAAAATGTGGTATTTTTTGAGGGGCTGACCGAATAACGGCTTAATTCGAGGCAATAAGAGAAAGTGAATTTTAAAGGCGCGTAGGCGGTTGTTTCCAACTTTTAAATGTTTATATTGTGTAAGGAATGTGCTATCAGATTAAAATGTGAAGGTACGTGCCAATGGTGGTAGTGGGAAAATGTTGAGAATGAAGGAGATTATATTTTTTACTGCACTTTTGCGTTTTCTTTTCCATTCGATTCACACAGATCTGCGATAAAGCAATTGAACACAACACAAAACCTTTGATTAGCAGAAAACTGAACAGTAAACTGACTTTTGACTACAAGTTTGAAAATATTAAAGGGATCCCTGGTTCGATACTCGATGACATTCGCCTACGGACATCTTATATTCCCCTTATATGTATTTTTCGTACCTTGATAAGAAAAACCGTTGGAACAATCTGAAGGACTTAATAGTGAATAGGGAAAACAGTTGGGAATGAATGGACGTAAGAAATGGGCGTGTGTTGAATTTGATCAGAGAACAAACTTTTTATAATATTGAGCATGAATAATTATCCGAAAATGTTCCAGGGCGAATTATGTTTTTGGAAATTGAACAGTTTCTACACGTCATGTGATATATTGTTACAAATCGGATGATTGGTAATTGAAAAATGTGTCAAGACGGATTTGTTATCACTTAAGTGATATTTGTAATCCGTTTTATGCGCCAAGTTTGATCGATATCCTAATTGACGCCTGTAGGCCCTATCCCATTGCTATTATTATACAACCTGATTTCTACCATGGCCTCGTATATTTCTGTCCCGATCAGCCTAATTGCATAAAGTGAATTCTGTCCCGATTAACCTATCCGTGCATAAAGCGGAATCCACTTCGATACTTTCTGCTCGCGAATAACCTTAGTGTATAAAGTTGTTTCTGTCCTGATTAACCTATCTGTGCATAAAACGGACTCAAAATACACACATTCACACACCGAACATTTCAATATTTTATTCAATGCTGCTAAGGGAATAATATTGTGCAGGGGAACTATGGATAAAATCCGCACCCCGATTTCCGCTGGCACCTTCTCGATTCTTTCGGCTGCAAGTGTTCAATTTTCTGATGCCTGTGCATCTGTAGCAGGATGTGACAAGGAACATAGTGTGAACCAACTTATGTTTTTATGGAGACTCTGAGAGGAAGTTTTTGCTATCTCAGGCATGCAGACCCAACAAGAAAGTTGCATCCGTTCCGTTAATGACGTAATCCTACACGTATCTAATATGTGCATATGTTCCGACCATCACTGCAGAGAGTTTCTATTCTTCTGTAACGTCTTTATCAGTACAGTGCAAAGATGGAGGGAAAGAATTTGCTACGTATAGTGCAACGCAATAATGATAGCATTACTTTTGTATGTAAACACAGCTCTATTTATTACTTGCACATTTTACTCTATTTACAATGGAACTACAGGAATATCATTTGGATTATATTTAGAAGAATTTTGAACACATCACATTCAAACTTAGCGGTGTTTAATATCCATACACCTCTCAATATCACATAACATTTTCAAAACTCTCCGCCGCCACACATTATTTTAAATCCAACCAATAACACCCTTACCCTTTTCCAATATTTTTGGTATACCCTGAACTTTAACTCCTTTCCGAAAATGTAGTATGTTCCTTAATACTTACTTCCACTACTATATAATAATATTGCCAGCAATTTCCCCATTTGTGAACACCGCTCACATAATCTTTTCTTGTTGCACCCCCATTTATTCATTTTATCTTTTATCCCAAAATTTATATAATCGTAATGGTAAATATTCATCCAATTCTTTTTATTCTGAGTGTTACATACCCGATTCGAGATTCCTCAAAATAATTCATATTTTTGAATATATTATTTTCCTCTTTTATCGAACCCCATCTTCAACTATTCCTCTTTTTATCCTCCTTATTTTCAACAGACATCACATTTCTTACCTACAACAAACAAACAAACATTTCCCCACACAAGAAACGTTCCCAGATCCTATTATCTTTTATCCCTTCTATTTGTACCTTCTATTTTCCGACATCATGTTTTCAGTTAAACATATTTCAAACAGGCACAATTTCTAGACGATTACGCCCTACAATATTGTTGAAAATAAAGAAAGTAGGAAACCACCGGTCCTAGAACAATGAAACCTAGTTCACCGGAAAGACGAGTTCACTCCGAGTCCAACAAGCTATCAACCATTCTCCTAGCTCAATTAGTAGCGGAGATACAGCGATTTTATATACCATACCCTCGTATATTTCTGTATCGATCAGCTTCGGTGCATAAAACGGTTCATCCTCGCTGCATAAAACTGGTTTCAAACATCAGTTCAATCCGTCACTCAATCACTACATAGGACAACTTATACCAAGCCCCGTATATTTCTGTTTCGATCACCCTTGGTGCATAAAACGGATTACAAACATCAGTTCAATCAATCGATCAGCCCTTAAGAGGATTCCACATTTTTTACCATGCCGTCGTATATATCTGTACCGATTACCCCCGGTGCAGAAACGAATTTCAAACACTAGTTCAATCCGTAGGACATTTCACATTTTACGTTATATTCATTTAAGATGCATCCCTCGTTCCTCGTTGAAGAAGTTGAGTCGACACGGGACAAGGAACTTCTGCGACAATCATCAAGGAACTTCTGCAAACACCTTCAAGGAACTGTTGTGCCTCACACAAAAACGCCATGATCTCATATCCAGACTCTTAACGAATGACGGGTTCAACTGGTATTCGAAATCCGTTTTATGCACCGAGGCTGATCTGTTCAGAAATATACGAGGGCATGGTATAAAGTGTCCGATCTAACGGGTGCCGGATTGAACTGATGTTGAAAATCCGTTTTATGCACTGAGCTCTCCACTAATAAGGGTGCATATTATAATATCGGTTATATAATTTGCGGAAAAAAGTATGTTCTATAAATATATATAAGTATGTAATATATACTTCTTGACCCTTGGCCTTGGAATGGAGCCAAGGGTTGCAGACTGTTAATGGACAAGAACAAATGGTGTTTGTTACGAACGGCTTTGGTGTGCTGTCTTTATCCGTGTAGTGATAAGTTTTCCCGGGTGTTAATGGATGAGAGCAGATGGTGTGTGAGTGTATAGCTACAATTCTTGGAATTAGTGAATGATATGTGTGGCGTGTTTGTTGGGGATGGGGTGGGTGGAATGGTAATGTGCCTGGTGATTAAGAAGAGGTTATGACATCATCATACTGTTAAAGAAAAGGAGAATAAAAGTCTGCTAGCATATAATGGAGAAAGACCTGCAAAAAGAGAAAAAGGACAGAGAGCGTCTAGATGTAAAGAAAATAAATAGAGTAAAAAGAGTTGGTTTCACGGAAAAGATGACTGTGCATAGAGTACCAGGGCAGGAAGAAGATATGAGAGGCACGTGGGCGTTGGACGCTTTGCTGGAATAGATGCGAGCAATATGTATATCCGGACAGGTTTTTTCAACTTTTCAAATTTACCTAGAACAACGAACTGACAATAAACATCACCCACGATTACTATGTAATATTATTCAATTAATTGTCATCTCAGCTCGTTATGACAATGGGAGCCGCCATCTTGGCCGCCATCTTGGTTTTTGTTATTTTTAACGTATACCACCGGCCATATACTCTATGGAAAGGTCTTGACGTACAGATTCCGAATCTACAATTGCCTTTCACTGTAGTTCAATTTGGGCCGGCTGGACAGCCCTTTCAAGTTTTCCGGACAGGTTTTTCAACTTTTCAAATTTACCTACAACAAAGAGCTGACAATAAACATCACCCACGATTACTATGTAATATTATACAATTAATTGTCATCTCAGCTCGTTATGGCAATGGGGCCGCCATCTTGGCCGCCATCTTGGTTTTTGTAATTTTTACCGTAGCCCCCCGTCCATATACTCTATGGAAAGGTCTTGACGTACAGATTCCGAATCTACAATTGCATTTCACTCTAGTTCAATTAGGGCCGGCTGGACAGCCCTTTAAAGTTTTCCGGACAGGTTTTTCAACTTTTCAAATTTACCTACAACAACGAGCTGACAATAAACATCACCCACGATTACTATGTAATATTATACAATTAATTGTCATCTCAGCTCGTTATGGCAATGGGGGCCGCCATCTTGGCCGCCATCTTGGTTTTTGTTATTTTTACCGTAGTCCCCCGTCCATATACTCTATGGAAAGGTCTTGACGTACAGATTCCGAATCTACAATTGCCTTTCACTCTAGTTCAATTAGGGCCGGCTGGACAGCCCTTTAAAGTTTTCCGACCAGGTTTTTCAACTTTTCAAATTTACCTACAACAACGAGCTGACAATAAACATCACCCACGATTACTATGTAATATTATACAATTAATTGTCATCTCAGCTCGTTATGGTAATGGGGGCCGCCATCTTGGCCGCCATCTTGGTTTTTGTTATTTTTAACGTATACCACCGGCCATATACTCTATGGAAAGGTCTTGACGTACAGATTCCGAATCTACAATTGCCTTTCACTCTAGTTCAATTAGGGCCGGCTGGACAGCCCTTTAAAGTTTTCCGGACAGGTTTTTCAACTTTTCAAATTTACCTACAACAACGAGCTGACAATAAACATCACCCACGATTACTATGTAATATTATACAATTAATTGTCATCTCAGCTCGTTATGGCAATGGGGGCCGTCATCTTGGCCGCCATCTTGGTTTTTGTTATTTTTACCGTAGCCCCCCGTCCATATACTCTATGGAAAGGTCTTGACGTACAGATTCCGAATCTACAATTGCCTTTCACTCTAGTTCAATTAGGGCCGGCTGGACAGCCCTTTAAAGTTTTCCGGACAGGTTTTTCAACTTTTCAAATTTACCTACAACAACGAGCTGACAATAAACATCACCCACGATTACTATGTAATATTATACAATTAATTGTCATCTCAGCTCGTTATGGCAATGGGGCCGCCATCATGGCCGCCATCTTGGTTTTTGTTATTTTTACCGTATACCACCGTCCATATACTCTATGGAAAGGTCTTGACGTACAGATTCCGAATCTACAATTGCCTTTCACTCTAGTTCAATTAGGGCCGGCTGGACAGCCCTTTAAGGTTTTCCGGACAGGTTTTTCAACTTTTCAAATTTACCTACAACAAAGAGCTGACAATAAACATCACCCACGATTACTATGTAATATTATACAATTAATTGTCATCTCAGCTCGTTATGGCAATGGGGCCGCCATCTTGGCCGCCTTCTTGGTTTTTGTTATTTTTACCGTAGCCCCCCGTCCATATACTCTATGGAAAGCTCTTGACGTACAGATTCCGAATCTACAATTGCCTTTCACTCTAGTTCAATTAGGGCCGGCTGGACAGCCCTTTAAAGTTTTCCGGACAGGTTTTTCAACTTTTCAAATTTACCTACAACAACGAGCTGACAATAAACATCACCCACGATTACTATGTAATATTATACAATTGTCATCTCAGCTCGTTATGGCAATGGGGGCCGCCATCTTGGCCGCCATCTTGGTTTTTGTTATTTTTACCGTAGCCCACCGTCCATATACTCTATGGAAAGGTCTTGACGTACAGATTCCGAATCTACAATTGCCTTTCACTCTAGTTCAATCAGGGCCTGCTGGACAGCCCTTTAAAGTTTTCCGGACAGGTTTTTCAACTTTTCAAATTTACCTACAACAACGAGCTGACAATAAACATCACCCACGATTACTATGTAATATTATACAATTAATTGTCATCTCAGCTCGTTATGGTAATGGGGGCCGCCATCATGGCCGCCATCTTGGTTTTTGTTATTTTTACCGTATACCACCGTCCATATACTCTATGGAAAGGTCTTGACGTACAGATTCCGAATCTACATTTGCCTTTCACTCTAGTTCAATTAGGGCCGGCTGGACAGCCCTTTAAAGTTTTCCGGACAGGTTTTTCAACTTTTCAAATTTACCTACAACAACGAGCTGACAATAAAAATAAGAGTTTCAAAATTCAGAAAAAACTTACACATTTTAATCAATTTACAATACATACTACCCATATTTGTTCTCATTTTAAGAACACCATGTACAGCGGACTCCATCAGTATTATGCTACATTTTATTCGACGAAATAAGAACTCCGAAAGCGCTGAAAAGCGTTTTAATTCTTACATTTTGACTACAGGACGAAAACTGGGGAATTTCCCAGAATGACTCATCAACGCCATCTCTCCTCAAACACCGGATACACGTACCCAATTCCGAGAATTTCTGACTCATCAACGCCATCTGTTTTCAAACACCGGAAACACGTACTCCAATTTATATATGACGTCACACACCAAAATAACATAACAAAAACAAAATGGAGTCAGAAATAAAAACAATTCATAATATTAATAATAATAATAATAATAATAATAATCCGAGAATTTCAGACTCATCAACGCCATCTGTTTTCAAACACCGGAAACACGTATTCCAATTTATATATGACGTCACACACCAAAATAACATAACAAAAACAAAATGGCGTCACAGAAATTAAAACAATTTATAATAATAATAATAATACTAATATTTAAATTAATAATAATTTAATAATATAATCTGGTCACGTGACTTCCATTTTGTGACGTCACAAACAGTCACGTGACTCCCACAAAAACACATATTCTGACTCATCAACGCCATCTGTTTTCAGACACCGGAAACACATACTCCAATTACCAGAAAACCAACCGTCACCGCGTCGCCTACATTTCCTCCTCCCAACCCAGACTTTCTGACTCATCAACGCCATCTGTTTTCAGACACCGGAAACACGTACTCCAATTCCGAGAAAACCAACAATCACCGCGTACTTTTCCTCCTCCCCAGACTTTCTGACTCATCAACGCCATCTGTTTTCAGACACCGGAAACTCCCGCGGGAAAAACCCGAATTCCTCCAACCAATCAAAACACTCCTTACAAAATAAGCCCCGCCCATTTATGACGTCACAACCAATCAAAATCATCCTTACAAAATAAGCCCCGCCCATTTTGTGACGTCAAAAAAAAAAAAAAAAAAAAAAAATAGCGCTACGTCATCAATTGATCTTTGATCGATCTTTTCCAATCAATTGATTTATCGACCCGAACGCGGGTGCATTACTACTGACACACCATTGCCTCACCATGGTGATCAAACCTAGGACCTCTTCTCCATCAATGTTGATTTGATTGATTGAGTTGGTGTTTTAAGTCCACTTTGTGCACAGTAAGGCTAATCGGGACTGGACCTACAGTTTAAATTGGGATCCGAACCACAATATGCCTCCACCGGGAATCGAATCCGGAACCCCTTGATTACAAGGCGACGAGGCTACCACTGCGCCATCAATGTTGAAAAGATTTCCATTGCAAAAGACGAAAATTAATAATAGTACCCGCAGTTAATTTTCTGGCTACACACAAAAAAAAATATTTCCTCTGGTTACACACTTTAAAAAAAAATCTGGTTACACAAAAATTTAATACAGTTCGTGTGTACTTCAAGAACTTAACGTGTAACCTATCTGGCCATGACCGAGCATCTTTTGAAAGGAAAAGTAATATTTTTGCTCATATCACTAAAACAGAGAGAAAAATCGAGATTTGAATGATTTCTCTTCTACTTTTAATGAAGTGAAAGTGGTGCGGGACGCAAAATTTTTGGTTGGGAAGGAAACAGGACGGGGTATTTTTAAAGTCCTGACGTTCAAAACGGGAAAAATAATGTTATTTCCCGACTAAATTGGGAGATTATAGGAGCAGAAAATATTCAACATTACCCGATACTAAAAAAAATAATAATAATAATTATACACACAATTTCACCCTCGGGTGATGATTTATTTTGCATTTCTGGAATAAAAACTGCTAATTTCAATAAATTTCGGACATTTAGTACAAAAAAAAATGCAGGGAATAAACTACTTTTAAACTATCATTTTTTCCGAAGTCTGGATCGGAATGTGTTGTTTTTTTCGTTCCGTTGTCATTACTGCGCAGTCTACTCCTGCTAATGGTCTTCCAATTTTCACGCCTGACAGCTTGAATGCAATAATTTTGGAGCCCTAGATCTCGAGGAAATGCATGAAGAGAGATCCATGAAAGATTATTTAGCCCTGATCGTAGTTTACATCCTCCTTGTACACACCCATTCGTTCCTTTCATACATGACACAATCTCAGCTCCCTTTAGCGGCATGTTGTGAGCCTACGAACCGGAAGTTGTTGTGCTACAAATATGGCGTCCGCGCGAAGGCACTTCCTTCCGGTGGATAGCCCCTATACTAGAATTATACAAGAATCGGTAGGAATCGGTCATGGTATAGGCTCAGCTCTAGAAATAACATGCGAAGGTTGACACTAAGGAATGTTTCCTGAGTCGAAATCAAAACTAAATATACACACACAGTAACGAAATACAAGTCTGCATTAAAATAGCGCGCCATCTTAAAAAAAGGGATTGGTATAATCAAAATCATATAATCGATTATTACAACATTTCGAGATACTCGCTCGATCTTTTTTTTATCGAACATCGATTATTCGGAAAACTATCAATGGACATTTCCACTATGACATGAAAAACTTTTTAAATCCATTCCTTTCACGGATAATGACACAAACATGAGATGTGCAAAATATCTCGGCGATATTTGTTCCGGTTCTCGAGAAACACACCTCCAAACACCGCTGAAATTCACCTTCTACGTCACACATTTGAAAACGTCCTCTGCACAGACTAGGGGTCCTCTGACGTCATCAGTTAAGAATGCGTGCGGGCAGGGCTTCTGCTCGTCCCGTCAACTTAGCATGAACCTGAAAGCGAGAGAAAAGTCATAACTTCCAGTGCAAAAATGTGTGCTCCGTTTCTTGGAGATGAATTATGTCCTAAAAAGTATAGCTGCATTTACTATAATTTACCAACTTGATACAGAGTTTTCTCATTAGCCTGACAAAGCAAAACTTGTAACAGTCAATGGCTGAATACGTGAACAACCTTGTTCATTGCGAATACATAGGTTGGTTCTGACTGGCAAGAACTTATTGTTATAGGAATGCCTTTTCCGGAATTACAATTATTTTCGTCATAATATTTTCTTCGCAAATTTTAAAATATAATACTCTGCTATTTCTCATTTCAAAGTTATGTATGATAAAAAATATTAATATTATATTTTTCATATTTTTTTACAAACTGCAAAATAATTTTGATGTATTCTACCTTATGCAGGGACGTAGCTAGGTTGATCAGTTTGGGGGGGGCCCAAACGTAAGATATTTTCTATCAGAGTATTATAAATTAACAAACTATTTATACACCACATAGGCCTATACTGTATACATACTATATATATATATATATATATATATATATATATATAGTCTTGGAAAGGAAAGGAGCAAGGGCCTCTCGGTGGAGCATGGTAGCATCGCTGCCTGGTAATCAAGGGTTTCCGGGTTCGATACCCGGTGGATGCTCATAGTGGTTCGGATCCCACTTTACACTGTAGAACCAGTCCCGATTAGCCTTACTGTGTATAAAATGGACTTAAAACACCAACTCAATCAATCAATAAATTGGAAAGGAACATCATTTTCTTTTGTAGACCCCAACAGTCTCGCGAAATCCACAGCCATTATTCGGGGAACTAAATGCAGATTGAACTCATTAACTTAATGGCTGATACAACAAAAACAATGTTATTTAGTCTTTAGATTTGTAAATTTGCTCGAAGAAAATTGAGAAGTAGATAAAACCCTTTTCCGTGGTTTTAGATATAAAGTGCTGGATCCAGGTTTACAAGTATGTGCAAATATGAAATGTGTGCGTAATGAGTTCATGCTAGGTATCTCATGTATATAGTTCATAACTGAATCGAATGCGGTATGTCTTAGTTCAAGGCGACCGCGTTAAACACTATTGTATAGAGCGGTCCCGAGTCTACTATGGCATCTGATTGTTCACTTGGGAAATAATGACGATAAGAAATTTTATGCACACGTCTAATTTCTTAAAATTAATCTTATTTGTGTGTGGAAAACTGAATATATGATGGCACTGGATAAAACAAAGTTCCCACACGCTCAAATGATTACGCTCTCGTATTTGGTTCGGCAGGTTCAACAAGGGGTTCCGGGTTCGATTCCCGATGGAGGCACATAGTAGTTCGGATCTCACTTTAAACTGTAGGTCCAGTACCGATTAGCCTTACTGTGCATAAAGTGGACTTAAAACACCAGTTCAATTAATCAATCAATTGAAAGGTTCAAGGTTCGATCCCTGGTGGTCAGGCCGGTAGCCAGAATTTGATTTCGGAAGGGGCCTATCCCTTATCGGCAGCCACCATCTAAAGACGAAAAGGTTGGGGGAGGGGTAAATGCGCTGAAGATGAATTTCTTGATATATTGCAACTAACCATATACAAGATGTTTAATCCTGTTAATGAAGTAAATTTAATTACTACTACACATAATTAAAATCAGATATTTGTAGGATTTCGGGAAAGGACTGCAGCCCCCGAGCCCCTTCCCTGGGTACGTGCCTGCTTGTATTAGTTCCAAACTTTCTGTGCTGTTCCAACATCTTGAGGACAATTTGGGAAATACTTGAAAGCGATGTGGAAGAAAATTCTGCTCTCGAAACTATGGGACTCGATGAGATGACCACGTGCAACCGAATGAAAGAACTCTTCGCAGGCCTTGTCCCTCAATATTAATTTTACTGACTAATTGTAAGTTTTTCTCGACCTCCTCGATGACGCAGTGGTAGCGTCGCCGCCTTGTAATCAAGGTGTCCCGGGTTCGATACCCGGTGCAGGCACATAGTGGCTCGGGTCCCCGATTAGCCTTACTGTGCATAAAGTGGACTTAAACCACGAACTCGATAATTGGAAGGTTTTAGAAGAACTAAACATGGCTTTTTATGCATCGTACAATTTTGCTTCTTTTCACCCTACTTTTACAGTTTTTCTTCCTAAGAATTCCACTGAGTATAACACGCTACGAAACAAGAGGTCCAAGGTTCGGACCTTGGGCAAGTATGGTTGTATCATGTCTGTCCCATCGCCATTCCTTCGGCTCATCATTCATCCTCATCGTCGCATTTAACCCAAGAGGTAGAAAAGTAGCGTAATATAGAAATATATAAATGATTGATTTGGTTTATTTTACTTCGCTTTTCTGACACTTTTTGGCTAATCGTGAAGATGAAGATGACAATGAGTGATGTGAAATTGATGAGAGGACCATCGTAAAGAACACACACGCCCAGTCCGGGATTCGAACCCAGGACCCCTGGTATCGTAGTGCACCTTGTTATCCACTGCACGACAAATAGAAACAGAAAATGCTTGATAAGTAATTTTCTTCTCCATAACTCATGATTATATTATATAAGTATTATTCCCTGTATGACTAGGGATTAATTATATTTGTATGTCTAGCCAACCTTGCTCCGCATTTGCAGGTGGAGGCTAAATGAAGAAAAATCACAGAAAGTCAGAAAGATATACTTGTAACATAATACTTATAGAGCATGCAGACGGCTGTAAATAAAATTGCTAAATACCTAGTTTTCTCCCTTAATTGAAACGTGGTTTATTCTTCATTATACATGAGATCAGCCACTCTGGAAGTCGAACCCAGGATCTTGCGTGGTAGTCAGACTCTTTTAGAACTCAATACTGTAAGTTGGACATTTGGTCGATCAGTCGATCCTGATCCATTGTTTCCAGAGGAAGACAATCTGGCAGCTTCTCATTCGACATTTTACTCGCGATGTAGGAAAACGAGATCACAAACACTTCGTGATTCTATCTTCTCGCGTTTACAGAAGTTAACTACCGATCAGACCACAAACCCATACTTCAAACTATTTGACAGATATCAATTGTTCACCAAATCAACAGATGAACCGACCGCTTCGATATTTCTCCGAATTTTCAGAAAGTGGCCTTTTCCTCCTTTGCAGATCAGGTCATTAGCAGGAGGGTTGAGTGCATGTGAGAAGAACCGCTATGTCATTCATTCCCGCGCCGAAAAAGGGACAAGCAATAGAATTCTGTTCTTGGAATTTGAAACGCATGGGGATATCTTTTCTGAACCATAAAATAATTAACCCAGAAAGTTCTACCCACCCGCAGCTAAATCTTCCCGTTTGTGTCGTTCTTTCGGCGCCCATGGTGCCAGTGCAGCGCCAGATGAAGAGAAAGTGCAGGTTTTGGGGTGTGCAGCAGGGAGGAAAAGAGCATTTTCAATAGGTGTCAGACTTCCCTGACCGGGGCGGACCACAAAACCATTAACTGCATCCTTTGCTATCTGTTAATACATCTGTTTGTGTTCAACAAGAAAGAAAGAGGGAAATAAGAAAGAAATTCCTTGCTTGTGTTCGTTCTACTGAAAATTGAAGAAGTGTTTCAAACTGCATGCAAAATTTACTGAAGAATAATTTTGCAATATTTGTCATCAAAGTAAAATTTCCAGCAAATACAGAACAGTTTCCCGGGGCCACGTGGACGTTTGCCGGGGCCGGTGCCCCCGTTTGCCCCCCCCTAACGACGTCCCTGACCTTATGTAATTACTAGAAATGTTAAAACCTTGTAATAGTGTGTTGATATATGTAATTGTAGCTAAATGAATTGACCTGTTCAACATCATGTACATTATGATCTAATGAACGGAAAATAAATGAATGAATGAACGTTTAGAACACTCTGGTTTACACGTCAATTTCTGCAATATAAGAGGTGCAAATTTTGTATTTATCCAACTTTTACATCGCCTTTCCGTCACTTTTTTTAACCGCAACGATGAGAACACATGGTTAATTTAGTATGTATTATTCCCACTTTTGGCTAATCGCGACAATGAAGATGAATGACTACAAGCAGTATTCGAAGTCGGGGTGCAGGAGAACCCCCCCCCCCAACACACACACACACTACCACCACCAACAACCAGCACAATCTAAGTATCACCCAACCTGCCCACGATGCGAGACGAAACTTTAGGTCTGTCCCGTTTTATTTCGAAAACATTCCCTTTTCCCGTCTCCTCTTATGAGATGAGACGGGATATGTCTCGTCTCGTGAGCAACACTAACATTAACAATAGAAGCATCCCCCTAGCTGTTCCCAAAGTCTCGAGCAAACATCCTCTCACGTAACAATTTCCAGTTCAATGAAATGTCACTCACAAGGAAACAGTCATGCCCAGGTCGAGAGTCAAACCTGGAACATGCGACTTCCTCAGAGAAATCATGAATTTTGTGTATAATAATTACAACGCCAGTTCATTCGTGGTAATTCTGAATCTGCGGTTTGGTTTGCATATATAAGCAGGATAATATCCAGTTTTCGAGGTCTCGTAGCATCGAAACGAGGAGTCAAACAAACAAAAAAAAAAAAATCATTAAGAATCGTTTTCTTTTTGTATTTATAATCTCTATGGCAATGTGAAAGTTTGTACGATAAGCCTTTGCATACGTTGTTAATTTTATATTTTTCGAGACTTGAGACGAGAACGAGAATTGCCCTCCGAAACCAAGACGGATGTTTAGAAATTGAGACGAGTGTCAATGAGACATATACAAATGAACACAAGACAGACATTTACAACTCTGAACGAGAACGAGACCAAGGCTGCCATGTCTCGTCTCGATAGGATCCTCAGTGGTGAGGTTGTGAACCAACCAATGCGTTCGGGGCAAAGAGATGAGGCAGCTTTTTTCGCAGTACAAAATTCAAAATATATCGTACCATTTCAGTATGTGATATAATGTTATATACATGGACGTATATATAGTTCACGTAAGGGGGGGGGGGTCAACTTTTGATATGATTAGGGTTGCTTTATTTAGTAAGTGAAAATCCAGGACACTGCTGCCGGAAGCTTGTTGGCGATCAGGGGGGAGGGGGTGCTGGACCCGACAAAGTTGTATGTATGTAGTAGTCACGAAACGTGCTACTTACATAGTATTGGTACTTTTCTGTTCATCTTGCGTCACTGCGTTTTTAAAAACCAAATTTCTTTAAGATGACTCGAAGGTGGAAAATAACTGACTTGATAGTCTCAATGCAGTTTCTTATATCAGAAATTCCGAAACTATCAGGAAATTGCAGACGTTGGTCTGGAGTCCCATCTGGTGTGTGGAATTACGAAATTTCCCATCCGTATCCCGTCCTATACGTCTCTAATTTAAAAGAATGAAATAAGTCCGAAGAAATTTTTATGGTCAAGCGATAGAACAGGTAATCTGATTGAACCAAAGGGTGGAGAGGGTTGGGCACGTTGAATCCCCCTTAAATACGCTCATGGTTATACACATTATTTCCTTGTAAAAATTATACATAAACTAAGTATTGATATGTACTATGCAACTGATGTAATCTTCTCAGTGTATTTTCTCTTATCTGCACAAAAAATATTTGATCATAAGTTGCGCAACAGAAATGAAACACGTACTGAAATTGCTTTATGGAAAAGAAAGTAAAATAGGCTTTATAAATAAAGTGAAGAATGTGAAAATTCTTATTTTGCGCTACATAGGTTACGGTAAATTTCGATAAATATAAGTTTAAAATATATTTTTGAAAGTTTGGTCAGCAACCCATATTAAGAGCAATATTTTTCGCATGACCTGAGAACACGCACGCAGCTGAACCCTTTCATTTATCTTGCACGTGAGCAGCAGGGATATTTCATAGAAGAATGATCATTACAATGCATATCTTTCCTTTCCACTATCGCTCTTTCTTCCATTATTTAAATCTGTACAGATTTGAAAAACTGCTGCACGTGTTCACCATTGGTGTTCGCTCACCGTGGGCTCCCCCAGTAAACTGGACGCTCGAAGCAGACGACAAGCGAGCTCTCTCTAAGTAGTGACGTATTAACATGGCGGGGCGTGTTTTCAGCGCAACGCTAGGCTCGCAACTTTGGAAGTCTCTTTTTTGACTTAAACTGAACGCAGAGAAACGCGACAACTTGCAGGGGTCATTTTTCCAGGGTGTAGTTTTTAAAATTGTTGTAAAAAAATTGAGTGGAAATGTCCATTAGTTTATAAACAATTTTCTCATATCGATTAGAGATTAATTCAATTCCAATCCCAGCTGAATTGATATAAAAACATTTCGAGCAATGGACATTTCCACTATGACGTGATAAACGTTTTAAATCTATTCATTTTACTGATAATGACGCCAAATTGAAATGTGCAAAATATCTCGGCGATATTTGTCTTGCTACGTCACAGATTTGAAAACGTCCTCTGCACAGACTAGACTAGACAGGCCTGACGTCATCCTTTAGAAATGTGTGCAGGCAGTGCTTCTGCTCGTCCCGTAAACTAGCATGGGCCGTGCAAGCGACAGTCATTTCTTACTGCGTAAAACAAGTATCTTGTTATAACTTCCCGTGCAAAAATAATGTGTGCTCCATTTTGTTGGATATGAATTATACCCTAACAGTATAGCAGTATTTACTATAATTCAGCTACTAGGTAGAGGGTTTCATTAGGCTGACAAAGCAATATACTGGTAAGGTAACAGTCAATGGCTGAACACGTGAACAGCCTTGTTCATTGCCAATACATAGGTTCTGACTGGCAAGAAATTATTGTTACAAAAATGTCTTTTCTGGAATTACAATTATTTTCGTCATATTTTCTTCGCAATTTTTAAAATAACAATACGTTTAGACAGGGTGAGAAATCACTGCAGATTGGTGGGGGGAAGCAGAAGACAGTCACACACACACATTATATATCCAGGTATATATATATATATATATATACACACACACACACACGTATATATAATGTCATTAAATATGTGTCAATTGTTAAGTAATGAAATTAAATTGTATACATATTAAATCGACAGTCCTTCATTCAAAATGTAATTGCAAATTGTTTAATGTAGCTATTACCGATTTTATGAACAATGATTTGCCTAAGGAGGGAGAAACAAAAATTAAGTGACATTAAGAGAAGATAATAGTTTCCCGTATAAAATCCACATATAAATGCTAATACGTGTTTTATTAATATATTTATATACTTCGCGGTTGCTAACGAAAACCCATGAGAAATGTAGAAGAAATAACAAGTCGGTCTTATTTCTGTGTTCTGGGGAAAGCTGTGTCTAGTGTCCTTAGAGATGAGGCTCTTTGATGTCTTCTTTTTGTACGTTTTCGATATTATTCCAGTCAAATACCGTGCGTCCATTTCGATCTGCAGCCGAGAGATCGGGAGAAACGTGGCGGGCGGCGCTGACGGAGGTGCCGACATTTGCGGCCTGTAATGCCCGCACATTTTTATGGACATATGCAGACATTTATATAAATATTGCAAAACTAGCACTAACCTGTGTTATAAGAGTTGTTCAAAGTGATGTCCACCTACATTCACACATTCCTGGCATCGCTTGATGAAATTTTGATTCACACGCAAAAGTTCTTCTTCCGTAATTCTTCCTAGTTCTGCCCTTATATTGTCTTTTAGTTCGTCGATGCTATGAGGGTTATTTCGGTAGACTCTATTTTTCAAGGTTCCCCACAAATAATAGCCACATACGGTAAGATCTGGCGAACGTGAAGGCCATAAACCTCTTGAAATTATTCTGTCATCAAACACCTCCCTTATAGCGTCCAAAGAATCAGCGGCGGTATGGGCTGTGGCCGAATCTTGTTGAAAATACCCATATTGTCTCTCATTACCTGATAACAACTTAAAAAACGGCGCGAGTATTTGTGTGCGGTACCTCTCTGAATTTATTGTGTCTTCAAAAAAAAAAAAAAAAAAAGAGGCCCGACCCTGTGGCCGAGCGGTTAGCACATCGCGCTGCGACGCCAAGGGTCCCGGGTTCGAATCCCGGTCGGGCTTGGTTGTTTGTGAATGTCCATTCATCAATTTCATCATTTCATCACTCATCCCCATCTTCGCAAATTAGCCAAGATGCACAAAACGCGAAGTAAAATAAACTAAATCAATCAATCAATCAATCAATCAAAAAATATAGGCCCTATTATTTTTTTGGCACTTACACCACACCACACACCAATTTTTGCATCGTGTAACGGAACTTCGTGTATTATTCGGGGATTTTCAGTGCTCCAGTATCTATTGTTCTGTGAACAAACATGACCACGCAAGTGAAACCATGCCTCATCCGAAAAAATTATTACCTGTGGATCAACAATACCATCTACAATATTCTGCAAAACCCAATTACAGAAATTTACTCTACTTACGTTGTCAGGGGGCCGTAATTCTTGCACTATAGAAACTCTGTATGGTTTTAATTTTAGTAGCTTAGTGGCTGTATGTGCTGATGATTTTGACACGCCCATCTCCTGTGAAACACGGCGTAGAGGTTTGTTTGGAGAACGTTCTAACGCTGCACCAATTTCATCGAGTTTTGCTTCGGTTAGAATCCGTCGTTTTTGCTTAGGTGTTTTAAAATTTAACGATCCAGTTTCTCGTAATTTAAGGACAAGACGTCTAACCGTATCTCTATGTGGAGGTGAAACGCCTGGGAATTTCTGTACAAATTGCCTACACACGTCTCGACACGAGTCTGTTTTCACGTAAGTGTCATACATAAAAATTCTTTGTTCTAACGTGAACCTTGCGGCTGGCATTCCAATCGTCTGACTGACACAACACACATACACACTGCAATAACACAAACAAGTAACGGCAAGTAACCAAGAATAACACTCTTACGCACAGTACGAAATTAACACGCTCTTGGTTTACATCTGCCTGCCACTATATTCACAGCTCTGTAGTCGCGAAGGAACAAAGAACTTGAGCTAGGAGATTTCGGATTGCAAGGAAGCTCACGAACACCATTAGCTTTTAACGGTTCGTCTGCAGCGTAATCTTGATACAGTGTTGTACATTCGAAACCTCCAAACGATCCCCATCGACACAAAACTCTTTCAAGGATATAAACTTAAGCAGGACGTTACTGGTCAAAACTATGATTAAAATGTTTTACAGAGTATTATCTGTGGCTCTTAATATAATTTCTAAAGCGTATTTATTTGTGTATATAAGGGTGGAACTTGGAAGAATTACAGAAGAACTTTTGCGTGTTATAACACAGGTTAGTGCTCGTTTTGCAAGATGTCCACAAAAATAAGCGGGCATTACAGGCCTCAAATGTCGGCATCTCCGTCAGCGCCGCCCGCCACGTTTCTCTCGATCTCTCGGCTGCAGATCGAAATGGACGCACTGTATATTCGAATCCCAAATTAATTGTTTATGTTTCTTGTTAAAACAAAAAGTCTCCTCCCCGGAAGAGATTGGTGGGGGAAATTTCAGGACAAGTTCATTGGTGGGGTGGGAAATTTCCCCCTGTCCCCCCTGGATTTCGCACCCTGCGTTTAGAACACTCGGGTTTACACGCCAATTTCTTCAATATAAGATGTCTGTCCCGTCTCATTTCGAAACATTCTCTTTTCCCGTCTCCTTTTATGAGATGAGACGGAAATGTCTCGTCTCGTGAGCAACACTAACGTTAACAATAGAAATATCCCCTTAGGCGTCCTGTCCCCAAAGGCTCGAGCAACCCCCCCCCTCCTCCACCAAACAACTTCCACTTCAATGAAAGAACATTCGCAAAGGAACAGTCATGCCTAGCTCGAGAGTCAAACCTGAAACGTGTGAGTTCCTCAGTTAAATCATGAATTTTGTGTATAATAATTACAACGCCAGTTCATTCGTGGTAATTCTGAATCGGCAGTTTGGTTTGAATATACACGTATAAGCAGGATAATATCCAGTTTTAGAAGGCTCGTAGCGTTGAAACAAGGAGTCAAACAAACAAAGAAAAAAAAATAGATAAGAAAATTTGTTTTGTCTTCATGATCTCTATGCACTGTGAAAGTTTGTACGATAAGCCTTTGCATAAGTTGTCAATTCTATCATTTTCGAGACTTGAGACAAGAACGAGAATAATTGTCCTCCGAAACCGAGACGAGACTGTCAACGAGGCATTTACAAATAAATACGAGACAGACATTTACAACTCTCAACGAGAACGAAACCAACAATGCCATGTCTCGTCTCGATAGGATCCATAGTGAGGAGGTTGTGAACCAATTAAGTAATGCGTTCGGGGAAAGAGATGAGGCAGCTTTTTTCGCAGTACAAAATTCAAAATATATTTCAGTATGTGATATAATGTTATATACATTATTTCCTTGGAATAATTACTCATGTACTTAGCTTTGAAATGTACTATGCAACTGATGTAATCTCCAAGTGTATTTTCTCTTATCTGCACAAAAATATTTTATCATAATTTGCGTAACAGAAATGAAACACAGACTGAAATTGCTTTATGGAAAAGAAAGTAAAAATAGGCGTTATAAGTAAAGTGAAGAATGTGAAAATTCTTTTTTTGCACTACATGGTCTATGGTAAATTTCGATAAATATAAGTTTATAATTTATTCTTGAATATTTGGTCACTAACCAATTTTACAAGCAATAGAAGAATGACCATTATAAAGCATAGCTTTCCCTTCCATTATCGTTCCATCTTCCATTATTTAACTCTATGTACACAGATTTGAAAAACTGCTGTACACGTTGGCTCTCCGTGGGCTATCCCCAGTAAACTGGACGCTCGAAGCAGACGACAAACGAGCTCTCTCTGAGTAGTGACGTATTAACATAGCGGGGCGTGTTTTTCAGCGCAACGCTAGCCTCGCAACTTTGGAAGTCTGGTTTTCCCCTTAAACTGAACGCAGAGAAACGCGAAAAATTGAATCGATCATTTTCCCAGAGTGAAGTTTTTAAAATTGCTTTAAAAAAATTGAGTGGAAATGTCCATTTGAATGAGTAAAATCATATGGTTCAAATGAACTAGATACACAAGGTCCATTTTTCCTTCAGTTGAGGAAGCAAATGGACCTAATGTCAATATAGGATAAGGATCAGAAACAGCGCGTAAATATCTCTCGGCCAGTCAAGGTCCTCTTTGAGTTCTTTGTGCGCCTCGTCGTGAGGGCGAGAGGGAGGGGATAATGAATGTCAACTTATTATTTTTTTATTTGATTTGCTTTATTTTACTTCGCCTTTTGTGCCACTTGTGGTTAATTTGCGAAGATGGGAATGAGGGATGATATGATCAAATTGATGAATGGACACACAGAAATATCCGTGCCCAGGCCAGGATTCAAACCCGGGACCCCTAGCGTATTAGAAGGGCATTGCCAGGATATTGATAACTTCAAACTTAATGAATGCTTTTAACCCTTAACTATAGCCGTTTTCACGTTCAGAAGACACAATGGGCTCTTATGGGCAATGCTTTTCTTATGGGAAATACGAGCGCGCTGTTGTGAAATTTCTGGATTTACAAATTTAGCTTAAGTAAAATCGATACCTGCAGTTTTGCAGGAAATTTTATAGAGAATACGATGGTCAACACAAAAAACTGGTAACTTGCTTACATAATTTTAGATAAATTAAAAACGCAAATTTTCTGTGAAAACACAATTTTTACATTGTTTTCATTCCTAACGTTGAAACATGCCATAAAATTGAAGCATTCATTATTAAAAAAATTGACACTGTTTTTTTAATTGTCATAGGTGACGGTGGTACTCAGAATTTATCCATACTTTAAAGCATATTTGCATTAAAAAATATTCAAATAAAGTATGTGGAGATTTTTTATATTCGTGCAGTAGAAAATATCGTCGCTGGCCATTTTTTGTTCTGTAATTCCAAGTAAAAACTTCCAGCGACAAAGTTGTGGAGAAAATAATGAAATTATTTTTTATAACCACTCAAAGGTTTCCAGAAATATTACTTCCATGCATTTGGAGTTTCTTTTTAACCCGAACCGCGCGCGAAGTAAGGAGACGTTGTCTGGCCATCTTGAGCTGACTCACCGCAGCATTCCGGCTAATCACCACCAAGTTTTCGAGTTGTTATTTTATTTCCATTCAGTAAAAATATGAACTTCATGCAGTTTGTTATAATAGAATTGAAATTACTTAAATTTAATAATTGACAATTATTTCCAATGCTGCTGTTGTGAGCAACATTAGTGCTGTAGCAAATACACGTTGTTTTTGTTTACATTACTGTCGACATTAATACTGAAATGAAGATCACCTTTCAGTTTCCAACGTACACATAAATTCATAGACACCATATTAACCTTTGAAAGGCTTTCCAACACGTGACAAAATATGGGGCTTCAAGATAGAAATATGACATGCCTTGCTTGAGTCATTCACGTCTTATCAGTTCACGTGGGCCATAACTCATTTGTTTGTTTGGGTTGCAACTTGAATCTAACCCATGTGCCAGGGTCCCCTTACTTGAGTGAGATATCTGCTTTGGTCTGTTTAGACTTTTTCCCTCTCTCGAAAAAGTGTTTTCAGTTGTGTGAGCTCTCAGTGCTTTTACTTTTTTAAGTGATTTCTGAAGTGTCATATTCGTGCATTACACTCGCGTGTGTAGTGATCGCAATGGATCATAGTAAAAAGGGTAACTGTAACGTTCACAGTATAATATTAATATTAATAATTACATATAATTATCATTATATATACAAAATATGTAACACCTTCATTGTGAAGGAAGGTCATTTCCCGGCGACATGAGCTAGCGCTGTATTGGCAACACTGTGCGGTTTCTCCATAAGCGCCGTTGTGTCTTCTGAATGTGAAAACGACTTTAGGCGCGTGGGGGTAAATGTGCCCCCAGGTAGGTATTTCTTAACGCCCAGACACTTGTTGGTTGCCCCCGGTGCTACTTTATGTAGTACCTTCCTAAAACAGTCTGATTCAACTGTCGAGGTCATTTCCTTCATTGTGTGTGTTTTTGCAGCAAGGTGAAGCTGTTCCAAAGTTGATGGGGGTCAAATTTACCCCCACGCGCATAGTTACGTATGTGATTTTTTGTTGTTCAATTTTTTTAGAACTTTCGCTTACTGTGCTTCGTGAGTGAAATATTTTAACCGTTTTTACTTGATCTGTGTTGTGTGGCCGTGTTTTAAAGTGAATGTTTAACTTTTCTAACAAATCGTTCAAAAGCTCGTAGTATGAAAGACAGCAGGGGCGGGCGTATACGGTGGCTGTTGGAGGACATTTCGAACCTAGTTCTACTGAAGTGTGCTTCAACATGAATAATTGACTCCAAATCAGATCATGATGTAGAATATCATGTTGCTGAGTGAGAACATTATACTAATTCTAAGACAAATCATGATGATGAGAATGATATCCCGGATGAAGATGAAACTTATTTCCTTGGAAAAGACAAAATAACTCGATGGAAAGAAGCTCCCTGCTCATGTTCGAATGTTCACAAAAGAAGTATGAACATTGTTTTACGTCTTTCTGGATCACTTGCAACTGCAAAAAATGCCAAATCTGCTATCGAGGATTTTCACTTTTCATAGATGACACTACTGTGAGAATCATTGTGGAAAATGCCAAATTATACGAGAATATTCTGTAAGGGAATGAAATACCAAATTTGCCGATGAAGATGAAGTTTTAAAAACAAGACAAGATTATTTGACATAATATATAATAAAAAAAGTAATACAATGGTCCTGTTTAGTTAGTTGTGTAAAACAATTGAGATTTTGAAAATTGATATGTATTGGAACTTCAATTTTATCAAGTTAAAACGTACTAAAAATATATATTTGTATTTCCTTAAAAAATGGATATTGCTAAATTTACACAAATATTTGAAGTGTATACCCTACAAAAATAATATATTTTGTATTGCTTATTCCACACTTTCCTCATTATCATAATTTGATTTAACTATTTCAAGAAAGGGGTTTGAAATGTTGAAAATGCAATGTCTGTCCATATTATTTTTTTTTAAATTAATTGCACCTATTTTCTAAATTCAAAAACTTATTTTTAATAAATTGCCTTCCTTAACCCTTCGTGGAAAAAATCATGGGAACGTCCATGGCTAATAGTACTGGCACTGGTCTGTGGCTGTGTAATCTAAATTCGATTGGACTAAGCCTGGAAGTTTTGTTTTAAGGTTTATGTAGCTAAAAAAAGAACATCAGAGGGGGAGGGGGCAGTCGGCTAATAAAAATTAAAATATTTGTTATGTAAACATACAATAAATATGATTGGCACACTTTCATATGAACTTTCCTTGGGGATCGTTAGTGAGGGAAATGTGATTACGGCATTAAAATCATTAAGAAAATGAAACTACAACTCTTGACATTTTTGTAGGCGAGGCGTAAGGGTGTAATTTGTCAAATCAAACATGTGTAGAATCAAGTTCCCAAGCTATGAACGAAGATCCCATTGACATCATAAGAATATATTGCCAAATTCTCTCCCCCCCCCCTCCGTCACAGCTCTACCAGTCCATATTAAAAAATCTAGACAATACGGTATGATTTCAGTACACAACATACTTAAATCATAACATGACACATTTTTTTAGTGGCATCGACCCGGTGCTGTTTCCAGGGACAGACAAAATTCAAATTTCGTAAATAATAATACTATTTTTAACTTAGTCTTCTTCTAATTAATAATGCAAAATTACTTTTTATGGGCATGTACTTATAACCTGATCTATATTGAATGAACAAAAGGAAAAATTATTTGTAACTCTACAATTCTTAGTTTCCAAGATATTAAATTTTACTTAAGGCAGTGTAGAGCAGTGATTAGAACGCTACATTTTAAAAATAGCTTCGCTACAACTACACCTACATTTTCCAAAAAGTAGCTCGCTACTAGCTACTTCGCTACTTTTGCATAAAACACATAACAACCACATGGATATTCCAAAGAAGACCCTAGTATGATAGTTGTACTTACTGGAAAATAGATTCTGTTATTTATTATCATGATTCGCGTCATTCGGTAATTTTGATAGCAGTGTTACTTCAGTTACTTATTTTCAATATAGTGTTTGAGAATAACGTACCTATGTAAGCAGCAGATCAATTCAAATTTGTCTATATGAGTAGTGCAATTAGGATGACACAAAATTATTTATTACAACTATACACAAATAAAATTAGGTAGAATTATTTACATTTATATATCAACATATTTTCCTTGAAAATAAATATTGAGTTAAGTCACATAGTGGTTCGAAACCAGTCTCGATTAGCTTATCTGAGCATGAAGTGGACTCCAAATAAAAACTAGGAAGGAAGCCTGGAAGATGGGATCCTCCTGCTCCTCCATTCCCCACGCTGCTCATCGTCTTTCATCATTCTTCCTCATTCTCACAATTAGCCAAAAGTGGCAGAAAGCGACTCTAGATAAGATTGATTTTTTGTTTTAAGTCCACTTTAAGCACAGTAAAGCTAATCGGGACTGAACCTACAGTTTAAAGTGGGATCCGAACCACTATGTGCCTCCACCGGGTATCGAACCCGGGACCCCTTGGCTGTAGATAAGAGAATTACTAAATAAAACATTGATCTTCATTGTCATGATTAGCAAAAGTAACAGAAAAGCTAAAGGGAAATATTTTGAGGAAACTGATGTGTAAATCCGAGAGTTCTGTTAACATACTGAGCCATTGATTGCTGGTACTATTGCTGTCATTCTAGTGGAAAATGGATCGCTTCTTTTTGCACTGCAAGTTGTGTTCTAATCAGTAATTAATGACATTTTGCTGCGTCTTATACTAGGGATATGCACACTATAGGTTCCGGGGTGGCGCAAACGAGGTATTTTTTTTTCAGGGGTGCCAAAAATGAGTCATTTTCCCAAAATCTCAAAAAAAGTAGCTGTTAGCTGGAATGTATTCATATATGTCAGTTATCTGGATATTCGAATTATTAAGATACCAATGAAATAAATTACGCGGATACCTATACTGTGATATCAAGATACATTATCCGCATTTCCATGTAATAGACTTTGTCTTTATGAACCTCCTTCAAAAGTAAGCGTTATTGTCTATTTTTTTAATGCTGTTGCCACATTCAAAATTTACCTCAAAATGCTGAGAAGAAATGTAGCTGTAGCGAAATTTTTGCTAAAACTACGGGAATTTTGTAGCTTCGCTACCGCTACAACTACAATTTTCAAAATGTAGCGCCGCTACAGCTACAGCTACAAGTCTTGTAGCTAGCTACAGTAGCGCCGCTACAAGTAGCACGCTACTTTCGACCACTGGTGTACAGTTTCAAATTTCGTGCTGAAAACAGAATGGTATTTGTGGCTAATACCACGGAAATTATCCAGCCTTGCAACTCCTGTCATAAATACAGCCCATGTATGTGAAGCACGCTTATTTGCAGTGTTAAAATAATGAATTAAATTTCCTAGACAATTCTTGCAAGAAAATACAAGTACTTGTATTCGTCTGTGTGAAGCTGGGACAGACGATGGAAATTTTCCATGTAAACCAGTTGTAACTCTTCAATTTTGCTCAAATAATTTAAATATTTTCTTCATATAAAGTTTCAGAAGTGATAGAACAATTCGTAAATGCACTTAAATATTTCGGCAGTAGAATTATTAATGCTTTTCATTCAAACAGTGCTCGGGGTAGATATTTCTAGGTGAGACATGTTTGTTCGAGCCTTGGAAATTGGTTGAGGGGTGACTAACCTTGCGTTGCGGGAACTGTGGTACCCCTACTTATAAGCTATATTCATCATTGTCTGGTACCTACAATTTGTAAAAGAAATACTTAACCTCAGACATACCAATTATTACACGCATAATAATTGAAAGGGAATATCCACTACACAATTGTAAGTGGTTGGAAGTGCCTTGTTGATTTGCAGATTCGGAATTACATATGTATAAAGTCAACGAGCCATATGAAAGCGGCTGACCTTGAACAAGCCTCGATGCGCAGTAGCAAAAGGAGGTGGTGGAGACTGCCGTGCAAAACGCGCGATGTCGTTCTTTTGTTTTACGAGCGCCAAGAATCGGTTTGGTTTTCGTTGTGACTGTTCGTGTTTCTTCAGTGTGATCACAAAAATTTGTCAATATACGTGTGCAAGATGGCTACAGAAACACCTAAGCGTCGCATTCTACACAAACAAGCACGAGATATGGTGTACAAAGTGTATCAGTTCTTCCAAAGTGAATCTCGCAGTGCAGACAGTGCCTCGTGTTCGTCAGGGAGCAGTGCTGCCAAATGTCAGGAGCGTACAGCGGCTGCATGTGGGATAGGTCTGCGTACAGTTCAGACGATTGCGAAGGAAGCCAGGTCGTCGATCGGCGATACAGGGTCGGTTTCTTTTCGCTCGCCTAGCAAACGTCGTAATCGACGAAAGAATGTCACGCACTTGGACGATTTTGATAAAGGGGTATTGCGTAATATTATATTTGATATGTACGCAAATGGCGAATTTCCTACTGCAGTGAAACTTAGGGCTAAATTGAAGGAAGCTATCGGGTTTGCAGGCAGTACGTGGTCAGTGTTAAAAATTTTGAAAAACATGGGGTTCAGATATAGGAAAGGCAACGACGGGAGGATATTTTTAATGGAGAGGGGTGATGTTGTAGCTGCGAGAGTGATCTTCCTCAGAACCATGCACGAAATCAGGAAAGCTGGTACTGCAAATATATACTATTTAGATGAAACCTGGGTCAACCAGAATCACACGAAGACGAGCTGCTGGAGAATGAGTGATGGTTCTGGTGGGTTAAAGGTGCCATTAGGAAAAGGTGCTCGTCTTATAGTGTGTCATGCTGGTTCAGCTGCTACAAGCTTTGTGACCCAAAGTAAATTGGTTTTCCGCTCCAAAACAAACAGTACTGACTATCATTCAGAAATGACGTCTGCCGTGTTTCGAAAGTGGTTTTGCGAGCAGTTCTTGCCGTTTCTCGCTCCCGAATCCGTGATTGTAATGGACAACGCGAGCATACATTCCTTGCAAGTGGATAAAACGCCTTGTTCGAATACAAGGAAGGCGGATATTATGGCATGGCTCTGTAACAAGAACATTCCCCACACAAGCACGCAAACCCGAGCAGAATTGTTGCAGTTGGTGAAACATTATACACCAACTCACAAAAGTTACGAAATCGATATAATAGCAAGAGAATATGGTCACAGAGTTGTTCGTCTCCCACCTTATCATTGTCAGTACAACCCGATTGAAATGATTTGGGCCCAGGTGAAGGGGTACGTAGGTGACAAGAACAAGACTTTCAAAATTGCCGACGTACAGAAACTGACTCACGAAGCAATAGACAGAATAGGTGTTTCCGAGTGGGCAGATTGTGTGGCTCACGCAGAAAAAATACAAGAAGATGACTTCCAGCGTGAAATAGTCAGAGATGATGTCATCGAGAAGGTCATTATAAATTTGCAAGACACGAGGTTGACAGCAGTACGGAATGAGCTTTATGTAAGTAAATGGCATTTTATTTTTTATTTTCAGTTCATGTTATGCATGCCAGACAGTTGTTTTGTTATTGCGAGTGGCACAAGACTGACGCATGATATTTGCGGCAAACGAAGTTGCCTTTGCCGCGCCTCGAAAGAATGAATCAAGTTCTTCTCTCGTTTTCTCAGTAACCAAATAGCATATCGCTGTAAATATTATACGAACTTAAAATTTGGAGTTTTCTTTGTAACTTTCTCACTGGAAGTTATTTCAAATCTAATTTAATAAAAATCGGCTCGCAAGATAACTTTTTCTCTATATAATAATGGTCAATAAAATATTTAATTTCTTTCACTTACTTTCAAGATTCTACACATTTAATTTACAGCATAATACGATTGTCTAAATCTTTCTGGTAATACTTGTGCAGGATTGGTATCGATTGTTGCAATAATAGCCGTGCAGCGGCAATAACAATTGTTCGAATGTAAGCCATTGTTTTTTTTATTTTGAAAGAAGGGCCAGAACCTCGAACGGTGAGTAGGTGGCAACAGCGGAAATGTATCTCCCTCTCTCTCTCTGCGCGGACTTGTCAAGGTCAGCCGCTTTCATATCGCTCGTCGACTTCTAGTAATATCATGATGGCAGTTATAATGATAATAATAATAATAACAACAACAAGAACAACAACAACAACAATTACACACTTGTGTGAAATGAAACCATATTCAGTCGCTTCTCGAACATCAAACAAAAATGCCATTGTTTATCTTCAGCGTCGAGATTAATCCAGTAGGTAAAAATGTAACGTAAAATAATCAGAACAGAATACAACTTTAAGTTACACTTATCACTGGCCGCGGTGGCTCAGTCAGTCTCGAGGCTAGCGCGGAACAGGTAGGTCGTGCCGTACGAGCTCTGTGCTTTGAGGGAAAGTGAAAGTTCAGCGCGATATCGGTACGTACGTGTGGGAGAGGGTGTGCTGTTGAACTGTGCTAGTGAAGAATTGGACAAAAGTAAAGTATAGAATGGATCGCGAAAATACGATACAAATCAGTTTTGAAACGGGAACTTTGAAACCTAGTCCTTTGGAAGTACATGAATTTATTCATGATAAATTCAAACTGAGTGTCAATGAAATTGCAGCCATACAAATTCCCACGACGATTAAATGTGTATTTTTGAAATTAGTGCGTCCTGGAAAAATGAGAAAAATATTAGAAGAAAATACTGGTGAAGTGAATTTTTATTATAGTAGTGGAGCTGTGACACAAGTGAAACTGAGTGTTGCGAATCGAATTGTGAAGCCGGTTCGAGTGTTTAATCTTCCCTTGGAAGTGCCAGAATTCGTGAAAAACTGAGTGAATATGGAACAATCGATGAACTGATAGCAGAAACATGTAGTGACAAATTTAGGTATAAAGTGTATAATGGGGTGCGTAAGGTTATGATGGCAATTAAGAAGCCAATTCCCTCCTTTGTGAAAATAGGCCAATATACGGCACATGTAATATATAATGGTAAAATCCCGACGTGTGAATGGTGTGGTAGCAGTGACCACATGCGGTTTAATTGTAACTTACGGAAACCAACAGTGTTCAAAGTCATGGGTCGTGCAGTTCGGTCCTATAGTGAAGCTATTGCACCGTCTACTCATGAAGGTATAAATGTGGGTCACCATAATACGACACAGAGTCAAGAATCAGCACAACTGACGGTGATAGAAGGGCTTCAACAGGGAATACATATACAGGAAAAGAAAAATATTCACAATAATGATCAACAGACTTTGACCAAGGAAGGAACTGAAGAAAATATGCAAGAGCAACCAAAAGAAACTGTGTCAAATGTTCAACTTACGCGACAAAGTGAAGAAATGTCCCTGGATACTATGGAGCAGAAGAAGGGACCACTAAGAAGACATAACTAAAGTGCAAGAGGAATCGAGTGATGAAGTGCTACAGAGCAAGAAGGAGAGGAAGCAGAATCAGACCAAGCAAAAGGACATCCGACAAGAAGCTGAACAGGAGAAAGATTCGGAAAGTGATAGTGAAAGTGGAAGTGTCCAAAGTAGTACGGGTCGTTCGGTTTACGGCTCACAAACACGAGAAAAGAGTATAAGGAAAGCGTCAGGCAGCAATCGGACGAAAAGACGATCATTGCGACATGTAAAAATAAATTTACAAGACATGGTTATTGATCCGAGTCCGATAGGCCATGAAAGTTTGTGAATACTGGGTACAGGTAATCACTTTAAGATTAGAAAATAGTATTATTTGGAATGAATACTTTTATATGGACTGTCAGTAAGTTATTGATATTGAATTGTGTGGTGGTAGTTATTTATGGATTAAGGTATATAAAAGGAAGGGGTATTTCCTCCCCCTACTAAAATAATATTGTTAGTGTGTTTGTTAATTTTTGGTGTATAACATTAGGGGTATATAAAAATAGTGTAAGAAATATTACTCTTAGATGGGGCAAAGGTGGATTGGGAATACCCAATCCCAAAAATTTTGATCATAGTATTTTTGAGGACGACCCTTCGTTTTACGACGATAAATATAAACAAAATGAAATCCCTCACAAAACAGGCGGCGTTAGAGGACTTTATTATACAAGCATCATTAGATATTGTATTTCTCCAAGAATGTGGACAAATGAAATTCAATTTTTCCCCAACGATAAGAGTTCATAATAATGCGAATTTTCAATCGACAGGAACAGCTTTGTTAACACGTAATACGGTTCCCCTCACAAATGTGGTATGTCATCCTAATAATAGAATCATATCAGCAAAAGTTGCAAATGTATGGATACATAATATATATGCCCCGTCCGGGTCACAGTGTAGGAAACAAAGGAATGAGTTTTTTGCGCAGGAAGTTGCGGTTGAAATGCAGGGTAGGAGAGAACACATAATATGTGGGAGAGATTTCAATTGTGTATTGTATCCGCAGGACCAAAGACCTGGATTTAACACTTCGAATTCATTGCAAAAATTAGTAACTGGCTTTAACTTCACAGATGTCTGGAGTGACAAAAATTTTGGACAGAGAGGTTTCACGTATATACGTGACATTTATACATCCCGATTGGATAGATTTTATGTAACACCCAAATTGCGTCAGTATGTAAAGGCTATCAGGATAACACCTGTAGGTGTTATATGTAGACATGTTTTTCAGATCACAGTACTGTTATTATGATGATAAATGTGGACATTCCAATAGTCCCTAGAGGGTACGGTTGTTGGAAATTAAATGCTTCAATTCTTAATGAGAAAAATTTCCAACAAGCATTTAATGACCAATGGTCGAGATGGATAACACACCGTCTGAGGAGGATAGATATAATCCGCTGGTGGGAGGAGATTCTCAAACCGGGTATAAAAAGATTGTGTATCAGTTACTGTAAGGAACGGTCGCGAGATTGGACAAATAAATATAATTTTTACTACAGGGTGTTGCGTGAACAAATTCAGCAAGCAACAGACGGGAAAAAAGTGCAAACTGAAGTCAAACGTATACAAGCTGTACTGTTAAAAATGACTGCAGAAAGGCGTCAAGGGGTTAAAATTCGTAGTAGACTTCCTAATTTTGACAACGATGAGGTCGCCTATATTAGCCATGTAAGTCATGAAAGAAAAAATGCTAAAAGACAATGTATTAGTGAAATATTTGATAATGGGGGAACAAAGGTTAATTCAGCCCCTGAAATACGTAATTGCATTTATAATTATTTTGAACAGCAATATTCTCAACCAGCGTCACATAATGGAGCTTTGATGGATGTATTGGCATCCGAATCAGAGGCTTTTACAGATGAAGAAAGTGAAAACTTAAAAAAGAATATACAAGTGAGGAAGTGTTTCGAGCGGTTAAGGCTGGCCAATCATTTTCAGCTCCTGGTTGGGATGGGATACCCAATAAGTTTTATCAAACCTTTTGGAAATTGATGGGTCAAACAATATCGGACTGGATAAATGCAGTGTTTAGCACGTATCAAATGGGTATTATACGGGTATTATAATCCCAAAATGTCCAAAACCAAGCGAAGCTGGTCATTATAGACCAATCACCCCCCTTTGTACAGATTACAAAATATTGGCGCGATGTATGCTTGGTAGACTTATGCCTTATGTCGATAAATTAGTAGTAGAGGAACAGTATGTTTTTGGTTTAAAATAGAAAATCACAAATGTTTTACAAACGATGCGTGAAGTAATTACATGTTATAGACTACACAAAAATAATTCTGAAAATGCTATATTAGCATTAGACTTTGAACGCGCTTTTGACTCGATAAATCATGAATATCTATTTAACGTTTTGCAGGGCTACGGTATACGTGGACATTTTCTGTCAGTATTTAAAAGTCTTTATAGTCATGCAACAGCAAAAATTCAAATAAATGGTTTTCTGACAAAATAACTCTATATTTATAAAGGTGTAAGACAAGGAGATCCTTTGTCGATGTTAGCGTTTTGTATTGCGCTGGGACCCTTCCTTTCTGAATTAGGCCGAAAAGTTCAAGGAATTAACATACACTCTACTACCATAAAGGTGTTAGCGTATGCTGACGATATTACCGTGTTAATAAATGAACAGTCTGATATTGTATTACAGAAATTTGGAATATGGTCGGGTTTAAAAGGTTTAAAAATAAACCAAGAAAAATCATCACTTTTGAATTTATATTTGGCTCATTCTCACTCGCAGCGAGGTAATTTTAAGGTTGTACAAACGATACGCATTCTAGGTATAATATATACACACTCTATTCAAAATATGATCCAATTAAATTATGATAGAGTAATAACTGTTGTTAAAGCGATATTACAAACAAATACAGCCTTAGTTTACAGTCAAGGGTGACCTTTGTACAGGTGTATGCGCTGTCAAATGTATGGTACATGGCAAAAATCCTCCCACTACGGAAGTTAGATATAAATAAACTTAAGAGTGCAGTAAATTGGTTTATTTGGAACGGTCAGATATTGAGGGTAAAACATGTGTTACTTTGTTTGCCCTTTGCCGAGGGAGGAATGAATCTTGTGAATATAGAACTCAAATGCCAGGCTTTACGTATTCAAGCTGACACGCAGACATTGATTCAGCATCCACTAAGCCTCACAAGTCAAGTTTTGAGAAGCGCTTTGGACTATATTTCACTAGAGGCTCCTATTGATGTTACTAGATTGGTAGACACTTTATGGTATTTTAAGGCAACAATAGTGGATATTAGTTATGCCCTATTACAATCTCCGATATTAACAATACCAGACACATCGGAAATATATCGCAGACTATGTACATTAGAACAACCAAAGTGTAAAATTATTGAGCAAAATCCCAGAATGAATTGGAGAGAAATATAGAATAATATTCAGGCTCACCATCTTACATCACAAATCACAAATCCGATCAGCATGGTATATAATTGTTCACCAAAAATTAATCACTGTAGAGAGACTCTATGACTTAAATTAATAAATACACCAATGTGTGCTAGATGTAATGTATCTGATAGTTTAGTCCATAGACTGAGTGAATGCCAAATAATAGAAACATCATGGCTTTATATATGGAAACTTGAGAGTACTATTTGTCGAACATCAGTGTATAACATCTCTGTAGATATTCTTTTATATCCAGCTTTTACCTATTACCCAAAAACAAAACGTAAAAGTGTACAATGGCTCTTAGGACACTATGCCTATTTCCTATCGACATATCGGCAACCAGATTTTAATATACAATTTGTAAATTACCTCCATCAAGAATACCACAGGATACCTCACTGTAAAATAAATAGATTGTATGCTAATTTTCTTACTGTAATGTTCACTTGGCCAATGAGTTGAAATGTAAATTGCAAATATATGTAATAAAAAAAAAAAATGTCGGTAATGCGTCTGACTACCATGCTAAAAGTCCCGGGTTCGATCTCCGGCCGATTCAAATCCGGGAACTTTTCTAACGTTGAAAGCGAATGACATGGGTACCTGGGGGGTAAAGGCGGTGAGGGGCGTGATGCTGATCACATCACCCCCACTCACGACCGGATCAAGAAAGTGTGGGGCGTTACGCCTTCATGGCGTGGTGCTAAGCACAGAGGATCACTTTACCTTTTTTTTTTACCTTTCCCCTTGTTTAGAACGATAATTCTGATTTATTTCCTTAATAATGTCACTTTCACAGTTCTTCCAGTACGCCTACCCCCTGCGTACGTTCACTCTTACGAAACACTTTCTCTCTTCTAGAAAGACAATAATATCCATTACTATCAGTCAACTTTCATACGCTTCATTTATCTCGAGAAAGAAGTGGACTGGTTAAAGTTACAGCGGTGTAAGTCACTTTGAAAAAAAATAACTTAGACACAGAAACCAGATCTATATAAGTCAATCTCCTATCAGAAAACGTAAAGTCAATCAGAGATTCATTCAACTGTCAACAGATGGCAGTTTAAGGTCTAGTGATAAAGAAAACAGCTGCTGTGTTGATCAGTAAAGTGCTGTGAGTCAGACTTATTTTGTTTTTTAAGAAAGTGACTTACACCACTGTAACTTCAACCCGTCCAATTGTTGTGGTGTTAAAGTTATTTGTAACCGTTATTACGATAATAACAACACTTGTTATTGGCTCTTCCTTGTGCTTTTGCCCCCCCCCCCCAAGGAATCGAACCAGAGAGTTTCATTATTTAATGATAGACTTAACCAACGGACAATTTCAACGAACTATCCTTTCTTGTCTTCGATAATTTCTGTCGTATTAATTGTTCTTCGCTTTGTTCTATTATATTGCATTGCAAGATACGGAGAAACAAGTCTGTGCAATATACTAATTCCCCCCCCCCCCACCATTTAACAAATATTAGCAAGAAGTCTTCTTGTAAACTTCAGTCGGTGTTATTAGCATGTGCTGCACACTTATTTTTAGCTTCCTGTTTATGTTGTACGTATGTGGTAAGTAAATAAAATATTATTTAAATTGTGCATATGTTTTTGTACGTGTGTATATAGGGCCTAGCTGTCCTTGTAAATTGAAATACGTCATGGAGGCATATGGTGTGGGTGTGAGGTAGCTCCACATATACACAATCTCGGTCATCAGTGGAGGTGACATGATCAGCACCAAGCTCCAGGCGACTTAACGCCTCCTTTTGGAACACCGCGGCACACTCTCTCCCTCGATATATATATATATATATATATATATACACAATTTGTTACTTATCGTCGTTTTCTGCCACTCATGGCTAATCGCGACGATGAGAATGAATGATGGTCATGATGAACTTGATGAAGGGACACTCATAAAGAACGAACACCCATGCCCAGGCTGGGTGTCGAACTCGGGACCTCTGTGCTAACCACTCCACCACGGCGGCAGTAGACTGTATGTGAATTTGTTTTTAAGGCTAATCGGAACTGGACGTACAGTTTAAAGTGGGATCTGAACCACTATGTGCTTTTACCAGGTATTGAACCCAGGTCCCCTTGATTAGAAGGCGACGACGCAACCACTACGCCATCGAGGTGAGAAGTACTTTGTTCTTTCTTTTATATTTCGACACCCACATCTTTCTAACCTCCTTATTGAATAGTGCATAATGGCTCTCGAGCCACCTTTTAGTTTTGATTTAGTACATACGAATCATGGTAATGATTTCTTGCAACAATTATCCAACTTATTGCCGTAGCAGCAGCACGTGCCTTCCATTTGTCCCATCTATTCAACCTTGATCATCCTTGCTAATTTTCCTTAGGTCCATCTCAACTTTCCAAAAACATTACATTCTTAATCACTAGGGCCCGGGACTTTATGTCCTATATATGTTTGTAATTATGTCATATAAATTGGAAAATATGTCATGAAAAATTACAAATATGTCAGAAAAATGCAGAAATATTCCCAGTAAAGTCAAAAATATTCACAACAGTACTCTTGAATTTCTCCCATACCCGGTAGAATAGAGTAGGGGCTGTAATGTACCGAATGTTCTTTTTTCTTTTGACTGATTTTTGTGAAAAGCGAAAAAGGCAAAGAAATTACAACGAAACTTCTTTACTGCCCGTGCAACAATGAGAGAGAACATTTTTCCTCAATAATGTTTGCATGGCTATCAATAGTCGGCGGGATAAAAAAAGTGGGGTATTATTGTTCTGTACTAAGAAAAGACGGCACCTTTCTTCCTCCGTAATTTCCATATCCTGCCATCGACAATATGAACTATCCGTTGTGGTAAAGCTACGAAAAAAAATATGAAATAACCGATTATGTGCAAGAGAATTACGAAATTATACAGAAATGTCTTATTACAACAAAATTGAAGAAATATGTTGTAAAAACGCGAAATTGGTGAAATATGTCAAAATATGATTTGTCAAGTTTGTCTATTTCGGCTGATTTTCATCAGATATGTAAAGATCTCACCCCAATATTAGATCCGAAGCCAAATGAAAAATATGTTATAACATAATGTCCCGGGCCCTATTAATCACTATTATTGATGAATGAAGCACATAATAAAGTGAGTCAAAATTATGTGTGAACTGCACGACAAATTAGGAATATCACAAATGGACATTGTACAGTTGCAATAATTCGGCGATAAGTAAGAAATATATGCAATAATTGCGGGATTTGAACGTTTTTAATAATACAGGGTGTTCCACTCGCTCTCGGCCCCTGATTTTCGCTTGTAAAAATCAAACTATTGGCCATAATGTAATGAAATTTGCTACGGACATACCTTCGCTTATGAGAAGCATGGTGATGTCACAGCGAGTGTAGGAAGTAGTTGCCATGAGCATAAATGCATGTCTGCACACGCCTCTCCAGTTTCTTCACCAAATATGGAATGGAAGACTTTGCAGGCGGGCTCCGGATCCCAAACTGTGCAATAAATTGTCGCTGGCACGCCTTTATTGACTCAGTTTTTCAGTACGTGCGAACGATAAACACACGCTGTTCCACTGAGTACCGACTCATACTGTATTGCTTTGTTACTGTACTCTAATCACGAACCGCTGATTGTAAGTTCGAACATTCACCCGAACCCGAACAAACACGAACCACTATCAGGTGCGTCACAACAGCAGGGCCAAGAACTCAGACTGAAAACACACGTCCGTACGATTGGCATTAAACGGCAGAATCGCCCAGACGCACGCACATTCCCACTCAAGGACTAGAGAGACTGTGACGCCATCTCCAATGACGTCACCATGCTTCTCATATACAAAGGTATGTCCGTAGCAAGTTTCATTACATTATGATCAATAGTTTGATTTTTATAAGCAAAAATCAGGGGCTGAAACATCCTCTAATATCGGGGCGGGAACTGGTGACTGAGGACAGATTCAAGAATCAGTTTCATTTGACCCCTATATTTTCGGAACGATTACCATATCTCCTTACATGATACATTAACTCTTCTTTCTAGGAGATTACTTCGCCTCTGGAGCGACGAATGGGAGGAGGTGCATCAACACCCACAACCACAATAGTCACATTTCAACGGTTCCAGGTGCTCAATGCAAGAGAAACTGCACTGGGAGACCCAGAAAGTGCTACTTCAAGTTCGTCATTGAGGACTACACCACGTACAGTGGGTAAGGATGCCAACAAATTTATTGTTTATTCACCAAATGTCTCAGCTAGCATGCTTTCGATTCGAAGGTTTATTAACACTCGACTTTTTGCGTTCATAATCTGTGATGTCTCCTAAAACTCGAAACAATTCCTCCCGAACAAAGAAAATTTCCAAGTTGTTCTTATAACCGTCACCCCTATTTTGCCAGTGGAATCATCCTTGCATCGATGGTCGCGACTACAGCGCCTTGAATAACGTAGTGTGGAAAACGACCCAAGAAACTGGTTCCCCAGACGGATGGGAAACATAGATGGCAGTTCGATCAATGTCGGTGCTAATTTTTTATGAAAGTAATGCGGCTTTGTTAGTTTTTGGAATATATTATGTAGATTTGTTTGTCTTGAAAGGCAGTACGTGAATTGATGGAAACAGTTATATTTGTGGAGTGATTTGCAGTCACGAAATGACATTAATTTGGAAAGAAAAGCAAAATAAAATTAATAAATAAATAGCATGCGTAACGCAAGAAGAAACATCGCAAAGTGATTCCGGACGTCAGGTGTTGGATTGTGTACTAGAGTTATATTTTTCTATGTTATTAGAATATAAATAGTATCCTGAGAGACATTTCATACCGAGGCGACAAACCACAAGTGTCGCTTGGAAGCGAGCAGTCTTTAATCAATGCAGCCTTTCGAACCGTAGGGACACAAGCTCTGACTGCACCGTTTACTCAAGGAGATTTTACACCAAAGCGACACGCGACAAACGATACGAGGATTTCACACCAAAGCGACACGGGTCCTTCGGTCCAAGGCAACTTTCATACCGAAGCGACACATGTTGCTTGGAAACGAGCCAATCAAGAGCAACATTTCACATCGTAGCGGCATGACGGGAAGCACAGGCCAGCGTTCGGTTGGTGAAATCCTCAAGCGATAAGTGTCGCGTGCTCCTTGTCGCTTTGGTGCGCAATCTCCCTAAAGCAAGACACTCATTGCATCGCGCATGCGCGAACAACAAACCACGGCAACATGTTGCAAGCTATTGAGGAAATGGTCCAGGTTGAGCGACGCACAAGCGACAAAGCGACACGTGTGACTTATCGTGTCGCCTAGATCTGTTGTTGTAATGTGCGGTTTTTCGTTTCGCCTATCTGTTGTTCGCACAATTAGTAGCGAACGCTTGCCAATAGACTGAAGGCACCATGTCGCTTGTCACTTAGTTGGGAACTCCCCCTGTAACGCGTCGCTTCGGTCTCAGCACCCTTCCTTTAAGGAGCTTTCCGACCGAAGTAACAAGTAGCACGCGAATACGCCATAACGCGTCGTTTGCTGTTTGGACCCTCATGTGCAATGAATACTATTTTACAGTCTGGAAGTGTGTGTCACTAGTGTGACAGCGTGAACATCCCGTGTCGCTTGTCCCATTGGTTTGAAAGTTTCCTTACACTCATGTCGATGGCACTAAGAAAGTTTTGTGGGGTTCCCCTTGTCGTTTCATGGAATCATCATTATCATCATCACCGCGATTAGTTTAAAGCGGAATAAAAGAGACAGTAAATATCCAAAATACAAATGCTTCAGTGTGTATATCTTTAAAAGAAATGATGATGATGATGATGATAATAATAATAATGAACCTAATTCATACACAAACATTTAGTTGCCAAGAGTATTCCACGCGTATTTTTTCTCCCGTATTATTAACGAAAGTATGACGATAACAGGACGTGGTCGAGTGTCTAGAATGTTCGTTAATATCTTCGCAACCACTGTACCAAATATCATAGCAATTATCACATTCATAGAAATGCTTCATGTAAAAGAATCAGACGTTGCAGCGAAAACTCCATTTACTTCCATTATAAGCAGTCGAACACCAAGCACCGGGGTCAACAGCAGCGCCTCTAGCGGATCATTTTCGAATGGAACCAGCCAGAGCGCGCAGAACTGTGCCGTTTTCCACACTACGTTATTCAAAGCGCTGTAGTCGCGACTAACGCAGTAGTACTACACCTCTACACTCTTCCTCAAGTTTCACAGTAGAAAATAATAGCTATTGTGTGTCTGTGTGTATAAACAAGCAGACACAATTTCACACATACAAGTTTCACTACATCGATGTTATTAGCTGAGTCAACAAGTAACTCTTCGATCCTCATATTATCACTAACAGGAATAAACACCGAGGTTGTGTTGATAGGAACAGACAGTGGTCCCGAGAAACCAACAAATCTTAGTCAATGTTTTAATTTCAGTAGTGTTAAGATAGCAGGCCTACATATAAATGGTTGTAAGCAACACCGTTTCAAGCTTTTAACGAAGATTCTTTACAGTCACACAAGCGTACTTCCACTGTTTTGATGATGAGAACCACCATATGGTGGAAATCTAGTGATATGGAGTCATTCTTGTTTCAGAGCCTGCAGGAACTGTACCTTCGTACATGAAGACTGTCACGCTCCTCAGTGCATAACAGCAGATGGATTCGAGAAATCTTGTAAGAGCATCAACAGGATGATGCCAGGGCCGGATATACAAGTAAGTTGCAATGTAGGTCTATTAGTTCCTTGAGCTATGGAATGAGTGGGCCAAGTTCAATTCACAACGGAAATCTAAATTTCCAGTACACACTAAACATCATAAGGGCAGTACCCATGCGGTCACTTGCATGTGAATCCTTGTGTCCGACATCAGAAAAAATGGCAATGTGATAAGGTATCACTCATCAATTGGTCTTTTCCAAACCAAAAATGAATATCAAGTTATTTTTAAATATCTTAACCTTGTTTGTGGACCAAAATTAATTGAATGCACCCAGCAGTACTGTCTATCTGTCGCGAAATCTAGATCAGTAACAGTTCCACTGTTTTCAATATAGGCTTTCGATTCCTCGTCAGGTTTGCAAAGGCGACACCGTCATCGTGGACGTCCACAACATGATGCTGGGTGACGCAACGACCATCCACTGGCACGGCATCTTCCAGAGAGGGACGCAGTTCATGGACGGGGCCCCGATGGTGACTCAGTGCGAGATCCTCGAAGGAACAGTCTTCAGATATGCCTTCACTCCAAATTCAGGCACCTTCTTCTGGCATTCGCATACAGGTAAAACATTCACGGGTCAGTTATACATGACTTTCAATTTTACCTGCCTGATAGATATTTCGAGTTTTCATGAAGATCTAGATGGTAATTCTTGTTTACTGTATATTCGTGTGGTGTTTGCTTTCACTCGATTTTATGCGCAAGTAAGCTAATGGGAACTTGATTCAGTTAGCACGGCAAGTTCACAGGCACATAAAACAATGGGAGAACAATGAATGTATGTGCATCCACCACCACTATTCAAGAGTTGTAGCAACTCGAAGTCTGCTGGTCTTATGTCAGATATGTCGAGAATTAAATATGATGAAAATGCTGGTAAGACAAATAAGAACACCTATAGAGTCGCTAGTCAATCACCATTTCAAAGCTATTGCTACCCCTTAGGAGGTACATTACAATCAGTGTCATACATTACATAATTTATTTATTGAGAAACAGGCTTACTTTGGGTTTCCACGAAAGTCCTCTCAAAAATTTTAAATAGGGGAACTACTGCCTCATATTTTCAGCGAAACAGAAGATATTTTCACCTCCTATTTTCGTAATATTTAAAATACCCCACGTTAGAAATATAATGGTGCCCTTAAACATTTTTGCAATACTTCATTAGGGCAATTTTTTAAAGTTTAAACTGTAAGTTTTCCTCCATTAATCGCAACCAATACTTGACACCCACTGTAAATTTCTCCAAAATTCTAACTTTGTTAGAAGAGTATTTGCTTGTGCGAGAGCAGCGTGTCGTCTTTTCACATATCCCTTCCGTGTTTCAAACAGTTTTTGTCTGGAGTGTCCAAGCGAAGCGTCTGTGCGTGGATGCTTTCTCTAAAATACAATCTTCTCTCCCTAATATACTTATGTTTGCCTACATCTCTAAACTATTCAAAGAAATTTCATCAGAGTACGTTAGTTCTTCACATTGCTCTTACAGAACAACGTGTTATCCACAGAATCTGCCATTCCATCTTCAGAAATGTTTCTTCCTCTCTCCCTTCTTAAAAAGAACAATACGCATTATGTTTATTCTCCCCAAGACAATCTCATTAAAAATGTTTTCTCTCCTAAAAGATCTTAGTGTAATCGTTGAAGAACAATTACTTTAATAAGAACATTATAGCTACCACCAGAAGTGCCTGCCATACGACTCCTTGGTCTCCTTATAGGTTTACTTAAATCCAAAATAAAAAATCCATGACTAGATTTACAAATCTTACATGTCCTCAATTTTTCAATACTGCTCTCTTGTCCAGTTCATGACTTCTAAACTTCTTTAAGACAATTGATATAGAATCTGCGATACTTCAGTAGACCAGAAACTGTCTGTTTATTTAATATCCACTCATCGTCAATACCAATATTAGATCTGATTCTTTAATTCATCGGCTAAAGTTTCGATTAACGATAACGACCAACCAGCAATGTAAGACACTGTCTTCTCTAGGCTTGCTTCCGCAGCCTGCCTCCAAGTTGTGGGCATTTCTCATGTGAACACAGTTTCCGAGCAACAGAAGCAATATTCACCCGCTCACCAGAATGCACGTATTTCTCTTCGCCAGGTCTTCAGATACTCGACGGCATCACCGGTGCCCTGATCGTCAGAGAGAGAAAGGACAAGGATCCCTCGGGAGACCTGTACGACTTGGATCTTCCGGAGCATTACATTCTCGTCCAGGAATGGCTTCACGAGACTTCACTGAGCATATACCCAGAACCTCACTTACTGAACTACATCGACCTCCCTGACAGCCTCCTCATCAACGGAAAAGGAAAGTTTCTGGTGAGTGTAACACGACACTCGTGCGGAGGTGTTTGGTATCAAAATATAATTTCCATCTTTTAATTTATGGGTACCTGCTCTCCCCTTTTCGGCGACTCCATCTTATTGTGCTTGCTTTTCTCCTTCGTTCATGTTCTCCTTTAGTTAAACTCATTTTTCATTTCCCCTCTACGTAGTAGATTTTCTTTATTCTTTAGAAATTCACCCTTTTGGTTATTTGGTTTATCGTTCATTTCATCTTTCTATCTTCTTAGTTCATTTTCCTTTCTTTTATTGTATGTTCTCCTCTTCTTAGTCAATTCCTTTTCTTTACTGTCTGTTCTCCTTTTCTTAGTTCATTTTTCTTTCTTTTACAGGAAGCTCCCCTCTTCTTGTTCCTTTACCTTTATTTCACTGCATGTTCCCCCTCTTCTTAGTCCATTTTCCTTCCGTTTATTTAATGTTCCCCTCTTCTTAGTCTATTAATTTTCTCTTACTGACTGCTCTCCTCTTCTAAGTTCATTTACCTTTCTTTTACTGCATGTTCCTCCTCTTCTTGGTTCATTTTCCTTTCTTTTATTGCATTTTCCACCTCTTCTTAATCCATTTTCCTTTCTTTTATTTAATGTTCTCCTCTTCTTAGTCCATTCCTTTTCTTATACTGGCTGTTCTTCTCTTCTAAATTAATTTTCCTTTATTTTATTGAATGTTCCCCCTGTTATTGGTTTCTATTCCTTTCTTTTATTGCACTTTCCCCATCTTCTTAATCCATTATCCTTTCTTTTACTGCCTATTCTCCTCTTCTTAGTCAATTCCTTTTCATTTACTGCCTGTTTTCCATTTCTTAGTTCATCTTTTTCTCTTATTGCCAGTGGCGAAGCGTGACATTTTTACGTAGTCATCGCAAGATTTGCCAAACATCAGGGTCGATCTTTCAACGGAGAGGGGGTGGGGGTACAATATTTATCTGCGACAAACGCAAAGGTCATTGCCATTTCAATGTAAAAGCTCATACCACATACCTTAGGACTACAAAATACACATAATTCTATCCGATACGACGAGAATTATTAAATATGATGGAAACTGAAATGCAAACATCTCAATTGTCACGTTTAAAGGTAAGAAGAACCTTTATGGTTCGCCATCAGTTGTTGTTTTGATAATGAAAAGCATATTCATATCGTTCAATGTCTGCTTTTCCTCTTAACAAGTGGAAATAACAGACATTCGAGTGGTGTGCCCAGGATTTCGGAAGAGGGAGGAGGGGGGTACATGTTCTTTTTTTAGTCATTCCTGAAGTCCTCATTTTGTCATCTTTTCCTGCCTTTCCTTTCTTCTTTTTTTTGAAGGAATAATAAGCCTAAGCAGAATTATGATCCTCACCACCCCTCCTTGAGCACGCCACTCGTCACTCGGAAGAATTTTGATGACTCCAAACAAAACCTGCAGTTGTTGTAAACATGGGGATGGGGGCTCAAAAAAGGGCCTGTTATAACCCAGACCTTCAAGAGTGAGGGGAAAGTACAGGTCGTTGGACCTGTCTGCCTGTTCGGAAGCGTTCGTCTGTTCTCGGTACCGGCAGAGACCAGAGAGATTCGCACCATTCTGCGATGAGCTGGGCCGACGAACACCATTGCCTTCAATAGGAAACTTGGCGGGAGGTTTCGGCGCGAGGGGTAGTAGTACTGGGTCCTCATTTCGATGCGCTAAGATTAGCGAATCTCTCGCGTATTTAGAGCTGTTTCATGCTGTCGCTTGGCTTATTTCGCACAAATATGCGAGTATTCTGACTTATTATTTTTACTGCTTCTCTAAAATATATGAAATGCAATATTTTTATTATTTTGCTTGGTCATCGCCGCATCTCCCAATGACCGGACACCTCGCCTCTGTTTATTGCATATTCTCCTCTTCTTGGTCCATTCCTTATCTTGTATTGCCTGTTCTCCTCTTCTTCATCTTCCTTTCTTTTTCTGCATGTTCCTCTCTTTTTGGTTGCTTTCCTTTATTTTACTATATGTTTCCGTCTTCTTAGTCCATTTTCCTTTCTTTTACTGCCTGTTTCCCCTATTTTAGTGGGGAACATGCTCATCATCATCGTTTGAAACTTCAGCCATGACAGGGAAAACCTACAACGCACATTTTATTGCATTGGTTTTATACAACTCAGTGCTTGTTCATTATTTCTGTGCTTGTCTACATACAGAGTGTCGTCAGCACCAACTGTGGGAAAACGAACGATTCCCCGTTCCATAAGTTTTACGTGCGTCAAGGGAAGAGGTATCGCTTTCGATACATCAATGCTGCGGCCTTGGGCTGTCCCCAACAGCTACTGATCGAGGGTCATCGAATGACGATCATTGCCACCGATGGGCAACCAGTTGAACCGGTCACTGTGGACTCCATAGTAACATATAATAGTAAGTAGCATTACTTAAGAAGCAATGGGTATTGTCTTCCTTTTATTTATGGTATTTTCTAACAGTTTCTTGTAATTAAGCCGTGCCACGTTCGTTTCCCTGTCAGATTCCCTGTGGTTCGGATACAGGAGATTCTAGTTTAAGAAGAAACCTTGAGTCTTATAAAAAAACAGTTTAAGATAATTAAATCCTCCCTGGTATTTTTACACTTAAAAACCGGTCTTTACTTGAACACCAGACAAGTTGAAGCTACCGAAAATTAATCCCACTAGCTTCATATCACAAATATTCTATCACATCGACGCCTGCCCCAAAACACATACTGGCCTAAGAACGAAGACAGAATCAGTCTCCAAAACGTATGTATGTAGAAACTTAGAACAGTGGTTAAAAGTCCGAAAACTCAACATAGAATAGTGTTTCTGCATATATTTTGCACTGTTAAATACTACTATCTATGGACCAAATGAAAGTAATTGTTCAAAATTTTACCTCGTAACATGTTGTAGCGGGGATTCTTCGAAGTTTTAGGAAATCCACATACTTTGAACAGAGTTAATGGAAAGTGCTGGTTGTACCATTCTCTTCTCATGTTTCAGGCGAGCGTTATGACTTCGTGCTGGAGACCAACCACGTGCCGAAAATATACTGGATAAGAGTGGTAACCACAGAAATATGTGCTACAGCACTTTGCCCCTACCAACTGGCTATGCTGGTGTACGAAGGGGCGGAATTCGAAGAGCCACCCCTGCCTCCTGGTGGGTGCACCATAGGAGAGGAAGGAGTGGTAAGTGATACAGTCTCTCCTTTAACCCCTTTGACAAATTGTGAGAGAACAAAATAGAGTTGGTTAAAAGACTGCATTTCTCCAAGTGCTACCAGTCTCTGGAACCTAGGATAACCTACGAGGTCATGCAAGCTATTCTGGCGTCCCAGTTGAGGTTTGTATGATCCCTGTTTGTATTTTCAATCATTTCATACATACATCCGCCCGTATAAGAAGATATGCTTTTAAATTAGGGCTATTTTCTTTGGAAAGGTTAAAAAGTTGTGCATCTTTCCTTCAAGTTGCATTAACTTTCATGTCTCAGGGCTATAAATCTTTGGGTGAAGCAATGGGACTTTATGTAGAAGCGTTCAACCACTTCTCCACTCTATCACCTTGGGTCGACCCCGACAGTGTACTTACAGGAAATGGCGATGAGCCGGTTGGTCTACAGGAGTCTATTGAAGCTACGAAGAGAAAATGATCTACTGTCTTTTTTCTGTTGATTCGTAGATGATAGCGCAGTGTCATCGTCTTCTTTGTGCATTTGTCTCAGCAGTTATGAGACGATGAAGGCTGACCGAGACTTTTATCTCTAGGAAAGAACTGGAAATTCCTGTAAGCACCAAACTGGGTCAGTTTTTAAAATTGTTCCCCCTGAGCGTCCAGGCACCGTTGCCAACATTGTGCCCGTTCCCGAATTCCTGAAGGAAGTTGGCTGGTATCTTGCTTTGTGTGGAATTTCTTCCCCACAGATAGTCTCTAAGGGTCCAAAACAAATTGAAATCACTGGGGACTAAGTCCGGACTGTAAGAGGTGTAAAGCAAAACATCCCCTTGCATGTTGGTCAGAGTGTCTCTCCTCTCACATATTTCCTTAGCTTCTTTGTAATTATCTCTCCTTCTCTCATTTTTGATCTCTCTTTCCATTCTTAACCCATTACGTTTTAGTATCTATTCCTATCTCCTATCTTTTTCTTAAATCCATTGTCTATTTTTGTGTGTATACTGAATATCACAACATAATCAGCAAGAAAATTACATAATTTTAAACTATTATATCCTTATGCTATTGACTGCATTGATAGATGGACCAAGTTCATGGCCCTGTCGATTTCAGAATCTTGATTACATGCTGAACTAATCTCACAGGCTGTCACAATGCTAATATTTAGGCGAAAAATAACTAGTAATGACTGAAGACAAGTTTGTTCAATAAGAGTAAATTTAAATTAATTTGCAGGCAAGGAAAACAAAGAATCCATAAACAAATAACAGTAGAATAAATAAATGTGTTACTTTGAAGTTCTAATCCTAGTGTTACTTGTCCGAGACGTATATCCGTCAGGAAAATGCCGAGGATATCTTGATACCCAACCAAGACGACAAGTACTCATAAAGCTCCCATATTCCTTGAAGGTGATGAACGGGTTGGGCACGGAGTGTACCGAACTTCTGCCGAACAACATCTGCATCACGGACCTCAAGTATGCGGGGACAGAGATGGAAGACCTTGCTTGCAAAACACCAGACGTTCAGCTCGTCTTACCTGCTGGAATCTATTTCTACCAATCCGATGATGTTTATCAAAAAGAGCGTTACGTGAATTATTTCAGTAAGTAGTTTTTTCTTCGTAATTTTGTTACATTATGAGACTATTTCAGATGAAGTGCAATTGTAATTTTGTAATGATGTTATTCGAAATGTTTCATTTCTTGCTTCGAAAATTTGGACAGGCTTTATTAGGGAATAATGGATATGACGCATAATTGAAAGTTGAAAAGTCAGAAACGTGTAAAATAATAAACAAAACTCAATTTTGGAAGTTAGAATTCGAGGTTTCAGGATTGATTGAATTGGTTTAATTTACATCGCTGTTCTACCACTTTTGGATAGTCTCGACGTTGAGAATGAGTGATGATATGGTGCAAGTGATACTCACAAAGAACGCCCGGGATTCACCCGGCACCCTCGATGTTCCATAGAGGTCGGCGAGATTACAAGATCTGATATGTCACACAACATCTCAGAAATTACAAATTCGTGGTTATTGCAGTTAACCTAAATGGGGTGTATCTGAAAGTTACATGTTGAAAGGGTTGTTTGGGTTTGTTTGTAAGTCGACTTTATGTGCTGAAAGGTTAATTGGAATCGGACATACAGTTTAAAGTGGAATCCGACCAGTAGGTGTCTCCACCGGATATCGAACCCGGGATACCTGGTTTAAGAAGCGATGACGTTCCCACATCGGGGAGACACATGTATGTCTGTTCAAAATTATGAGTGTGTGTGTGTGTGTGTGTGTGTGTGTATATATATATATATATATATATATATATATATATATATATATATATACACAAGGTGTCTCAAAAGTAATAGAGCAAACTAACACAGGTGAAAGTACACGATAATAGAAGCAAAAAAGTCTCAGTAAACATGGGTCTGCAAACGAGCTGTTTACGTGATAATCGCGAATGTGTGATTACAAGCCGCCACTGACTTCATTGTTTGTAAACGTCGTCCTAGTTGGTAATAATGTGTGCGAATATGTGGTTAGAATCCGTCACTGATTGCATTTTGTAAACACCGAGTGCTTTACTCCTTGCGCGTTCCGAGGTATGCTCTTTGTTTACAAGACAAAACATTTCCGAGAGGTGGCGTTCGAATCAAACAGGATGGATGCAATCAGTACACAGTCTAATCGCACTGTGGGAGTCAAGTCAGTTGTGCATTTTACCAACTAGGACGAAAGTGTTATACGTGTTATATATATATATATATATATATGTGTGTGTGTGGGGGGGGGGGGGTTGGATGTGTGTGTATGTGCGTGTGTGTGTGTTAGTACTTCCACATTGTAACAATTGCTGAGGAAGTATATATATATATATAATCATTCGAACACAGCGATGTATTTGGAGGTACTATATATGAAAAACAAGATAATTTCAGTGAAGATGAACTGGCTTATGAGATCAGACAAATCTTTTTCCACCATGTATGGTACAATTATGCTTGAATATGCAGTATAGTAATCCGTAATTTGAATTTTTGTCTTCCACAGAAACCACAAGTTTCAAAATCGATTCACCATCAAAGACCAGTCTGGGAAAACTCATAACATTCAAACAGCCTTCCTCTCCACTACTAACGCAGCCTGAGGATATTGACGAGAGATCATTCTGTAACCAGGACAACCTTCCTGCAAGCTGTGTGGACCAGATGGAGCCCTGCTATTGCACGCACGTGGAGAGCGTTCCACTCAACTCCATCGTCGAGATAGTTCTTATTAACACCCGTAAGTACGAGGTCTGGGAAACTCTAAGGAGCCATGTGTTTCAATGCAGGGTAGGTCCTTGATATCTAATTACGTTTGTTATTTCAGCATTCATAATCATAGTCGTGATGAAACAAAGGTAGTAATAATACAGGACAATTAAAAATGAATGGTGCAACATTACACAGTTACTATGACATTACTATTTATGATAGAAAATCAGACAAGGCATTAACATGAAGAGAAAACTGTGGAAGTTTTACTCACATGACTCACATTACAAAAATTCAACATGGAAACCACGTGTAATGCGGTAAACATCCAAACGATAATCAAGTACATGCTATGCACGAGACAGTAAGTCAGACACTAACAATTTCCAGTTGTAACTTTGGTAAATCTTTCGGAAGGATGAAACATGTGCATTACTACCAAAGTTCGTGTTGAAATGTGTTTGCACCATTGTAAGTGAAACAGTTCTTGATAGCTCCAACACACAATACACCTTCTACTTGTCACTAGCCATTTTGCAACACTGGTGATCCTGGTGGAACAACGGCAAATCAGCATAAGCCCACTCAGTGAGAAGAAAACTTCCAGAGTTTTTTTAATATTGATGCCTTGTATGATTTTCTATCATAAATAGTAACGTCATAATAACAGAGTAAAGTTTCACCATTAATTTTGAATCACCCAATATTACGTAAAATACAGAACGAATGTTACTAATTTCATGAAACAATGGTTGTTACGGGTCCAGGCATTCCACAGTGGTCCTACTCAAAGCAAAGAACAAAAATTGATTGATTGATTTGGTGTTTTAAGTCCACTTTATGCACAGTAAGGCTAATTGGGACGATCTACAGTTTAAAGTGGGATCAAAACCACTATGTGCCTCCACCAGGTATCAAACCCGGAACCGCTTGATTACAAGACGACGATGCTACCACTGGGCGGTCGGAGAGGCTCCAAATAACAAAAAGAACCATCTGGACATTATTATTGTTTTAATTGAATTGAGGTTAAAATGTTTCTCAATGCATGCAGAGTTTACCAAAATAGTGTATACACTCTTTGAACGTCAATAGCAAGAACACTAATAACAGCAAGCACGAACTTCTTTTGGTGTCACATACCTTAAAGTTAAAGATGTTCAAAATGACCACCATTGGCAGTAATACATTATGTGCAACCTGAACAGCTCGATAAACAGCAGATGCGGTTTCTGCGGGAAGGGAAGCGTAGGTTGTCTCAATTGCATGTCCCACAATCGCTCAATGTCTCTGGCTTTGTGGCGTACACAGCATTCATCACAGACTCTTCTTACGTTTCTTGAAAGATAAATTTCTCGCCTCTGCCATTTTGTGTACACTAATTACTAACGCTGTGACGGGACTAAAAACAAAAGAAGGCGTATATACTCTCACACATGTTCAACATAGACATTGCAGCTTCTAATGCAAAAAGTCCAGTCAAATCACCTTTAATAGCTTCTCTGTCATTAAAGTTCAAAGAGTGTAGACATTATTTTGGGACACTCTGTATAATTTACATATTTCACCCACGAAAATTATCAGTATCTGTAGTCCATATGGTTTACAGACAAATTAATCAAACTTTGCTAAATTTTTAAAACGTCACACATGTAACACATTCTAGTTAATACTTTTTATAGATTCAGGCTGTGTCATCATCTTCATTTTTTCTATTTTTTGACAGATACACGCTGGAATGAATCGAGTGCAAATGTCTACTTAAATAACGCAGCACATTCTCCATTGACTGACATATATAATTGTTTATGTTAATCTATAGTAGGTGTTCAAATCCTTATTGGCATCAACAGGCCGCGGAGTGGAGTGTGGAAAAATGTCACAGTTGTTTATAGTTACACGAGAAAGTTATTTTTAACAGATACATGCATACAGAGTGACCTAAAATTTAGTACTCGATAAATGAACTCCGTAGCAATATTTGAAGTTGGATTTCAGTAGTTGATTAGTGCCAGACTTTTTGTCACTATTACATTTCCTGTGGTGTAACATTTTTTGCAGTGACTGGATCTCTCGTCATTCACCCGTTTCATTTCCACGGCTACGCATTCCAGGTGGTGGAGGTCAGCGTCCTCAACACCACTCTGGAGGCAGCCACAACAGACACATGTGAGGAACCGCCGTTGATAAGTGACGGAGTGCGGCCTTACAAGGACACTGTAATATTACCGAGGCTGAGTCGCGTCAGGCTGCGTTTCAAGGCAGACAATCCAGGTAAATTTAGCTACATTTTTCATGAATGAACTAACTATTGCTTGTCCGAATCCGCAGGTCCAAAGAACCGTTCCACCCGTTTCATCCCCGTCCTGTCACGGTCCGAATGGGTCATATTATTGGTGACGTCACAAGCAGACAACCGAGCAAGATTGAATTCAAAGAAACCCGCCATACGATGTCTCTCTATGCGATTAGAGAATCTATCGCAATGGATAACTTGTAAAATTGTGAAAATAGTCATAAAACAAAATTGTGATGTGTATCGTGAAGATGAGATTTCGGTGAATACGTCAATATATTACACATACCTTACAGAGGAAAAGTAAAGAATAAATGGAATAAGGAAATCATGTATTTTTAAAGAAAATCGAGCCATTTTGGTTCCCAAGATCAACTGTCGCGACGCTGCCGTGATGGCTGATGGGAAACCAGCAGCCTCACGTGACTGTAGCAGCGCCGCCTATTGGCTGCGGTTCCAGATCGGACGCTGTTAGGAGCATTCGCTTTAATCGATTCTTTACCTTATGCTCTATAAGGTATGTGTAATATAGAGATCTATTCTCCGAATTCTCATCTTTACTTTCATGTACTACAGCATCACAATTTTAAAAGTTATCCCTTGCTATGGAAAATCCATTGCTGGAGCATAGAAAAACACCACGTGAAAGGTTTGTTTGGACTCAATCTTGCTCAGTGACGTCACACTAATATGGTTCATTCGAGACATAGAAGCCAAGAGGTCAGGTGAACAGATGGCCATTTCCACTATTTTTTTTACATCATGTTTAAAATATGCGTAATAGATAAATGACCCTGTACTTTCTCGCGTTGATGTGCCTGCATTTTAAGGCGAAAACGAGCCATCGTGCGCTGAAAACTGTATAAATCATATTCATACGTGACACTCTATAAGCTGTTTTTTCGTCTACTCTTGGACAGAGTTTAGCTTAGTTTATTACGGCACCTACGGAGAGATAACATGTACGACAGTTACGATCTGTACAGATTTAAAATACCGGAATATTTGGATAAGATGTACTGCTAACCTTTGTAATCATCATTCTACTATATGTTCCTGCTGCCTACGTGGCAGACAAATGAGGTAAATTGCAACATAAAAACAATGGGTCTTACGTGCACTTCACTTCATGTGGAATTCCAGAATTTAAGTCCGGAAAGTCCGAATGTGTTACTGTTGTTGTTGCAAACTTATTTTCTTGTCCTTTAGAACCCAAGTATTGACAATGCTGTTCATCGTTAATGAGTAGAATTGGTAACGGAACGTTACAGTTTTCTTGGTGGGTGGTTCACAGGTGTGCGCAAATATCGTAAACAGGCGTGAAAGTTGAAAATAAGTAGTAGGTTGAATATATTATGTTATTTTCTTGTAAACAATAAGAATGAAGAGGAAAAGGAAGGAATTGAGGAAACCGGTCTTTTGTTACTGTCGGCTATTTAATAGAAAAAGAAGTTTCCCTTGAATCACTTTTGCTGTGGAAGATAACGAGGGTGAGATGATGTTTTGTGTATGTACACAAAAGAAAAGAGGGTGTATAGAGAGCATGGGAAGGACATGGTCAAAATATAGCAATAAGAACGATCGGGAATAAGGGTAAAAAAAAAAGAATGAAGACACAGTTGTCTTTCGGGTGTACATTCAAAAATTATATTGTTTACATCAAAAGAATATTTTCCCCTCCTCTTTCTTTTCAACATGCACACAAATGTATGCAACACCTGGGCACACCTGGGCACCACCCACGGAGAAAAAATTGTAACGCTCCATTACCAATTCTACTTCACTCCGAAATTTTTCCATTGTTGTTGTGTTAATTGTTGATGCAACCCATGTTTGAATGCTGAATTTCCCTTTTATCTTTCAGGATACTGGCTGTTCCATTGCCACATATTTCTTCATGCCCTGTCAGGGATGCAAATGGTCATCCACGTTAAAGGCGACACTCCTGCACCACCACAAAACTTCCCAAAGTGTGGCAACTTTCTTCCGTCGCTATGCCAACGAGGATGACACTTTTCTACCGTTTGATACGTGTGACAGTAAAGATTTGGTTTTACAAAAATGTGCACCATCTTCCTTTTTTCGTTGCTGGAGTTTCATATTTCAAAAACAAGTAGACACCCCATATTTATTCATATTACAAATTATTATTTCAGCTTTTTTTATTTAAAAAATTAAGTAAACCTTTCATTCAGCAATGAGGATAGACGTTTCTGGAGAAGTCTACACCATTGTGCTTAAGGATCTGTCAAAATCGAGACGGGAAAGGGAGCCGACCCTTTTGAGACTTATCAAAACGAGACTAAAACTCTCGACTCGTTAAAGCCTTTGATATGGTATTGAAAAATTTACTTAAATCAAGTGTACTTTACTATGCTGCTTCTTAAGACATAAGCGGATACCTACTCGATCATTTATAGACAAGTCATACACATATTTTGTTGGGACTCAAATTTTGAAATAATGAAAAACGAGCGTTCTCGAAGAGTTATAAGTAAAACAGCAAACTAGTAACAAAGCTAAATTTTCTGCTAAAACTTTGGTTAAACATCTTTTTTCTAAAAAAAATATATAGCTCAGCTCTGATTATGCGGCCATTCCCTGCTAAACAAAATCTTGAACTTTGTTTTTCTTGAAATGCGAATATCAGTTTTGACCCTATATGCCAGTCATTTGCGTAAGAGATGGTAAGTAAACGTACAGAAGATAAAATGTAGCTTGAAATATACTGACAATGGTTTTAACCACAGATTTCTGTAATTTTTCTTAGATTAGTTACAAAAGCAACTTTCTTCAAAGGCAGGAACTCATGAAAGAAAAATGGCTGCAATGAAGTGAAGAAATAATGCCTATTTTGAACTACCTTTCCATAGGGTTTACAACAGAAAAATCAATTTTTCTAAAAAAAAAAATGTTCAAACAACCAGTGTGCTTGGTACATTTGGTAGGAATTGACTGCAAAGCGAACATTATTTTCTTGATATTGTCACCTTTCAGTATCCCATCCAGTGGCGTATATAACATCCCCGCAACTCCTGTGGTGCGGTGGGGGTGGGGGTGGGGCGCACGAGTTTTGGTGGCAATGTTCACTTTCATTTCACCCTCTCCCTCCCCGCCTCTACTTACTGCCCGCGTTTCTGGAAGGTTTGGTGAAACTGTGCTGCTCCGTGTTGTTACGTTTATCTTGTAGTACTCTGTCCCTGTAATAGAGTCCCGTAAAATTTTAGTTATGATTTGTCTATCCAGTGGAACCTAGTAGAATACATGTAGGAGAGTCAGAAAAACTTGGGTAGACATCACCATATTCTGGACCGGGTGTTTTAGCCACCATTTTCCAAAATGGCCGACAGCGACAATATTTTGCTTTTATTTCCGCTCCTGAAACCGTTAAACTCATAATTTTGGTGTCTAAATATATGTATTGAAGGGTGAGGAATCGAATAAAATGGTTCCTGAAGTTGTCTGATTGTTATTTATTTCAGAAAATCTGTTTTTTTGCATCTATAAAGGATAATATGAACAAAAACTGACTACAATTATTTGAAAAGTTACATATACACAACATAAAGGATTTGAAGAAAATTATAATAAAATGAAGCACACATTAAAAAAATTATATTCCAATAAAGCACACATGATAATTATGAAAACTCTTAACTTAAATGTTTTTTACAAGTTATTGCAACAATCTGCATAATAATATGATAATTTCTTATTTTTCTCCCACACTATTTTTTACATTCTTCGCCGATTTTGCAATACTCTGTGCATGGTAAATATTTCATACGACATTTACATCTACTAGTAGCACATGCTTTACAAGTACACTGTATTAGTAGCTCAGAATGCATTTCATGAAGGCACGCCATTTGCATCTTTGTACCATCCATAATCTGTTGGTTGCAGAGTTCCATCAGGAAAGTAGCTTCGTGAAAGTTTTAAGCATTCCTGCAGAACAAGAAAGAATCTTCTCAAATGTCCATTTCTTATTGAGAAAGATGAGGGTGGTAGCTAAGATATGTGCTTCTGTTTGTGTAATTAATAACGAAGCTCATCACATGTCTTATACTTTGAGCACGGATGTAAAACTTGAACAAGATATTCCTCTGCTTTATCAAGTGCTTCTTCAGACAGAGTATTTTCTTCTGCAAATCCAATTAGTAATGTTTCTGGTGATGCTTTCTGCGAATATGGCTTTGTTCCTATCTTGCTTGTAACATCACTACCTGTAACGATGTGCGCCTTAATTAAAGTGCTGCAAAGCGTAGCTCCCTGTTTTATCCCCAGCGCGTGTAGGGGCGCATAACGCACTTTGTCACCCACTCCCATTTTAATTCACATTTCTTCCAATCCTTTCGTGAATAGTTCAAATAGATATCGATGGACGAGAACAACTACATCAGTGTCATTAGATAATACTATGAGGCATGTTATGCCTGACTGAACAGCATGGAATATATGGAGTATCATTCTGGAATCTGCTTCTTGTACAAAGGTCTGAAGGTCAGAGCAAGTTCAAAGTTCCTTGTTCATAACTATGAAGGTATCTCGGGTATCATTGTCTCCTGTGATGGTTCCACTTATCACTGTAGTGAAGTTAGTCGTTTTTGCATGTTTAATAAAACCGGTAGCAGCGGACAATTGAACCAGCTGTTTGTTTTTACTTGAAGACCAGAATCTGTCCATCTGTATAGGAATAATATAAGTGTGTCCCATTCGATTGTCATAATTTCAATTGGATCAGCAGATCTCAGTTTTTCTCTTTCACCTTCTTTTAGTGACTGCTCGATGTAGCAGGCAAATACAAAATCCACTCGTTTACTTCCGTGGTACTGAGTTGCATTAGTCCAGACTTTATCAAATATACTTTTAAAAGTTCCCATACACTTAGTTCTGAGTTGGCCAACTTGTGACATAAAATCAACTACGACAGCAGTATTCATGACTTTACGTTCTTGAAAACAGTAATCGGTTGGATCTAGTATTTTCTCCAGTTCAGACAACAATAGATAATTTACAGGTTTGGTTGTGTAGCCATTATCATCTAATAACATATTAGCTGGCAGCAGATCATATTTCAAAATATATTCCATTGTTTCTCCTCGTGCTTTAGCTATGTGTATACTTCTATCAGCTGCAGCAATATTATTCTTTTGGGAAGCAAGTGTTGTCTTCGATTTCGGAGTATGCACTACTGTTTTACCCATCACTGTTGTGAGTTTTACCTTCCTGATGACACCAGAAAGTTTTGTAGTTTTCATAATGAAATGTTCACTTCTGAATAGTTCATAACTCTCTTCTCTATGCTCTCTCACTTTCATCAGGCGGATAGCATCCTCTCTAGATACACATTGTTTACTGATAAAATTATGAAGTTTGGGCTGGCTGGATGTTTCATATGGATTGCCTCTACTGTTCATAAATTCAAATACTGCATTCACAAACATTAACATCTTGGAACTCAAGTTTCCTGATAATTCATTATGAAGAGCACTGACTGTGTCATGCGCATCATGAGTACCAGATATACTTGTACAATCTTGATGTTCAAAATTATCAGTGAAGCTGTTAGTATCAAAATGGCTTGGCAAAGGTGAATTCCAATTTCCACTTGCTTGTATAGCATATGCTGCTAATAGCTGTCTTTTACGTAACACTTCGTTGTAGCTCACGGACACTAATGCTCTGTTCATCTAGGTAATTAAGTCTCTACTTTTGCACTTATCATATACGGTATGACCGACCATGAGATGCAGAGGCGTTTGTTTCTTGCCGTGATGAAGAGAGTAATACAGTATTTGGAACATTATGTTTGAAGATACACATATATTCCTTTCACTAAAGGTTGCACCATGTTCACCCTCATTTTCTTCATTATTGTCTTGTGTATCAAGTTCGGATTGATCTAAATTGGAATAGTCTTCATTTGTAGTTCATAACAGCAGGCCCTTGTTAATATTTAAAAACACAGACAAGAATGTTAACATTTCATCAGGAATTTCAGTAGCCTTGCATTTCCTCTTCAGTTCTTCACAATCACAGAATTTATCTGAAAGTCCAAAGTCAACTTTCTTTAAAGCCTCTCTAATGTCCTTTGCAGCAGATTTGATGTTATGTACTTTCCGCATACGTTTGACTGTTTCATCCATCCCTAGATTTGCTGAAAAAACCACCAAGGACTCGTTTTTCCTACCAGAAGAACTGAACCTTATCTCCTCCTCATAATGTTTTTGCAGTCTCAATTTAACTTCATTGTTTCTAATTTCTATCTTCACCAGCCAATTCATTGATCAGATCACGGATTTCCGTTAGTGTGAAGCCATATCCTTCTTTCAACTTAGGGCCAATAATTTCATTTCCTTTTTCAAATGCTTCAGCTTTGACTGAAATGGTTTTCTGTTCTTTTACATTTTTCATAGCATATTCATATTTCATTAAATATGCTTCTAAGCATGCCTTATGGTACAGTAAGTCTGCACCAAACACTTGAATATCTCTATTCTAGATCTGCCACACGAGTATAAACGTCATCTTGGAAATGGATTGCTGCAGATAAAAAATATTTTGCTCGTTTAGATTCACTTATACGAAACTTATCCCGCATACCATTGTGACTTTGATGACCACAGACAATACACCGGATGTGTGTTGGGCGTACAAATGACGAAGGAGTCTCGCGTGGCGAAATTGTTGACCTTGTTTTCATTGAAGTTTGTGCAGTTTCATTTTCATTGCTGTCAGGTTCTTCACATACTGTTATATCCTTTTCGGCCACTATTTAATCAAGATATATTTTTTAAAGTATACGTTTTATAGCACTGGACACTTCTTCAGCAGCCACACTTTTCAGTCTTTTCGCCACTATGTCATCTCTTATGTCGGCTGCTTCGTGTATTATTTTTCTACCATTAGCTGTGATAACTGTCTTGTTACTGTCCACAGTCTTACAAATAATGCACTTCTGCACATCAAACAATATATTTTGTTCTTCCTGTTGAACATCTGCCAATTTAGTTCCTACCGGTATCCGTCTTTTCTCATCCATTTTAATTAATGGTAGTTAACCTGTAAATAACAGAAACTATTATTAGAATTTTGAATTATATCAGTTCTGACAGCTCTATCAGCCTAAACATACAGTTAAGTAGGTCTCTTGTTTAATTGTGTAATAAAGGAAACCAAAATTATACTCTTGTCCCTGTAATGGAGTCCAGTCGACATTTTTCGAAAAAACAACAGATTTTCTGAAATAAATAACAATCAGACAACTTTGGGAATCGTTTTATTCGATTCCTCACCCTTCAAAACATATATTTAGACACCAAAATTATGACTTTAACGGTTTCAGGAGCGGAAATAAAAGCAAAATATTGTCGCTGTCGGCCATTTTGGAAAATGGCGTCTAAAACACCCGGTCCAGAATATGATGATGTCTACCAAGTTTTTCTGACTCTCCTATATGTATTCTACTAGGTTCCACTGGATAGACAAATCATAACTAAAATTTTTACGGGACTCTATTACAGGGACTGGATTATAGTTGCTGTAATGGAATTACAACAATTCCAACTAATTTCTGAGAGAAATATGAAGATGTAACTTTTCCTTGTAGCTACAAAAATTGTTTTCAGAATGTAGTGTCAACTGAAATCAAAAGATGAAACATGTCGAACATCAGCGAAGTTGAAGAATTCTTCTTGATAGGAAACAAAATTCTGGCTAGTAGAATTCCTGACGTATGCACTGTTTATATGCAGTATTTGATCCTACCTGTGAGCCCTTCATTACTTGAGAGGTTGTTTTCCAGGCTAAATTTTATCAAAAATTACTTGAGAAGTGCAATGACAAGATTGAGATAGAGCGAGATATAGTATTTTCATATTTTTATATACCTAATATAAATGTAGGCATCAATTAATATTTTGGAAAATATAGTTGTTTTTTTAAAAGAGTAGGGAAACTGAAAGTTGCGGCGGGGGCGCAGAGCATTTTAGTTACGCCACTGATCCCATCACTCAAATTTCGCTGCTTTTTCTAGAACACTGTTTTACAGTTTTTGCTTTTCCCTTTAACGGGTAATGAACGATTGGAGCTGACGGTTATAGATAAAGGCAGTGTGATATGCTGGTCGACGTAGAAAACTGAATTATTCCTGTTTTTATATTTAGCTATTGCATCACTTAGTGTTGCCAACATGTACTGCACAACTGTTGCTGGCTTTCTGTACATTTTCTTGTACTTTTGTAGTGAGTAAAATAGTATTATAATTAATTAGTCATATATTTTTGTAAGTTTCTTAACACATTTAGTGATTTATTTTACTAGAACCAGTAATACATTTGTTTCAGCTAGCATTTGTCATTAAATGCAGATTTAGGCTACTTCTTTCTTAACATGGCTAGACTCACTATTTCTATGACAGTCTCTAGGTTCGAGTCTTATGCCTGAATCACACGAGGCTAGATTTCCTGCTGGATTTCCCAGTTGGACTTGGCCTACTGTCGGATTAAAAATTATAGATACTCGAGTAGTTTTCGCTATCTTTGAAATTCTGTAAATCAATAACGGGTTGTCCGATCGTTATGAAAAAAAAAACACGTTATTTTCAATTTTGCCAAACAACTATTTCTTGGTATTGGATAGTCCTACAAATACAATATTGATCTTGTTTTGAAGCTCTTTGCATCTGTTTTTTAAAATCATTATCAATGTCAATTCACATTGCGAAACTGGTTTTATACAGATTTTTATTCAGCGAAGTAAAGCTGTACGCGGAACGTAGCAACATCACAAGCATTGACTCGCAGCGCTCACAGTTTCCGCTGTTCAAAGAACATCGCTGTGTGCTGTGTTGCATGCACACAGTTGGACTACAAGCTCCAGTATCTATAATTTTTAATCCGATAGTACTTGTGTGGTAGGGGAAGATTATTTCCATAATATCCCTGACTATTGTGCATTTTTAGCTTGGGAGCGAGTCACAACTCCCGAGGCAGCCAATCAACAAGCGAGCTACTGAAGTCATTCTAACCCAGCACCAATCGCTGACCCTCTTCCTCACGCTCCTCGCTGTCGGTAGGCTCACTAGCTAGACTCGCGCAGTCAGCCGGAGCTGTTCCGAAAATAATCTGATTGTACTTGCTCATTAGCTCGTTTTCGCCTCACTCGATACTAGTTGCTGTACTTGTTGGTAGACTTTTGCTCCCACAAGGTATTGTCCAGGCGAGGGACATGAGGTTGAATGTTGTAGGAGAATAGCCACTGTTGCTATTTTCCTTATAATTTCCAAAGTTAAGCATGTGCTAGAAATTGCCTCGAGATAAAATTTGGTAGTCAAGGTGTACTCTACATGCTATTAATGAACTTGGGTATGTATTCATATATTCATACACGAGATTCACAGGATTGATTCAAATACATACGATTCGCAGGATTTATTCACATAAAATATTTTGTTCAACAAAATGTGTTAAAATCTAATACAGTGATAATAATAAAGATTTTCATTATCGGCTAATCGCATATGTCGTGTACAAATCTCATTGATAACAGCTGCACCATCAGAACAAGCCTGCTTAGAACTCCCTATACTATTAACAACCATAGCAATAGTCACAAAAATAGGTGCCGTTGCATTTTACATCTAAATGTGCCTGTATAAATTCCTAAATAATAATGAACACGAATGCAACTCATTTGTCACTTTTTTATCGAGCACCGTATAAAAATAACCAACACTCGGAAAGCACAGACAAAACCCATTTTTCTCGCCAAACTCACAGATTCTTTACATGCCTAAACTTTCGCTCTGATTGCTGTTACCACAGCATCTAGCAGAAAGAGCCAGTCGCAATTAGAACATGGGCTTAGTCGTCAAAACCAGTCAAGCAGCCAACCGGGCAGCCATTATTTACAGCCAGGTAGCCAGTCCAGAGCTAACTATGGCATTCCTACTGGAAATCCAGTTCCATGAGATTCAGCCTTAAACCAGGGCATGGTTACTTTATTGTGTTTACTCGCTCATGTAATTATAGCTGGTCCTTGCATCCAGTTCTGCAGATAGAATTATCTTTCGGGATTTTATTGATTGAGTTGGTCTATCTCACTTCGCAATTCTGTCGTTTTGGCTAATCGCGAAGATGAAAATAAATTGAGATAACATGAAGATGAAACTGATGAAAGAACAATCACAAACGCAAGTGGATATGACACAACACAAAGACACGCAGAGAATTGGCTGGTCGTGAGTCAAGACGCCAGAGCCCCGTTAGTCTGCGAAATGCAGTCCAAGGTGTATTACGTTTGTTTCTTTGTTTAAGTTCGCTTAATGCACCGAGATGTTAATTGAGACTATATCTACAGTTTAAAGTTGGATTCGAATCACTACGTGCCTCCACTGACTATCGAACCCGGGACGCCGTACAGGGTGTACTGCGTGTATTCACCCAGGGGAAAGCAGTTTTGTTTTATTTGTTTTATTACTAGTATTGCAATCATAATTGAAATTGATGACAGAATGAAATCTTTCTTATAAAATGAAAAGTGGCATTTATATTCGGGGTGCCAAAATGTCGGTACAGGGAAGAGGAAACAATTTTGTTCCGAATCCTGACTTCAAGAACTGTTTTTTTCTGTATCCTGAACAATGGAGACATTGTGAATAGTTTTGTGTTACAAGTGATTAATTTTCAAAGTTTTATGCATTGGAAGACTCTGGTACTTCCTGGAATCGGCACTTCCCAAAAAATGCGAAAATCATCACTTTCAGGGAGAAATAGTGTGTAGAATTCCCGTCTCGAATACTGAGATTTTTTTTAGTTGAAATTCTGATCAAAAACTGTTTGTACCATATCATAATAAAAACAAGTGGCCGAGTCTTCTCAATTATTGCTGTAATAGACTGTCATACTAGATTGCTGCAGGAAGAGCATTTCGCTCGAGCGCCAAATAGTTCGTACAGACGACGCTAGATAGCGTACGGAATCAAGAGCTTCTTCCCTCCGGCGAATAACGCTCGAACAGGCAAAACGAGCGGCATACGCTTCCAGGCCAGTAGTGCGCGCATAACCTAATTTGTTTGTGGTACCTCAAACATGGATTGTGAGGTGAAATACGAAGTGAAATTGAAACTTAAGTTAACACAGTCATTATCTCCATGTTAAAATGTCCTTTAGTCTATCTTACGAATGCAGTGATATGTGTGAAAATTCAACAGATTATTCTGGGCTGAAACTGCCAGGACTGATATTTTACTCAAATGAGTCTACTGTTATTGTCACATTAAAATTATATAAGGCATCAGCATTGGTACTTTACATAATACGATTATATGGTAAGTTAACTACAGAGGGAAGGACAATTCATGTTGCATATATACCAGCACATCCAGGGTTCCATTATAATGAACTGGCAGATAAAAATGCTAAAGAAGCAAGAATTATGGATCACACAACGAATATATTATTATCATATACAGATATGTTACCAAGAGTTAAAAACAAAATTCAACAAGATTGATAGATAAGGGTTAAACAAAAATTGGCATATACGGGTCATTCATATACAAATGTACTAAATTTAAACAATAAGACTCCGTGGTTTTATACATTTAATATACCCAGAAAGTTTTTAGTTTTAATACTAAGATTGAGATCAGGTCACATACTTTTAAATCACCATTTATATAAAATTAATTTAGTCAATTCACCTATGTGTAAGTGCAATCTAGATCAGGAAGATGCTCATCATGTTATATTTCAATGTCCGCTTTATACCACTCAAAGGAATACCTCTCGCAACATCTCTATCCTCTTTAATATCGTCACCATATGTAACAATTGTATTTATCATTTTAAGATTTTTTCATGATATTAATATTGACATATGAAAATTGTAAATATTTAAAATATGTAACTTGATATAGTCACCAGATATAACAATTGTATTTATTATCAATTTTAGATTTTGCATGATATTGATGTAGATATACTATAATGTATATGAAAACTGTATATATATATATATATATATATATATATATATATATATATATATATATATATATATATATATATTCAAAATTTGTAATTTGATGTAACAGTATCATGTTACATGCATGACGTATGTTTAGGACACTTGGTGTAGAGCTGGTATACGGCTAAAACCAATAAAGTATGAATAAATGAATGGATGATATTCCATTGCGAACACTCGAGCGTGGGGCAGTCATAAACTGGTAGTTCGAAACTGAAAACATACTTTCTAGAATTACCAAGTTGCATAGTAGCCAAAACGGAAGAAGACATCTAAAGGAAAGTAAGAGGGACAATTAATTTTAAATGTATATCACAAATATTTTTCTGAGAACTATTTTATTTCTTATATCTATTACCTAAACATTATTATTTTTAATGTACCTCTACTTCCATATCTACGTAAGCCTCTTCTTTATTTATATACGTTGCCGGCCCCTGTAGCGGAGTGGTTATCACATCGCGCTACGATACCAGGGGTCCCGGGTTCGAATCCTGACCTGGGCATGGATATTTGTGAGGGTCCATTCATCAATTTAATCATATCATTCATCCCCATCTTCGCAAATTAGCCAAAAGTGGCACAAAAAAGCGAAGATAAATAAAGCAAGTCCAATCACAAATCACAAATTTATATAAGTTGATGTTACGTTATTCTATTTTTTCTTTACCTGTGAATTCTATTCTATTCGTGCTCAAACTCCAAAAACTAACTGTAGGGCACCAACAAAAGTGGGAGTGGCTGAAAGTAAGGCGCAGTTTTTTAATATGATTTATTAATTCTTGTGGGGAATCAAACATCAAATTTATTGTCAACTTGGAAATGTGTTAATAATTATCACATTGCTTGACTAATTAAATGCATCATGAAGAAAATCGAACGGTTACACGAACTCAAAGCCTCTCTGAGATTTCGAGGGCACTGATAAGAAACATCGAGTCATTATATACAGAGTTTGTTTTAATTTCATCTTATGCTTAGATAGGCTAATCGATACTGGAGATACACTTTAAAGTGGGATGTGAATCATTGTGCAACCGCTCCACCGAGAATCAAACCCAGGGCTATTTGACTACTCTATCTGGAAACCCCGTCTATACGGCGTACGCTTTTAGAAGGAACATGAGTTCGGCCAATACCCAGCCAGTGCTACTGCGCTGTTGCCAAACTAACTGCTAGCGCAATGGAAGGACAGAAGATTCGCGATGTGTCCATTATTTTGATAATGCATGCACAGTATATATGAGTACAATGAAATAATATAATGAATATTTCTACACAGGATTATAATATCATATCACTGTAGCATATACGAGAAACCCATACCTGAAAGAAGCTTGAAGGTATTTATTTATTAATCACCGCTCTCGTCGTCTTCCTCGGTCTCCTTGTCACTGATTTCACTCATTTCCGAGTCACTCTCCTGGAGGTTAATGATTAGATTTTGCACCCTTGGCGCCTGTGCTAGTGGTGCTAGGTTTCGAGACTGACATTATTTAAAATAAAAAGAACACAAGGAACACACACTATCGCACGAAAGGGCTGTATTTAATCTTTTCACAAACTGTTCTTCGTGTGCCACGAGTGAACGATAAGCGAATAATTTTACAACAGCCTTGCTACGAAAACGCTGAACTCAAAGTGACCCAGACTTTCAATGTTCGAGAACGCCCGGAACAATGAAGGGACATTGTTTATATCGAGACGAATTTAACACCCACAGTTTTCCCTAGACACAACAACTCAGCTGCGTCAACACGGTGGCAACGAAAAAAGCAGGCTGAAGGAAATGAAAGGTGTTTCCCTTGTTTCTTCAAGGAACGATAACTCCGGCTGTAGGCGACGGAAATTCATAGGATTTGGACAGTCAGGTTCAAAATGTCTTTCCCCATCTTATGATGAACCTTAAAGTGGCGAGTTTTATGAAAACTTCTTGCCGCAAGAAAAATACAAAACACGGCTTTTAACTTCTGCGCCGCAGTCTCCTAACTGTACAACGTTGCACTCCTACCATTGGCTAATCGCCACGCACACCCTCTGCGTGGCCCCGCCCGATATCGCTTCTAAAAGCGTGCGTTGTATAGTTCGCTACACTTTGTGACACCAGGTATAATGCAGGTGCACCCCAGTGTCAGGCTGGTGCAAGGAAATTATGTTCCAACCAAGTAGATGCTTGAGTTCAGAAGATTCAACAAATGCCTGTCTACTGCTTTCGATGTTCATATGATTGGCTAGTATGTACGACGTGGTCATACACCACACTGTACACCGCTCCAGGACGTAGTGTAAATGATGCAGACACCAAGTACACTACGTGACACCAGTTAAAAGAAGTAGACGACCCAGTGTTGCAACTTGTAACCACCTGGACGCAAGAGTGCAAAGAGAGTCAAAACGTGCAACGAACTAGACAGGGCTATAATAACTTTATATACTATTAATTAATTGTATCATATCATCTAAAACGAACTATTTTAGTGCAAGGAAGGAAGCCTATTTGCAAATTTTTCAAATTTTCTAAATATGTTCCGTTCAGGTAACTTTAGTCCTTTTTTTACAGGAGGATGCTCAGTCTATGGGCAGAAGAGTTCTAAGAATTGCCTCAGTATCAATAGCCACAGCAGAAACATCCCAATCGTCCCTGGGGCTGCATGCAAGAGGAACTGCACCGGAAGTCCCAGGAAATGCTACTTTAAGTTCTACATTGAGGACTATTCAACGTACACTGGGTAAGAATCGCAGTTACCAAAAAAAATTGCACATGTGAACAGAACACTGTGTTCAGCTAGGCGCAGAAAGGCTGCTTCGAATCCTTCTTTGAGGACTAAACAACATACGGAATTTAACTAATGAATGACGGAATGTAACAATAAGAAGTACTCGGCGAATGCTTCTAGTGTATAGCAAGGACAAAACTTTTTCTGAGATCACCAATCCCAGGAGAGGTAAATATTGTAGAACGAACTCCTCGTCTGTCTTATCACTAGATTTCGGATTTTTAGGTTCTAAAAAGTGTTCTTTTAGGTTCCTAGAATAGGTTCTAAAAATCCTAAAATACGTCCTAAAAATCTTAAGTTAGGTTCAAAGAATCTAGAAGTAGGTTCAAAAAACTTTGAAAAATGCTGATTAGGTATAGTCACCGGCAATGAAAATAGGACACCTATATCCTGAAATACGCACTATCTTGCATAACGTTATGTGTGTTGCGTAACCCTAAGGCAAATTCAGAACCTATCATTGGGAATTTGCTATTAAAATCCACTCTTCGCCGTATAGTTAGGCAAGAATCTTTTCCATGTTATCTACAGTCAAATTCCGCAATTTTGTCTGTCAGGATCATCTTATATGCTGATAATAATCTTTTAATAAAAACATAGTCAGTGGTGCAAACTTCAATGCTGAAATGTTAGTTTGCAAGGTGTGAATGCTACAAAGCACCGAAGTGACGCGAAAGTGAACAAGACGACACAGATCACACCACTTTGGATTGTACAGGTAAAAGTGGCACCAGACATTTTTGCTTTGTTTAAAGCTTTGAAAAATCACCTTGGACTTTGAAGAAGGGAAATCGACAGAGAGTACGTTTCAAACACGTTCGTCATTGAATTTTTTCATGACCAAACAAAGCAAATGCCTCTGTGTGACATAAAAATCCTGTAAAACGTTTAAAAATATATAAAAACCTAAAAAAAAGGCTTGATTTAGGCGTATAACCCTAATATAGTAGGTTCCAACAAGCAAAATAGTTTTTTTTTAGTTACTATAAAACTTCATTAGTTGTTGCGTTCTTTAACGAAACGCTGACGTAACTTATTATTTCTTACATACCTGTAAAAGAAAAAATAGGCTAAAAACCTAAAATCCGAGGTATAGTTATCACTTAATGTATGGAAGGATGATGTTCTGTGTAGGAAGCCGTAAATTTTGCTCAAGTTTGTCTATCCATATAAGTATAATACTGTATATCTCATCACAATGTCCATGACGACAATGCAAGGGAATGAATAAGACGTAAGTTGGGAAGCATCTCCTTCTTCATTGTGATAGGAATGTACATTCAACGCATTATTCTTCCTTCGACTTACAAACTCATGTCGTCTTCTCTGTAGTTCCGTCTTCAGTTTCTGGTCTCGAGTCTCCGAAAAGCACAATAATAATACGATGCTACGAGAACCAGTGTTTTTTATGCATGTATATATGTGCTTTTTTGTGCGTGTACAGAATATGCTATGTTTAAGTGTGTGTCTGTACTGTAAAGTCTTGTAGGCATCTCTTTCCGTCACGCGTCTATCTTTCAAAATCCCTATCGTTGCTATACCAACATCGTATTGAAATATCATTTCTTTCCGTCGCTGTTCCTGAGACGTCTGCGAGTTTAATCAGGTAAAACAAGTCCTATACAGCCACACAACCGTTCTTTCGTTGTTTTCCTGATTTGATCCACGTGGTGGAAAGTTAGTAACATTGAGTATTTCGTGCTTTCAGCGCTTGCAGGAACTGTACCTTCGTACAAGAAGACTGCCACGCTCCTCAGTGCATAACGGCAGATGGATTCGAGAAATCTTGCAAGAGCGTCAACAGGATGATGCCAGGGCCGGATATACAAGTAAGTTGCAATATAGAAGGTCTGTAAGTTCCCTGAGTTATGGAATGAGTAGGGCAAGGTTCAATTCAGAAAGGAAATCTAAATTTTCAGTGTCATCAGGGCTATGATTTCACTTGCATGCAAATCCTGGTTTTGACATTACATACAATGATAATTCAAAACGAAACGATTGATCACTCCATCTTCACCAACGAATGTCAAGGGTCTTACAATATTACAAATTCTGATAGAATTACAAGGATAAAAATAAGGTACTTATGAACACACTGAATATATTATTCTGCACAATTAAACTCTAATCAACACTCTAACTGTTGATGTAGGTCAATATTAATCACATGTGATATATCACTTAACAAGGAGATTGCATCAAAAACAGACATACATACTCCGCCTTTGTCTATTATCGATATCGCCATCGCAGTTCTCTGGTTGAAGTCTAGGTCAGGGCATACCAGAATCATCCCTCATCCTCATCGCGATCAGCCAAAAGTGGTAGAAAAGCGAAATAAAATAACCAAAATGCAAGAGCAGATATACTGTGATTAATATTATAAGAAAAACTCAAACAAGGAATCTCATGGCAGGCCAAATTGAAATTTCAAGTAGATATTTCAGTTTATTCGTTGCCGAAACAGAATCGTTGGAAGTACGCGTATATATCTGCTGTGACTACATGTGTCTGTGCTATTATACGAGCTTTGTATACCATATTATTAATTGATAGAAAGTTGAATGAAGATGTTGGATCTATTGAATTGACTCTGGTGTTGATGTCTCCCATTGACAACAAATATTGTTGTGATTTTTTTCGCTTCGTTGTATTATAATTAATAACTCAATCGAATTTCTAACAACTAGACTCTTGTTTACAAGATATGAGGTTAAACTTTTTCGAATCACAACTTTGAGGGCTTCGTATTATTACCAATCACGATTGCAGAATTCTGACACATGATTCCAGATCTCGAATAAATTGTCTTCGGAAGGGGTTTGCAATTTATCGTAGGTTTGTAAAGGCGACTCGGTGATCGTGGACGTCCACAACATGATGCTGGGTGCTGCAACGGCAATCCACTGGTACGGCATCTTCCAGAGAGGGACGCAGTTCATGGACGGGGCCCCGATGGTGACTCAGTGCGAGATTCTCGAAGGAACCGCCTTCAGATACGCCTTCACTCCAAATGCAGGCACCTTCTTCTGGCATTCTAATACAGGTAAGGACTTCCAGTGGGGAATTCACTGGTTAGCTCTATCTACATGTTTCTCAGATTTAACTACGTAGAGGTATCCATAGAGGATTGGTGAGAATTCTTGTTCATTGAGGTGGTGCAAAATGTAATTGTATACATTACTGACGTGAGGGTGTGGCGTAAATTTTCAAGACGTTCGATGGAAAACACCTGTTTATAATGCAAACCAAATTTTAAGTTAAAGAAACTTGCCTTAAAACTCGCCCACAATAGAACAGATGCTGAAAATCCTTCGTCATCCACATATACGATATCAACGGGCACCTTTTAGAAATTGATGACTTCCGGCGTCTTGAGGTTTCAGTACCGGTTATTTTGTCCATTGTCCCACACCAGGAGATAAAATAAACCTGGACAGAAAACAGCAGAAGATTGGGTTCTAACACTCTGTCATGAACATAGTTTAATAAATACCCTCATTTAGGTGGGTGGCCACCAACGATGTTGTTGTGATAAATCCGTCACTTTGTAATCAAAGGGTCTTGGGATATTCTCCAGTGTAGGCACATTGCACAGTAGGTTGGATCATACTTAAAACCATAGTTTTAGTCCCAATTATACTATCTGGGCATAAAGTGAAAACAAACTTTTTGTATGGCAATTGGACCAGAGGGTCGTAATACTTGTATTTTGTATTGTTTTAATTTTAACACCTTTGTTACAACGTAAACATAATGTTTCGAAATTCCTGATCTTTTCTCAAGATCTCTGAGTAATTTACGAGGTGAATTTTCCAGTTGAGTTCCAAATTACTGCAGAACAAACAATAAAAGATTGTTCAGTGCACAGGTCAGGTTGTGGTTCAGGGATACTACATGTTAAGTGGGCAATATATCTTTAGGTTGTGCGGGGAATCATCCTCCCGGTATTTCACTGTTGCCTTTCAAAGACCTTAATTTTTAGTCTTTGGTAACAAATACCACAAATTGACAAAAATTGGATTATGAAAACAAAATAGGAAAACGAAAAAAGTGTGCTGAGAGAAACGTGGCTACATTCATACAAGGGTACCTCAACTCCAACAGCCTGTAAAACAACTTACAAAAAAATCGGTTTTATTTGTGTCGTAGCAAACAAATAAATATCCTTGAAAGTTTCACTGGCGGGTAGTAGTATAGAATATACTATTACTGGGCCACAAAAGTATGACCCCCCCTCAGATTGGTTTGTCTACACTTAAAACTATGTCAAGATTCTTATATAAGCTTATTGCCTACAGTGTGCTACTCTGTCGAATCCAAGAATTTAGTAATATAGCCCTAGGGGATTTCCCGTGAAAAGTATGACATCCCTCAGATTGATTTGGCTACACGTACAAAACCTGCATCTGTCAGATTGTTGTCCATAGGATCGTAAAAAAATATGGCCCTCTTGGCTTTGTTTTGGCTATACTTAAAACTAAGCCAAGATGCTCATATGAGCTTATTGCCCTTAGTGTAATACTCTGTAAAATGTAATCTTATTAGCTACATCTACACCCACACCCACTCACACCTACACCCACACACATTTACTTCCGGTCTACTTCCGGTCCACTTTTGGTCCACTTCCGGTTCACTCCCGGTCCACTTCCGACCCACTTCCGGTCTACTTTTGGTTTACTTCCGGTTTACTTGACAGACACCTGTAGGTTTTTCCAGTTTTTTAAAGTATATAGTTTTATTAAGTATATAGTTTTTTTATTTGAGTCCCCAAAAATTATATATAAATACCAAAACCAAAAATAGTAACAGACTAAGTATACACACTAAGTTTACAAAGCACACTGCTGAACCCAACTGATATTTTGTATTTAGTATATAGTTTTTGATTTGAGCACCAAGAAATTACATAAATACCAAAACCAAAAATAGTAACAGACTAAGTATACACACCAAGTATACAAAGCACACTGCTGAACCCAACTGATATTTTGTATTAAGTATATAGTTTTTGATTTGAGCCCCAAAAAATTATATATAAATACCAAAACCAAAAATAGTAACAGACTAAGTATACACACTAAGTATACAAAGCACACTTCTGAAGCCAACTGATATTTTGTATTTAGTATATAGTTTTTGATTTGAGCACCAAGAAATTACATAAATACCAAAATCAAAAATAGTAACAGACTAAGTATACACACCAAGTATACAAAGCACACTGCTGAACCCAACTGATATTTTGTATTAAGTATATAGTTTTTGATTTGAGCCCCAAGAAATTATATATAAATACCAAAACCAAAAATGCCAAATCAGAAATATTATAATCAATGCGATAAGAATATATCTAGCCCTAATTGGGCTAAGCACCAACGTAATTGTGATCCTGAGAAACGCAAAATGCCCACTAAAATATGCGCAAAATGCCATAGAAAATTTAGCATGGCATATAGGCGCTTTTTCCGCACAACTATCTACATCGTCCCTACAGCCATCTACATCTTCTTCTGGTCTAAAAAGAAAGCTTGTTACATCTGATAATACTAGACCAGCAAAGCAGCCATGCAAAGCACCCATTGATAGTAGTTTCAATGGTCAACAAAGGGATTACCGTTTCGTATCAGAGCCAAAATGTGATATTAAGAATTTTTTGAATAGTATAAATTTCGATGTGCAGGCTATTCTAAACGCAAAAAACGGCTCTTATAAGCTATCCCTCAAATTGTATACTCAATATAAGAAACCAAACAGTACAAAATTTACACAGCCCCACATAACAAAAACTGTACCTGTATACTCAAATACAAACTTAGACGAAATACTAAGCAGGTTGATAGACCAATTTCTTATCAAACATTCTGAGTTTGCTGCTAAAGAATCAGGATGGAGTCTTCGTGGATCTCCACACAGGCTCTATGTTAATATTTCTGAATTCAGACCTCCACAAGGTTCTACATATCTGCCTTTACCTGACAATATCAAAAACAAAAAAGCCGTGGTTAACGTAGAAAATACCGACCAGAAATGCTTCTTGTGGTGCATTTTGGCTGCTTTGTTTCCAGTTCTAAATAATCCACAGCGAATAAGTCATTATAAACAGCATGAACATGATTTTGATGATGCTATGGATGGCTTAGAATATCCAATGTTTGTCCAGAATATCGATAAATTTGAAAAAGAGGCCATAAATAGCAATGGCCGACCATTATCTATTAATGTGTTTTCTGCTGATCGTGGCGATTGCTTGATAGAACCTCTTAGAATCAGCAAACTTGATGATGACTCTGCTGTCCCGATCGACCTGCTCTTAATTGATAGAGACGGTACATACCATTACACTCTGATACGCAATATTCAGGCTTTAGTCAGAAAACAACTAGGCAAATCCAATACAATATACAAGTTGGGTCGAAGATGTTTGACTGTGTTTGATGGTCAAAAAATAGTAAATGGTATTTATGAAAAGAATATCAAAACTGCTAAAAACAAGTTGTTTGAACATTTAAAATACTGTGGCAACCATAAATCTGTTCATATGGCTATGCCTAAACCAAACTAAAATGCCAAATTCAAAAAAATCGAAGCCTTGTTTCGGCACCCAGCATATATAATCTGATTTTGAATCAAATCTCAAACCGCTTGCATTCTGCAGCCCAGATCCCGAAGAGTCTTCAAGTACACCGTGTCAGCTACATGAACCTTCTAGTTTTTGTTATGTGGTTGTACAGGATGGTGTTATTAGTAAAGCACACTTATACATGGGGCAAGATGCTATCAAAAAATTTGCACGTAAAATAGAAAATGAGTGCCATCGCATAGCCTATGATATATTATTAAAATCAACACCTATGCTGCATTTAACAGAGGATGAGAACGAAGATTTCAACCGTGGACGAAGATGCTCGGTATGCAATTCTGAATTTTCGAACACAAATAACAAGGTGCATCACCATTGTCATACAAGCGGCAAATATGAAAAGGCTCTGTGTAGTAGCTGTAATATTAAGATCCGGAGACCAACATTTGTCCCGATATTTTGTCACGAGGCATCCAATTATGATTTTCATCATCTGATCAGATACGAGGGGTTTGACAAGCAGGATTTAGATATTTTAGCAGAAAATGACGAAAAATATATTGCTATTAGCAAGATAATCAATGTTAATGGCGGGCCTATACACTTAAGATTTCTAGATTCATACAGATTTCTGTCGGTTAGCTTGGCTACTCTGGCTGGCCAATTATCTGATGCCCAATTCAAAATCACATGTGACATGTTTACAAATTTGGACCTAAAATTGATTAGGCGTAAGGATGTATACCCATACGACTATGGTACCAATTTTTCCAAATTTGACGAGTGTGCTCTGCCACCGCAACAAGAGTTCTACAGCAAACTCAGAGCATCAGGAATTAGTGATGATGATTATTGCCATGCCCAGTTGATGTGGACCAACTTAAAATGCCAGAAGCTTGGTGATTATCGTAAGAGAAACTTGTTACTTTATGTGACGCTCCTAGCCGATGTACTTGAAGCATTTAGAACATCATCGATGCAAAATTATGAGCTAGGCCCGGTCCATTTTTACAGTGCTCCAGGCCTAGCATGGTCTGTCATGTTTCTGAAGACTAAAACGGAATTGGATCTGATCCAGGACCAGGACATGTATCTTTTCATCGAACATTGTATACGAGGGGGCATGGTACAATGTTCTCAAAGATATGCAACAGCCAACAACAAGTGTGTTCTCGATTATGATTCTGCGCGACCATCGAACTATATACTTTATGTGGGTGCCAACATCCTGTATGGTTATGCCATGATGAAAAAACTGCCATATGCAGGGCTTAGTTTTAAGTGTAGCCAAAACAATGCTAAGAGGGCCATATTTTTTACGATCCTATGGACAACAATCTGACAGATGCAGCTTTTGTACGTGTAGCCAAATCAATCTGAGGGGGTCATACTTTTCAGGGGAAATCCCCGAGGTCTATTTTACTAAATTCTTGGATTCGACAGAGTAGCACACTGTAGGCAATAAGCTTATACAGGGTGTTTCTAAAGGTCGTTTACAACGCTTGGGAGGTGATTCCTCACACGAAAACAAGCAAAAAGTCTAAGTTCCATTTTTACGACTGAGGCTTCGTTTCCGAGATAGGAGCCTCGCAAAAGGTGACAAAGTGAACGTCACACCTAACTGGGACGAATACTATCACAGATAGAGAGGCGGTTCCAAGGGAATCATAAAGGAATCGTATGTGCTCAGTTCGGAAGTCACTATGAAAAGTTCACTGCACGCATGCGCAATGGAGTCCTCAAAGGAATTGGGGTTTTCCAGCAACAACAATGCATGGAAAAGGTATGTAACGCAGCAAGAAGGACCGTGACAATGAGAAATGCGTTCAAGACAACACATCCCGACCTCAAACATCAAAACATGACCACCGAACACAAAATCCGAAAAGTTGAGCACGGTTGCATACCCCAATTACACGCGAGGAATGAACGAATCATGTCATGTGGCATACGAGAGACAGGAGGAGGGAAAGAAAAACACAATATCAGATGATTGCGACAACGTGTATTTTTACACGCGACAACTACGTAATATCCCCCCCCCCCCCACACACACACAACAAACAACAAATGCTACAATATCTTACGCACAGACAGTCCGTGTCACTGTACACCAACTGAAGATGTCACTTTCACCACACAAAGGGGGTGGGGAGCAATAACAAAAGTGTTCTCACTGGTATTTGCCGAGGGCAATAATCACAGACGGTTTTCAAAATGTCTGCCGTTTACTTCTACGCAGAGATGACAGCGACGAATCAAGGATTGTCGAGTACGAGCAAACAAGCCAGGTGTATCTGCTACCGTCGCGGCGGCGACGTTGATGCGAGCAACGAGGTCCTCAGCTGATGTGACAGGTGTGTCGTATACGAGGGTTTTCATTTCTCCCCAGAAGAAAAAAATCGAGAGGGTTGAGATCTGGCGACCTCGGTGGCCAAGGCACAGGCTCATCCCTACCAATGAACGTATTGCGAAACACGTCATGCAGGAAATGTCGTACATTACGATCGAAATGAGCTGGTGCACCATCGTGTTGGTACCACATTTCTTGCCGCAGTGCCAAAGGTACGGTCTCCAACAGTTCAGGCAGAACCTCACTAAGAAATGCATGATACGTGCGACCATTCAGGCGAACAGAGAGAATGTATGGTCCAATTAAATGATCATGTACTATCCCGCACCACACATTCACTGAAAACCTGTGCTGGTGATGGGCCACAAAAAGTGCATGTGGGTTGTCAAAGTCCCATACATGACTGTTTCTACTATTGAAGACATCCATCCTGGTGAAAATGGCTTCATCTGTCCACAATACGTTTACCCCGAAGTGAGGGTTTGTGTCCAGCTGATGCAACAACCATTGGCAAAACTCCATACGAGGGCGAAAGTCACGAGGTAACCGTTCTTGTACTTTCTGCAGTTTAAAAGGGTGCATTCCTTCCTCTGACAACACTCGCCACAAATTCACATGAGACGTGTTTCGTGCCCGAGCGAGCACTCGCGTACTGGTGCCAGGATGTTCTGCGACCGCTGTTAACACATCTTCTGCAAACTGATGTGTGCGTACACTTCGGGGTCTTCCAACTTCTTGCCGCGGTGGTAACACTGACCCTGTTTCACGCAGTCGACTGTCCACTACCTGAAAGAAGGTGTGAGACGGTAAACGTCTATGTGGAAAGCGTTCTCCATAAGACGCCTTGCCTCACGGCTATTACCACGTGCCTCCCCATACATGAGATGCATGTCTGCTAGCTGCTGGGTCGTATACGCAGCCATCTGTGTAATAGGGAGCTGGAACTGCAAAGTATTGTTTTTGTTTAAGACTGGCCCACTGCACAAATTGGCCGTATCACCGTACGAACACAACTGCTGATCATATCCCAGCACCTGCAACACGACTGGAACGACTGCCGGAGAGAACCAACCCTTCGAGCATTTGTTGTTTGTTGTGTGTGTGTGGGGGGGGGATATTACGTAGTTGTCGCGTGTAAAAATACACGTTGTCGCAATCATCTGATATTGTGTTTTTCTTTCCCTCCTCCTGGTGGAGTAATGTGTCTCTCGTATGTCACATGACATGATTCGTTCATTCCTCGCGTGTAAATGGGGTATGCAACCGTGCTCAACTTTTCGGATTTTGTGTTCGGTGCTCATGTTTTGATGTTTGAGGTCGGGATGTGTTGTCTTGAACGCATTTCTCATTGTCACGGTCCTTCTTGCTGCGTTACATACCCTTTCCATGTATTGTTCTTGCTGGAAATCCCCAATTCCTTTGAGGACTCCATTGCGCATGCGTGCAGTGAACTTTTCATAGTGACTTCCGGACTGAGCACATACGATTCCTTTATGATTCCCTTGGAACCGCCTCTCTATCTGTTATAGTATTCGTCCCAGTCAGGTGTGACGTTCACTTTGTCACCTTTTGCGAGGCTCCTATCTCGGAAACGAAGCCTCAGTCGTAAAAATGGAACTTAGACTTTTTGCTTGTTTTCGTGTGAGGAATCACCTCCCAAGCGTTGTAAACGACCTTTAGAAACACCCTGTATAAGAATCTTGACATAGTTTTAAGTGTAGTCAAACCAATCTGAGGGGGGTCATACTTTTCTGTTCCAGTAATAGTATATTCTACAGTGCGATCGAAAAGTCCCCGCACTCACTTTTTAAGAATTTATTGTGTAGAAAGTAATACACATGGGAACGAAAGGAATACATATATAAATGCTTTAGTCCTTGTAGTACACAGAAAAATAAATGTAAACCAAAAGTGAGGTATACTGTAATGGCAACGGTCGGTAAAACACAAACAAGATGACATATAACTTTAAGCGCATGAGGAAAAAGTTTCCAAAACACAAACATAACGCAACACACACAGAACATAATCACATAAACACACAATGGAGGTTATGCTGCACTCTCTATGGACATTGCAAAGTAGTGTTTGGTTTCCAGTTCATAGGAAGTGTTGAAAATGGCCACCATGTTCCTGTAAACACATGTCTACACGCTGACACATGTTCCGCGACACCTTCCTCAATGTTTCCGCTTTAATTGCAGCAATAGTGTCAGAAATTGCTTGTCGGAGTTCATCCAATGTGCGAGGGTTGTGTGTATATACTCTTTCTTTCAGGAACCCCCAAAGAAAGAAATCGGGGGACGTGAGATCGGGGGAACGAGGGGGCCACAAATTTTTGGAGATGATGCGGTTCCCGAAAAACTCGCGCAACAGCCATTGTGTCGTTTGCAGTATGGCACGTTGCCCCATCTTGTTGGAACCAACATTCACGCTCATCCTCTTCCAACATAGCCACGAATTGTTGCACCAAATCCCTGTACACATCGCCATCCACTGTGTCCTAAAAGAACAGGGGTCCAACAATCCTTCGTCGCGAAATGGCACACCAGACACCGACCTTTGCAGAATGTAGCGGTACTTCATGCAGGGCATGTGGGTTTACAGTTGCCCACATTCGGGTGTTTTGTGAGTTGATGTATCCACTGAGATGAAACCATGCTTCGTCGGTAAAAAAAAAGTTTTATCGAGAATGGCCACATTGTTGCATGTGAAAGCACGGAACCACCGGCAGTACTTGATACGCTTATCTTTATCTAACGCTTTCAGCTCCTGGACGACTTTCACACGATATGGGTGAAACTTGGCTACTTTCAGTGCCTTCTGTGTGGATCCATATGATACTCCAACTTCTTGTGACAAACGTCGTATAGATTTTCTTGGAGATTGCACCATTCGCTGACTCACGTTCTCTAGGAATTCGTGTGTGACGACCTTGGGTCTTCCACTTCGTTGTCGATCATGCACTGAGCCTGTTTCACGAAATCGGCGAACAAGATCATACACTGCACTTTTTCCTGGCACCTGATCATCAGGGAATAGACGTCTCCATTTCTCCACACAACCTCTGTATGTCTTACACTCAAAATATGCTTCTAACAAAGCGATTCGCTGCGCTCGCTTAAAAGGCATTGTCGACCGACTGCACAATAAAGACTCACACCACTGACTGTAATAGCAGTGCAGCTCTCCTGGGACGTTATCGCATTCTTCAAGGTCATACCAGTCACTACTAACAACGTTGCCAACTCATGTTGCCTACTGACCTCGTAGCATATTTTCACACCTCACTATTAACCGCGTTACAAGTTATGTTACGTAAAGTTTTAAATAATTATGACAAGGCAGAGCTTATAGTGATGGAGATTCCTGTTTCTAGATACTAAGGTATTAAAACATCAAAGAATATCTTGGTGCTAAATCAAAATATGTTGGAATACAATAATTTTATTATCATTGAAATTAGTATCAATGTGTTGTGGTATGTAAGAGGTTCACATACAGTTGAGAATGTATTGATCTTTCAATAACTGAATAGTTGTATCATAGTTGTGAGAGAAACCATGCCATAGGGAATATGAACGAACCTGTAATTATTTTGTCGTAGATAAAGCTGTCAAAATGGTGCTGTCCTCTACAAGAAAACTATGTGAATTTCATACTCTGGCATTCGTGTGCAACTTTACTTGCTATTATGAGTGTACCGTGTAAAGGCATTAACTCAGTAGGCTTCTCATATTTCTGGAGAAAAGACTTGAAGCAATATTGAGCCACTCACCAGAATGCACGTCTTCCTTCCGCCAGGCTTTCAGATCCTCGATGGCATCACTGGTGCCCTGATCGTCAGAGAGAGAAAGGACAAGGATCCCTCCGGGGACCTGTACGACCTGGATCTCCCAGAGCATTACATCCTCGTGCAGGAATGGTTTCACGAGACCGCACTGAGCATATATCCAGAACCTCACTTACCGAACTATGTCGACCTACCTGACAGCCTCCTCATCAACGGAAGGGGGAAGTATCTGGTGAGTATAACACGACACCCGTTCCCATTTGCTATTTTTGTTAACTGTTCTCTATCTTGTAGTAGTGACGCTTTCTGAACTCTTCTGGTCATATTTTTCCACTATTCACGTTTTCCTCTTTCTAGGGTATAGTTCTTCTTTTTATTTATTTCTCTATTCTAGTGTATCTTTCCTCTGCTTGGATTGTTTGTCTTTCCTTGGGCGTTTATTTAGTTTTCATTTCTTTCTATTGTCTGTTTCCCTCTTAGTTTTTCTTTTCTGTTTTCACCTTATTTTCCCTCCTTTTGCTGCCTGTTCCCGTCTTCTTCCTTCATTTTAATTTTATTTACTGCCTCCTCCCTTCTTACTTTCTTTCTTTCAGTGCCTGTTCTCCTCTACAAGTTGATTTTTATATGTTTCCCACTTAGAAAATGTACCCTTGTTTTACTGCCTGTTTTGCATATTTCAGTGATTGCAATGCAGACTATGATTGCTTATTGGATCATATTAATACAATTTCACTTAGGATATTTGTGTGAATATAATAACAAAGTAACTATCTACAGTAACAAGTAACAACAACGTATTGTGGTGTCGTTGGATTTCTCTCAAATCCAACAGCGTTTGTGCATCTTGAAGTATTTATTTCTGGTAAGAATATTACAGCTAAATATACTGGAGTTAACGTGGTAAAAAAATGACGAAAATCTTTCCCCCTTTCCCAGTCCCTCCTAAATCAAGCATTTAGTTTCAAAAAATTGTATTACCAAGTGTGGGGTAACACTGCTGTGAGTTTCGTTTAATAAGCGCAAAATCGTACCCTCCCAGGGAGTTTTGAAGATGACAAGGATGACCAATATATACATAAAGAATTGTTCTGTACATCGAAACCTAATCGATGAATCAACCACATTCCTAGGCTAGATAAAGCAATAGAGAACATACGTACAAACTTGACTTTATCCAACTAATTTAGTTCTTCTTTATTATTTGCATGTCCATCTACATGCAGGTTGTCAGCAGTACAGATTGTGGTAAAACGAACGATTCGCCGTTCCATAAGTTTTACGTGGAGCAAAGGAAGAGATATCGCTTTCGATATATTAATTCTGGGGTCTTGGACTGCCCCCACCAGCTCCTGATCGAGAACCACCGGATGACGATCATTGCAACCGATGGCCAACCTGTTGAACCTGTCACCGTGGACTCTCTAATAACGAATAATGGTAACGTAAGGCTTTTAACCATCCCAGGATGTCTGGGAGTGGCGTTTTCTTTTCATGAACTGTATTTAATAGTGCATTTTCATGTGTGTCCATAGGCAGGGCCAGATTGGTCAATTGGCTCACCGTGCAATATGTTGCATATTGATTACTCTCTTGTTGAATATTACTCTCACTATATTTTCTTTTCCTGTTTGTATCTATTTTTCTCCTTTATTTTCTCTCCCTGCCTTTCCACCTTTGTTTCTTTGTTTTACTCTTTCTCGAGTTACTATTATTCCTCCCTATCTCTTCTCATAAATTTATATATCTATTTTGAAATGCGAGCTTCATTCTTTCTCTTTATCTCTCTCCTTCCGTCTCACTTGCTCCTTTCATTTCTTGTCCTATTTCTTTATCTTTAATATTGTTCCTCTCTTTCTATCTCCCCACCTTTCTTTCAATATTTCTACTATAAGGTGACCCGTAAACATGACGTCAAGCTAATTTTAAATATGCGGATCTTGTACAGGTTTTGATTGTTGCTTCCAAATTAGAAAACTTTATGAGGTCTCTCAAGTATATTTTCCACGTTCGATTCCCAACGAGACCACTTCTGAATTGTTCGGATCCAGGTTTGATCTGTTTTACTCAAATATACCTCTAGAGTACTTGAGTCTTACAAGGATAGCAATCATGACGAGTAACATGAGCTTTCAAATGCTGATTTCTGAAATATGGGAGTGTTCTTTTAGTGTTTTGCTTTTGTGGTGCTACCTTGGGACCAGAATACAAAATCATTTTCATAGTCGTACAGGATTCAAGGAAACTATTTAACAATAATAAGTTAAACTATTGAAAGAGTCTTGCATGAAACTTCGGCAGCATTAATGCAAAGCGTTAGCTGTAAAATACTCTTCTCATATTTCAGGAGAGCGTTACGACTTCGTGCTAGAGACGGACCAGGAGCAGAGAATTTACTGGATAAAGGTTGTGGCCACTGGAGTGTGTGCTCTAAAGCTTTGCCCCTACCAGCTGGCCATGTTGGTGTACAAGGAGGCGGAACTAGTGGAACCACATATGCCTCCTGGTGGGTGCACTACAGGAGAGGAAGGAGTGGTGAGTGATATATTTTCTTCTTTGACCCATTTGCTAAATTGAGGAGAGAGCAAAACAGAGTTGGTTAATATAGTGCGATATTACAACTGCTTGCCAGCTTATGGGAAGGCGTGGAACCATGAGGCTCGATGTTTTGCTTTCACAATTACCATAACTTTTATGTCTCAGGGTTAGAAGTCAATCAATACAGCTTCTGCTTTCAAACGAAACTTGAACAGATCATTCTTGAGATTTGGATCTTCAAGAGTTAATTAGAGTGGACCGTAGCTTGTGTTCACCACAAGAAAATAATATTATCTCAGCTTTCTTCCTTCTCATTTATTCTGTTATTGTTGATTAAACAAGGCAACATCTAGCTTTTCCGCATCGATATTCATAAAATTTGTAAAATCGTAATATCTCCAATATATACGCTTCTCAAAATACCATGTTCAGTCAATTTTGATTTCTGTCCAAAACTCTTATGGTCAACACACCTTTCACCCAAAATGGTCAAAATACGAAATTTCAAGGAAAACATCAGCCTGATTCGGATGAATCTACCATTTTCAAAATGGCGGATCGACTACTACAAATTTTGATTTTTTTTCAGTTTCAACTGGATTTTAAAAAAATAATCGGTCTTTTCTCCTTTTCGATAATGAAGCCCAAAACTATCGCACCAAAAACAATATGACTACGCACATTTTATGTAACTACAATAAGTCTGAAATAGGAATTCGTAGATACCGTCTGAACATGAAAATTTCTTCAAGATAGATACTGGATATATGACTATAACATTTGTCCAGTAACATTACATCTTTTAAATATTATATCCATAAGCTGTTGTTCACATTCGCATGACATTCAACCACAGCCATGCCATTGATCGATCTCAAAATTTTGATTAAGTTAGTGAATTACTCCTAGACTCTCGCAACGTTATAAACACATGCTATTACATGCACGTACACAGAAAATAATCAATAGTGATTTATGACAAATGAATTGCTCAACAAGCATAATGTGAATTTAGGTTAAATTACAGACAAGGAAAACAAAGAATCCATCACAAATAACAGTACAATAAAAAAATGTGTAACTTTGAAGTTCTAATGCTAGTGTTACTTGTCCGATACGCACATCCGTCATAAAAATGCTGAGTATATATTATTTTCCAACTATGACGACAAGTACTTATAAAGTTCCCAAATTCCTTGAAGGTGATGAACGGGTTGGGTACGGAGTGTACCGAACTTCTGCCGAACAACATCTGCATCACGGACCTCAAGTATGCGGGGACAGAGATGGAAAACCTCGCTTGCAAGACACCCGACGTTCAGCTCGTCCTACCAACTGGAATCCATTTCTACTCACACGACGACGTCTTCCAAGAAGGACGTTACCTAAATTATTACAGTAAGTACGGTACTTTTTTTCTTTTTCCCATGTTTTAAATTTTGCAATAAAGTTAATTGAAATTTTGTGACAATATTATTAGACATTTTTGACATCTGAGGTGGTTTGACATTAGCAAAAAATAATGGGCAGCATGTAGTATTTATTTATTTATTTATTTATTTGCTTCATTTAACTTTGCTTTTGTGTCACTTTGGCTAATTTCCGAAGATGGGGATGAGTGATGATATGATGAAGGGACACTCACAAACATCCATGCCCAGGCCGGTTGGTTAGTTTGTAGGGTTGGTGTTTTAAGTCCTCTTTAAGCACAGTAAGGCTAATCAGGACTGGACGTACAGTTTAAAGTGGGATCCGAACCACTATGTGCCTTCACCGGGTATCGAACCCGGGACCCCTTATGCCCTTGCCGGGATTCGAACCTGGCACATCTTCGTAGCGCGATGTGATAACCACTCCGCCGGCGGCATATATTAGGGAACGATGGGTGTAACGCATAAATGAACCTTGGAAATTTCGAAATATTTAAATTAATAAATGGTACACACTAAATGAAAACCCACGTTTAAAAATCATGGGTTTCAACATCGTGTATATGACACTACATCTCAGCAATACTTCAAGAATATTTCAATGTCCCGGTCATTTTGAAGTTAAGTGATTGTAATGTTTCTGTGAATTTTATTGATTCATTTGCGAAACATGGTGTTGCTGGAAGGGTAGGCACAGGCGTGTGGACGGGCAGGTAAAGCGGTGAGTTCAAGTTGTTATGGCTGTGATTTTTTTTAGAAGCAACAATGTTTATGTCTTAAAATATGAAAGATATATCCCCTACAAAATAAGATGTACCATACTGCCTCCATCTCATCGACTGCTGTTCGAAAAAAGGTCGGGACAGGGATTTAAAAGCAGTGTAATGATTAACGCTGTTTCCTTGTAACCAAGGGGTAGAGGATTCGATCCCCCGTCGAGGCATATTGACAGTAGTTCTCATTCGACTTTAGTCTAGCCTCGATTGGCATATCTAAGAATTAAGTGAACTTTAAACAACCTTGTTCAACTAAAGTCAATAGTTGAAAAAATAAAGTCAAACGATAAAATTATGTTATGACAGACCAGAGAAAACCCATTCCATGTGGTGGGTCATAAGAAGTTTTTGGTCCTCATCGTACCTATGATGCAATATTACATAAGAAAACCTGAAATTGTAATTTTTATATCTTCTGCAGAGCCTGTCAGTTTCCAAGCCTATTTACCAGCAAAGACCTACCTGGGAAAACTCATAACATTTAAAATGCCGTCTTCTCCGCTCCTGACTCAGCCCGAGAATTTTGACGAGAGGTCATTCTGTAACCAGGACAACCTCCCTGCAGGCTGCGTGGAGCAGAAGGAGCCCTGCTACTGCACGCACGTGGAGAGCGTGCCACTCAAGTCCATCGTCGAGATTATTCTGACCAGTACTCGTAAGTATCCGATGATCAACGGGCTCGGAGACTAAGCCGCGCTTCAGGCTAAGTTTGCAGCAGGTTTTATGTATCAATCCGCGCGAGAACAGAGCTCAGAATCTTCCGTGCCAGTCTTGCCTCAACAACCGAGCTGCTTACATCGCAGACACTCAGAAATTCCACAGTATTGCCAACCGCAGAACACATCAAAACCCGCATGCATGTCAAGCGAAATGTATTTTTGTTTCTTTTTGTCTCCTGAAACATAACATTTTAGAAGTACTTTCGGCGCATAAATTATTTAAAAAATGTGTCATTACTTAATATAAATGCGAAATATCTTCGAAACATGAGAGCATGTGCATGGATTTTTTTCAGGGAGGGGCAAGGAAGGTATTTTTTCCAGGAGGGCAAACAAGTCACATTCTCCCCCAAAAGAGTGTAGTTCCCTAAAAAAAACATTGCTTAAATTTGAATTTATTGTGTTAATGCAATAATTAACATATATTATTCTGGCTAAAGTGAAATTATGTGTGTGAAATACATAATTTTTGGTTGACTTTCATTTTCCAGGGGGGCCACGATCCCCTTGCCCCTTTCCGCCCATGAGCATGTGTGTATATTTCGAGCACTCAAAGATAAAAATAAACAAATATATATATATATATATATATATATATATATATATATATATATATATATATATATATATATAAGTAAACAACGATAGGCCCTCTTGAATTTAATGACAAATTATTGTTTTTGGTTTATAAAAAATTACATTTATGAAAAACTTGGTTACTGTAAGACACACGCACTTCAAGTTATACCAGCAAAAAAGCATGATTTTTTATTGGTGATATATACAGTCATGTGCATTGTCTGCTGCTATTACTCTGTTTTCAATTTATGAATCACTTCACTAAACCAGGATTCAAATCTTGTTCTGTCCATTTCTTGCTAATCATCCTTTCCTTTCTTTGCACGGAACAGTAAATATGCGCGTTCAACAAAGACTTCATTGCTGCCAGTGGGTGAAACAATAAGCCTCCCCCTTCCCTTCTCCCTTTCTCGTCGGTTTCCTCAGCCCTGGCGGTGGTTTTGCACTGTGGTATATAAACAAAATTCCATGTACGCCCCCGCACCTTCCCTCATCGAGTTAAAGCACGTCTGGTCCAAATAATAAACATGTTTCTTCTCACGGGGTTATATTTTAATACCGCGGACATTCTTTTGTCGTCAAACAGCAAACTATCGTTTCCCCTTCCTAAACTCAAACTGCAAATCATTCAACACCCGGGATACAGTTCGTGCGCACATTGACGGCAAATCACCTCACGCCCTGTTTTACTTTGATCTTGTTTCCGTAAGAAGGATTATGCATTTTAAACAACTTGCTTGATTTGAAGAGCTTTTCCCTTCGGATGAAGCCCGCAATAACACACGCTGAACAGGATACATCCAATCAACCATTCTCGCCGCTATATAGCACGATTATTAATCACAATAAACATAGGGTTAAAATAGTGGGATGCGCAACACTGGTATCACGGATTCCACGCGCTCTGCAACGTATTCAGTCTTACTCGACTCGCACTTGGGCTTCAGCGATTTCTCAGCGCAATACAAACTCCAGTTGTCGAATCTGTGGATCCAAGTTCGTCTGCACAGTGATTGTAACCGATCAAGTCCACACCTGCTAATAGATGTATTATTTTGTCTGTATTTTACAAATTAAATAACTGTTTTCTTGCAAGTATGAAGTTGTGTCGGAATATAACCTGTCTCAGTGCAACTATATTCTGCGCGCACGTTTGGATCTACATATGCGAAAACCTGCTGCAAGGTTAACCTGACGCTTGGCTTAGTCTCGCGGTTTTTCTCTGGCGGCGATTGCGCCTGCTTTCGCCGGTTAGAAAATTATCCGCCCTCATCTCAAGAAACTGCGAGAGAAAATCAAGAACACGCACAAAATTAACCGTGGAAATGGATGTTTAATCGTCTAAAGGTTAACTCTTGAAGATGAAAATTTAATGGTATTCTGTATGTTGAGATTATTTACACATAAGACCGGTGTCTTTTGAAGCTCAAATCAAGCACTGAATGGCATACAGTATTGTCTTCTGTTCACTCTTGCAGCTTCTCTTAAAAGTCCCAAGCCAGGATTGACATAGTCTTGGTGAGATATGGTATTTTGTTTTGCTGTCTAATAGAACAGGTCTATTCATTTGTATACCTGGGACGTGTAGTCACCAAAAGTGGTGGAGCAGATAATAGATGTTCTAAGTCAAATTTAAGAAAAGCAAATGAAGCCTTTTTACAACTATACCCAATCCGAGAAAATAAACATATCGCCAGAAATACAAAAATCCACATTTTCAATACAAATATTAAGCCAGTCGTGCTTTATTCTTGCGAGACATGGAGAGTAACCCAGCAGATTATACATTGGCTGCAAACTTTTCTTAAAAGATGCTTACGGCGGATAGTAAATATAAAATGGTCTGGTATAATAACGAATGAAGACTCATGGGAAGTCACTGACCAACAACCAATTGATATCTAGATAAAATAAAAGGAAGTGGAAATGGATCGGACATATACTCCGGAAATATATCTGCTGGATCCATAAAGAAATCTACATTAGACTGGAACACAGAGAAACAAGACGTGGCCGACCTAGTAAGACCTGGAAAAAGTCAAGTCAATTGAATTCCATTCAATGATCTTTACTCTTGTGCGAGGTTCGGAAAATGCTGATCTAAGCAGACTTCGAAATGTGAAAAACATGGAATGAAATTAAGAAGCTGGCTGTCAACAGGACGAGATGGAGAACCTTCATATGCCAGAAAAGGAGCTACGGGAATTAAATCAAGCTTTACTATTTAATGCCCGAAGTCAAAAAATTAACGATGCAAACAGATCCACCTAGAAGATCTTGCTGAGTTAGATGTGAATAACTGAGGAAGACATCCGATGGATGGTGGTAAGCATTGAAACATTTGACAGATACAAAAGGACTTCAAGTTGAGTCATATCACATGATCACTAATAACCATAAAAAAATCTTCGTGGTTATTGTACTGATACGATATTGGGGGTTCTAGATTTGAATATAGAGCAAGACATGGCCATTTCATCATGTCCCTTGTTCCATGAATCCACCATCCACCCTTATGGTTATACTATAAAATCTATGTAAAATAGCAAAAGTACACAAGCAAAAATTATAAATTCCATCAAAAAATCTTCTTTAAAACAGGCCCTCCGAAGTCTCACCCGTAAAGAAAATTGCCAACGATAAGTGGGTAGTTACCAGCAAATGCTACACCTTCTTAATTATTGATGTGATATGTTTGTTACATGTGCAAAACTGGTAGCAGCTTATGTTCCGTCCGTTTTTAAATCAACTACCATGGGAATGAAGTATGTAAAAATCTCACAGAAGTTTGTAATTAAACTCGAAATTTGTTATTTAACTAATACATGTACAAAGTGAGTAAAAATAATGGGTCGGGTAGGAAAATTAGAAGATGGACTTCAGCTGTCACTAAATTACAAGTATTCATTCGGTGTTAGATTACTCATCATGATTACATTTCCTGTAGCGTTGCAATTTTTTTTTCCAGTGACTGGCTCACTCGACACTCATCCGTTCCATCTCCACGGTTACGCATTCCAGGTGGTGGAGGTCAGCGTCCTCAACAGCACTTTGGAGGAAGTCACGACGGACACATGTGAGGAACCACCCTTGATAAGTAACGGAGTGCGGCCTTACAAAGACACTGTAATATTGCCGAGGCTGAGTCGCGTCAGGCTGCGTTTCAAGGCAGACAATCCAGGTTAAAATGAGCTATATTCTTCTAGTTTGTTTCTTAGAGGTACACGAGAATGGAATTGGGATGTTCAAAGTGTTAAGATTTTCCAAAGCTAGTAACTCAGGACCTATAGTGGTATGGCATGCAAACCTACATTCAAACGCTAGTAACTCAGTTGAGTTAGTTGAGTTTTGCTTTAAGTCCACTTTATACACTAATAGGGACTAGATCTACAGTATAAAGAGGTATCCGAACCACTGTGCCATGTGCCTCCATTGGAAATTGGATCCGGAACCCCTTGATTGCAAGGCGAACCAGTAACTCAGGATCTATAAGTGGTGCAGCCTACAAACCTACATTCAAACGCTAGTAACTCAGGATCTATAAGTGGTAAAGTATACAAACCTAGGTTCAAACTCTAATAACTCAGGAGCTATATGTAGTACGACAAACAATTTGGAGCCGTAAAATCCTTCTTTATTTTTCAGGATTCTGGCTGTTCCGTTGCGGCACACTGCTTCATTCCCTGCCTGGGATGCAAATGGTCATCC